>NW_008795126.1:5026435-5049771 GCF_000699145.1 Aptenodytes forsteri | reverse complement strand
GGGGGGGGGGGAAAGAAGAAAAAAAAAAAGGCTGAGAATTTCATTCTCGTAAAAGAACAAACATCTCCTCAAAATGAGCTTTGTCAGGCTTGTGTAGAACAAATGCTTACTATGTCTTTGGCCATATTCATTCAAGAGGCTAACATGTGGGATTTGAGAGTTTGAGAGTCCCTTTCCAGTTCAAGTTTATACAAAAAAAGAAAAGGGAGGAGGGAAATGTAGAAATAATGTTGTACTTCTAGTTTTCTTCTCAGACTCAAGGTAAATAATCTGTCAAAATTCACACATGCACACAAGGTATCATTATATATACTGAACTTTTGGGTAGTTGGGAAAAATAAAGAACCTGTACTTCTGAAGCAGTTAAGATCCTTCTATCTGAGAAATTACTGTGCATCTCAGCTCCGGCATTGCAGCATTTTTCATTGCCACAACATACATTCGTGATACATTTTTAAACCTAGTCTTGTGGGGCATTTCAAATTGTAGCAGGTGGAAACTTGGTTTTCCCCTTCCCAGACTAGATGCAAAGTTTTCCACTAAGAATTCTGCAAATGAGTAAGTATATTTAAAAAGAAAAAAAACGAAGACCACGTTTATAGTTGAGATATAGGTTAGAAATAAAAGTTTGGAGGTAGGTTAGAAGATAAATTCCCATTTTTTGAAACTTCCTCAGCAATTATCTGTATGCGAAATAGTTCTAGGTAGGACTGTTACCACACAGGCTCTTACTGAAATTTTTTTTGGCTTTTGTCCAAAGATGTGAAAAATTAATAACAAATCAAGTCCCCATTTATTAAGGAGCATGTGTATTTCTTAAGTAGCCATGGGAAGCCCTGATTTTAGACGCTAATTTGTCAAGTGCCGTATTGGCTAAGGGTTTTTCTTAATACAGTATGAATCCCACGATAATGCTTGTTCTGTAAAGCTTTCACATAGAACGCACGAAAATACCTTTTTTTTTATGTGTCACTCACACATACTAAATCATCTGTGATCTGAACACTTTATAGTTATTGCTAATGTCCTTAAGATCAAGATAAAGAGCACTTCCACATGATGGAAAGAGGAGCCTATGTTCTTCTTGAGAAATACGTAAAACCACATAGCACAGGTCATGCAGGCACTTTTCTGTTTATCAAATGCTAGATGTGATGTGGAATATCTTTAAAGTAGACCAGATACAGTGCAAGTGCAAAGCAGTAGAGCTTCTGGACTGAAGTGTGATTGACATTTGTAAAGTTGTTAGAAAATGCTGCAGAGTATTAGAAAAAAGTGTCAATAATGCATGTCACTTCAAAAGAAAGATTAAAAGAAAATGACTGAGGCTGGATGATGCTAACCGGGAAGCTTGGAAGTCCCGCAGGTTGCAGAGTGCTGACTGTGGGATACGGTCAATGGAATAACAACAGTTTCTGCATAGGTGGGAGGTGCCATGAAATCACTTTTTCTTACATTCCTCTTAAGCTACATTTTTAGCTTTGTCCATGTTATCGCATGTTACAACCTACTCTAAACAGCCAAGCTGGTGGTTACTATAATAGAGTCCCTCCTGTTTTGTCAGTGCAAATATGGAGGCATTTTGCTGAATTTTTAAGTGTTACAGAAAGTATGTTTTCCTCTGGGAAGCATATTAAAACCACGCTATTGATCTCTCTGGGAATTTCCTGCAGTACTTTTTGGCAATCCTGTGGAAAAGCAACCTTGTCCATCTTACTGGTGGGGGGGGGATAAGCCATCCAGGATGAACGTACTGCAGGTGAAAGCTGTGCACTTATGTGTTTTTCCAGTGAATTTCTGTGTACGCTGGTTCAAGTCTTTCACAATTAGAGCTTGTTTTTCAGAGAAGCTGAGCATCCATGCTGTCACCTATAATCAGTTGAATCTGTGAAAGCAAGTAATAAAATTACTGCTGTTACAGAATACTTCTGTGTTCTTTATAGGAAGTATATTGTTTTCATATTTATCATTTCTATTGCAGTCATGCCTTCAGTCATCAGCCGAGTCTGGCTGAGAAAAATGCTTAAACATATGCTGAACTGGTTACTGAGTCAGGGTCATAGTACATGGAATTCCCTTTCCGAGCAAGTAACTGTCTGGACTGTAGCTCCAGCCATCTCAACAGAGTAAACGGCAAAAGTTGCTTTATTTCCAATTAACTTGCTGTGTTTTCCAGTACCCTTGATGCTAGAAAGCCCAGGCCCCCCCTGTGCAGACCCTTTATATGTAATGATGTTTTATGTGCTCTCAGTCCTTCCTTAAGGACAAGACGCAGTCTCTCCACCTTCTCAGGCACGCAGGGTGGAGGCTTAGTGCCCTGAGCATATGTTCTAGCCTTTGTATTTCAGACAGATTAGTATATGCTGTACCCAGTAAACCTCTCTGTGAGCTGTTGGGTGAATGTATCTGGATCGGTTGGTTTTAATATCCAATTATTTTAACAGAAAAAAGGTGGACTATATTTGTGTCAACCCATTTTCTTGTGACAAGACTTTCTCAAATATGACCCTCTCCTGTATGCACATAGTTTAACATTATTATTAAATATAAATTAAATTACTCTGTTTTACATGCTATGTCTACTTCAGTTTATAGGTCTTGGTGAGTAATTTAATCATAATTTATCAGGAGATCACAGAGTGATACAAATGATCTGAAAATGAATTTTGTTTCCTGTTATGTTTTTTCATAATATTCCATAAGGGAGAGTTATTTGTAGTAAAGAAAAGGAGATATTTTCTGACGTAGTGGATTTCTTTTTGAGACAGCATGTATCTGGACGTAGAAAACCTCAGCATGCAGCACTGGCATGAGAGCCAGTGTGATGAATATCATTTTGAGTTGCCAGTTCTTTTACGCACTCTGTGTAGACACTGTGAACTTCACATTAATCATTACCAAGCTGTGGCATGACCAGCAAACACCAGCTTTAGTAAGAGAGCCAAATGATTGGGAACATGTTCAAAACGGCTTTATTCCACTGACGGACAGGACTGCTTAAATAAAAAACAAAATTAAAAAAAAAAAATCCTAATTTGCCATCAAAACTCTTTGTATGTGCTCTTATTATTCAGCCATTACATAAACCTGAAGTATGCAGAGCTGGATTTTTTAATCTTGATTTATTGGTAGGTATAGATATATGAAGAGTATCCATTTAATAGTCTCTTCTTATGTGAATTCATTGTGCTAATGAGAACAGTCCCACTATCAGCTGAGGAAAAAATGTTACCAAAAAGACTTAACTTTGGGAAAAATCAAATAGAAATTGTCTGCACGTCAGTATTGCTCAGTAAGCTGTAGAAAATAGACTGTAAACACGAAGCAAGTGTGGCCAAGTGCTCTCAGGAATTAACATAGGAAGAGGTTAAAAAATAAGTAGTTGTTTTGGTCCGTTTGTGGATTACCATCTTCAGCTAGCTAGTGCGTACATAAAGGAAAAGTAATTTTGTGCTGTTAAAGTTTTTTTCTCTTTTTATCGTTATCATTATTCTTAAAACTGTTTTGCCGAGAACAACCACCAAGAAAAACTGCATTTATCCGAAGTTTTGTAAACATGAGTCTCTAAGGTCTGCTGTTAGATACAGACACGGGAACCCTGAAGCAAGAAGACAAAAATCCTTCCCCTCATGCAAGTGCGGTCAGGAAGGTAATGTAACCCTGTCCGTTTGTCCTCTGCTCCAGTGATACCTGGTGCTCAGGGTATATTAAATCATAAGCTCTGCAACAAATCTTACCCCAGTCAGCCGCAGCGTATAGATTTACCTGGAGGGCTCCAGGTAGTCTGGATAGGTGACCACGGTTGTGCTGTGGCATCCAGACCAAAGGGCTGCTGGCAGGAGCCTGGGCCCCGATATAAATAACAGGAGCGGGTCGTCTGAATGCTGAGCTGCATTTTTCCCACCTCGTCCTAGTAAACTTGATTTTGGGATTCTCTCTGGAAATGGAAAGCCCTACTCAGCAATAATCGATCAGTGCCTTTTACTATACACATCCAAAGCTAAAACTTCACAAAATAGAAAGTACAGTTTAAAACTCCTTCACCCAACTTCTCTGTTTAGATGTGCTTGGCCCCATTTTGCATTCGTCAAGCAATACCAAGGTGCAGAAAAGCTCATGTAATGGAGTAGGTAGAAAATCCCTGACTCTTCAACCTGCCACGTTCTCAATAACCCCTGAGCATAAGAGAGAGGAGTGAGGAGGGCAAAGTTTCTCAGGAATACAGGGCCCACAGAGGAGTCACTAGGGAAAATTAATGTATAATTATAACTGCATTTGGATAGCGATAGAAAAATTATGCTTGCCACACATCTCCATTTTATAATTTTGCTGTAAAATTATCACAACACCCTCCTGTGGCTTCCCAGCTATATATGTGTGACCCTGCAAAGACAAATTCAAAGGCGTCATGTAATGTGATACCCGTTGCTGGGCTTGGAAGCTGTGAAGACCTGCAGTTTGTGCTGCCTTTTGCTCTGTCCTGTATCCAGGACCAGCAAAGAACTGATTGCCTCTCCAAATTTTTTCAGTGGCTCTCTCCCTTCCTTGCCATTAATAACTGGCTGACAATAGTGGTGTAACAGGAATTCTTTGAACCATTTCTTTCTTGCTCAAAAAAAGCATCCTTTTCTCCTTTAAAACAAGTTAAATAGAAGAAACGTGATTCTCTCCTTTAACCGATGCACTCCAGCCTGGATACCTCCACTTAATTTTAGGTACCAATGTACCTAAGGTAAGAGCTGGGCTTCTTGGTACCCTCCAGCCAAGGGATAGCAGTACGTGCCTCCAGGCACCCAATAAAATCAGAATTGCCCACTAGAGGTGCCTCTTTCCTTTCTCCACCCGCTACCCAGGGCCTCCAGGGTAGGTAGGATCTGAAACCAGGCACCCCTGGTAGGTGCTTAAAGTTAGATGAGACAAGTCATGGCCTTTACATGTAATTTAATTTGCTGTGGACTTGATTGGGATGAGGATTTTGTTCCACGTGTCAGGTTGGCTTTTCATGTTTCACATTGATTTTTATTTATAGTTTTGTTTTAACAGATGAAACTTATGGCAAGATAAATAGGCACTGTAGGAATTTTGTCAGTGGTAGTTTGAGTTGCTTAAAAGGGACGAGAACTGTTGTATTGGGGACTGAAAAGTTTCATATTCAAATAGTGTCCAGATTAAATAGTTTTTCACTGCACTCTTTCTTGTCTGAGTGAAGCGCCTGAAGTAAGCAATGGATATTTGAAATGCAGGCACAAGCAACTGATAAGAAAAATACAATTACAACTAGCCCTAAAGATATTGCACTTAAAGGGGGATCACACTTATGTGCATTTAGAAGACAATATTAATAAAACACTTAAAATAACTTCATATTAGGGAATTAGGCTGTTATTTTTTAATGAAACTCTGGGGCCATTTTATCCAGACAAAGTGTTACATTTTATTCATATAATAGAAATCCAGATAAAACAATCACATTTCTTTAGTAACTGGAAGCTGTGAATTTTAACAATCACGTTAATAGTTTTAGATAACTAGAAAAGTAGATTTAATAAGTTATAAAACTTTCCATTTAGGAACTAAAAAGCCATCCTAGTTCAGAGGACCATCCGCTCCCCACGCCAGCACCATCCTGGTACAGTTGTGCTCACTCGGGGCCTCATCCTGCCCCTCTTGGCTGGGACCCCCAGCCATGGGGCTGCAGCTGCATCACCAAATCCTGCTCCCAGTCCAGCCCCGGTCTCCGTCCTGCCCCACAGCAGCCTGAGCCCTGTTGGGTTGAGGGGATGCTGCACGACTGACCCCAGCCCTCCTCCTGGCTTGAGCAGGACATTGGAGCTGAGCTTGCAAAGCCCACAGCCCACTCCTGTTTCTCCCTAGATTTGCAATTTTCTCTGCTCGTTGTCTTTTTCTTGATCATCATTTTCCAAACCCACAGTGAGAAGGTGGAGACTCGTGGGCCTGGGGCTGCAGTCTTCCCACAACTCTCTCTGCTTTTTACCATCCATTCACATGGCCAGACCTTAGATCGCTTCTTTTTTATTCAACTGTTTAGTTGCACTTTATTCCTATTTTCCACTGTTTGGAGCAGTTTTTGACCCTGTTTTCCCACTTGTCGTAAGAGTGATTATTTTCCACCAACCCTTTAGCGTGCGGAAGTGCCTGGCTGCTCTGCAGGTATTAGCGTAACACCACTGTTGTGCAAAGGAATTTAGATGCCCTTTTTTTGTTACGATGGTATAAACAAGTCCGACCAGGAAATTTAATCAGATCTCCAAACTCTTTCAGCTGAGAAATTAATTAAAAGAAAAAAAACCCCATAACTTAAAGTTCCCTGAAATCATTCAATGTTGGCATAAACCTACTGCTCAGAACTTAAAGGTTATGCTTGACTTCATTAAAAACAGTATTTGATGTCACTTTGCTAAGTGTCCCTGTGAAAACCACAGTCATTGTAGAAGGAAGATGCATCAGCATTTGATCTTTGGGGTTTTTTCAATATTTCTGTGCAGTAGGAGGGATATCTGCAGGTTTCTGCAGATATCTGCACATTTCTTTAAAATTGCGATTATTGCAAATTATGACTTTTTTTTTTCTTTAAAAATAAGGTGTGGAAATGTAATACTTCTTAGTGCAGAAGTCTTTGGGAGTTTAGTAAAAATATTGCAAAAAGGAGTGTTGTTACTTGTTCATCATCATTGCAAGGTCTCGCTATTCTGGCCTTTGTACATAAATCACCAATGTTTTCTTTCATTTTTGTGTAAACTGACAGTAAATTTCTTCCGTATCATAATTCGGTGGGTTTCAGTTGCTTTTGATTTGCATTTTCGTAGAAAGAAGCACTACGCCCTAAATAAGCCTTACCCTGAGAGCCCACCCTTGCTCTCTCTGTGGGATTTACATTGGTTAACCACTTGCTGCTGTTATAAAACACCACATCTAGAACGTCATCATTTGTGAGCTACTTTGTGGTGGGAGAGTGCGAGAGAAACACAGGGAGGGACTGTAAAATGTGGATTTAGAAGATGTTATGTCATTGTCCTCCAACCTTGGAAATTCTGCACCCTCATTTTTCTTTATAGCATAACAAATAACGTTCAAAAGAAAACGGCAAACAGTGCACTCCTGAGTTTTCATAGCCAGCGTGTGGGGCATGGGGGTTGTTTGCATATGCACCATTTTATTTGTGTCAGCATCTTTCCTTCGTGTTTGCAAATCAGGAGGTTAAACGCCTGCATTTATATGTTCCAGCAAATAATTAGAAGCTGAGCATTGAAAGTGCACGCAGTGTTGTCTCCTGAAGAATATTTTTAGCTGATTTTATTTAAAATTATCTTTTCCTTTTTTTACTCTGAAGCCTTAAAAGATTTGCTGTGAGCATGGCTATTGAGGTAAGGGTGCCCTAAACATTAGTTCTAACATAAACAGGAGAGTAGCTGCTTTTCAGAGGAAGTGGTTGTGTGTTCTTGGCCTTGTGCTGCGGGTTTATTCTTTTTCCATGGTTGAGCAGTACTGTTTCTTTTTCTACTCTGTCTTGGCATTTGCTGCTGTTGCAAACATCTATTTCTTGAGACAAATGATATCCACAGACCTGCCTGCACCATCCGGCAGAACTGCATTTCGAACACTCCTTTTGACCCTACTTTCAATGACATTGGGAATAGAAATTTGTGGAAGGATGGAGGGAGGATGAGAGAATACGACTGAGAGTAGCTGTATCCTTTTCTGTTGTCCCTGATTATTTTTTTTCATTTTGGTTCTGACATATCTCTTAGCCAAGACCACAGTTACTTGTTTGTGTAAGAAATAACATCTAAATGGAGCAATTGATTTGTGGATATCATACAAATTTGTTTTATGGTATTACAAATGAGTTTATGGCCATCAACACAATAAGTGCTATATTAGCAGCTTTAGCGGCTTGCCAAAACCTGCTACAAAACTTGAATGGAGGTAATAAATTCATGCTCCTTGCTAGTTTTTGCTGTTGTCCATGGTGTAACTGTCCAGTGGATAAGTGAATGACATACTGTCAATCTAGGCACATCAGGATGACAAAATACTCTTGTTTTGTTTTTTAACCCAGTCTTCTGTTCATCCATTCCTGTCTCTCACTTCCTACCTGCCATCTCTAGCACATGGAGCAGCAATCTACCACTCATCTGCTGTGAGCAATAAGCTACTATTTGCTGTGTATCCAGCATCCTGCGCTGCTGAACTTCAGGCATCCTAGACTATATAGGTACAGAGCAGCTCCATCTCACCATTACCTGTGGCCTAGAGTTTATTTATGCATGGGTTCAGCAAAAATCAGAATTAAAAGCTACATTTGGCCTAAGAGTGGAAAGACGTAAGCGATAGTCAAGCCACGTGCACGAGGCCAGATTGGGAACTCTTCATAAATGGTTGTTTCCAGGGTAACACAGAAGCGCCTCTTCCCTCAGGACTGCCTGCAGAGTCCTAGAAGCCCTGGGGGATTTTTTTGGTGGTGGTGGGAGAGGGAATTTATTGGACATTTTCTGCTATAATCATTTTTCTTCAGAGCCTGCCCTGACTGCTGAACTCCAGGAGGTTTTGGGTAGGTCTCCTGACAGGGTGGCCCCAGGTGCAGGAGGGAGTTGAGAGCACCCAAAAGGCACCCGACCTCCATGCTGAGATAATCCTCTGAGACTGTGGGGATCCAAAGGCTGAATTTCCCAACTGTTTTGTCTGTGCTCCCCTGTCCCGGCTGCCACTCCTGTGGGACGCAGCTCACGGGCTGTTCTCGGTGGGGGCAAGTGAACAAGCAGGAGGGATCATCGTTGCATTTTATCGTCAAAGATGGAGTTGCTAACTTTAGGCAAACATGGTTAATCTACCCAAGAGGGTAGATTTATAGCCTGGCTTCTAAGCATTTGAATTCATTGTTACAGCTAATGGACATCTCATATTGTCTTAAATCACTGGCTCCTTAGTGTGCCAAATAGTAATAGAAACCTTAGAGCTACCCTAATTTGGCACCTATGTTTCAAATCAGTTGCCAAAGGAACTTAGAGGGAGGAAAGAAAGACCAATTGAAATGTTTTTCTGAGTGCTTTCCCTGTGAAATGCTTTGCAGGGCTTGAACTCCTGAATACCATATGCAGCGTATGGTACTTTAATAAGTTCATGCTTCATGCTAGCTAAGTGGTTACTTTTCCACGTTAAACGAATTTATCTAATTTACCATAGAGGGAGATAAATACTGATTTGGTAAGCAAATGAAAAAATATGTTACAGACAGTCTGAATTTCTTTCAGTATGACACCACTGCTGTTATATGTAATGAAATAGTTGACTCTGTTAATGAATGATCTCCTGTAGAAGTTATCACTGTGTAAAGTATGGTCAGTGACTTTACATGGCATGATTTATGGATGTATCTTTCCATTTACATAAGCAACCTCCTCCTGTACGTGCCAGTGGCATATCACATTGTATCTCATTTCCTATTATGTGAGAAATTAATCTGGAGCCCCATGAGCGCTGAGCGAAAGACCTCTGTGCTTGACTGTTGTCTGAGCACGGCACACGCGTCTCGGTGGAGCCAAGAGATAAAAGTCTGTGACACTTGGTTTCCAAATGTTGAAACTTGAAGATTTCTGATCCTGTCCGGGAAGACCACCTTACTTTGAGGTAGCTGCTTTAGGGAAGTGTGGAAGGGCTCTGCCCTCCCTCTGTGAGACTCATTCATCCAACCATTGCATCTACCTTCACACCAGCAGAGCTTATGTGCTACAAACACACAAGTCTTGGCTGATTTCATGATAACAGGCACAGGGATTTTAATGCTAAAAGAAAGGTCTGGAGAGTTTAGCCTTTAATGAGATAACCCGAGAAATTTTGCAGGAAACCCATGATTTATCTTGCCCAACACTCACTCTTTGATGGCACAGACTTTTTCCTATTTAAGAAAGACCTTTTCTTTGTTCTAGGAAAATACCAAGGTGATCATTGCGCTGTATAGCAGATTTTCTCTTGAAAAACTGTCTTGCACATGATTAACTTTATGGTATATAATAGAGAGAAAGCTGCAAGGTGATGGTTAATGGCATTTGAAAAGCCATTGTTAACCTCAGCTTATAGAGATTTACAGGGATTGCTTAATATAATCAATATGCTGATTACATTGTTATAAATAAATGTTTATGAATATCAGTTCTTCAGTGGAATAGGGAAATATTTAATATACGTATCTGAAAAACTTCCACCTCCCTCTTCCGTGTTTATAAAAATGGGTACATTTAGCAAGTAATTAATCTACTGAAAAGTAGCTTTTTGTTTTGAATAAAAGTTTTCCCAGTGTAGTTTGTTTACGTATATATATCTATATATACACACAGGCATACGTGTGTTTGTGTATATCTATATATTTTTGTATATATAGCTCATTTCCCATACCATTTTAATTATTGTGCGGGTGGCTGAATAGAGCAAAGATGAATGATAAAGTCATGTGGGAAAATGCAAATGTGACACACCGGGGAAAACAATGAAAAGACATGAACACTGGAAAAAGAAAAGAAAAAAAAAGCAAGAAGCACCAGGAGTGAAGTGGTTATGGAGGCTGCCACAGCAGGAAGCGGGTATAACTCTGTTTTCAGTGTGCTCATGGGAACCGAATTGGAAAGTGTTGTGGTAAAAGTGTGTGGAAAGAAAAAAGAAAGAAACATGAATTGAGCTATAAATACCTGTTTTTCTTTGAAGTTTTGTGACCAACAATTAATGTTACTGGAAATCTCATAAAGAGTTGTTGTTTTATAAACTCTGGTTTGGCTGAATGGTGCAACTAGAGAGAACGTTAGCTCATCTCCAAAGGCGGCTTCTGTACGCTGATTTTTGAGCTCCTGTGGCAGGTATAGACTAAGTGCAGGAAAAAAGCCTTGTATTCCTTTCCTCTGCAGGTGATGCTGGCTACAGAAGTGCCTTTGAAGCATGAAGGAAAAAAGGTGTATTTGTACACTTGTACAAAGGTGTATTTGTAAGGACAATGTCTATATGTTGCATGTCCTGTTAGTGAAAATGAGATAGGAACATTTGTTTTCTGTGTTCATCCACATTCTTTGAAAATCGGACCTCTTAGAAGAAATTAACTCTAAACCAGCAGGCTGTTGTCTAACCTGTTTTTCTTTTTCCTAGATTAAAAATCCAATAACTTCTAAATGAGCAGTAGTCCAATGAATGGACTTGAAGGTCACAAATTATTTTTTGGGATTTATCTGGAAAAGAAGATTGTTCTGTTCTTTAAATAAGCCCAATGTAGTGTTAAGATTTTTTTTTTTTTCCCCAATAAATACCTAGCTGTTATATTCCAGTTAGGTGCCATGTTCCCCCTGTAAGGGAGAGATGTCATTACCAGTGAATATGATCTTATTAAACATCTACTTAAAGCTGGTAATGATGTTGGAAAGCTGGAGATTCTAAAGAAATAATCTCTTTCATCTCCACATCGAGCAATTTAGGTGGGTCTGTTGTAACAGCTATAGTTGGTAATTGTGGTGGCTTCCATTTATTTAGCAGACTTTGTCTCAAAGTCTTTTACAAACTAGTGGATGCCCATTCTAAAACTGTATGCTGAGATGCGTGTGTTTAACTCATGAGTGTAACTAGCACAGTGCAGTTGTCAGGATTATTATCTCAAATGCATCTTTCCTACATGCAGTGGCGTATTTCCAGCATGTCTTTTAGCTTGATACCTGTCCATCCTAGATTTCCTGGAAAGGGGGGACAGATTGTACTACGTGATATGGTGTAGCATCATGATCTTGGTCCCTCCTGAGGGTTTTTCCCACCTCTGGATACTAGTGTGTAAGGAAATGTAGGTAGGAGCATGGAGAATAAGCACATCCTGGTATCCCTTGATCAGGCGAGACCAGCGTCCCTGGGAGAAACTGTGGCCAGAAGTGCAGCTTCTTCACTGCTCCCTGGCCACAGAGCGAGACTGGGAAAAAATCAGATTTACAAAGTCTTTGTAGGTTGGGCACATCCTCTACAGATCCATTGCAGGCCTACAGAGTAGGCAGGATTGCAGGCCAAACATCTTAGTATCAACCCAGTCCCTTAATGGAGGGATGCAGAAGAAACTCCTTAGAAAACCCCACCGAATAGCCTGCCTCGTTCTCTGGCCTCGCAGAAAGACCTAAGGCCTTGCCTTATGCTATGTAACATACCTATTTTGCCAAGGTAAGTTGTGGTTCAGAAGGTGAAACTCATTAAATCAAGTTTTATCTGTTTATTACTGGTGTGGTGTGCAGCTACTACAGCAGAGGACACGGTTGCTGGGGTTCTTGCTTTGCAGTTTTTTTGAATTGGCTGCACAACTGTCAGCATCGTGTCCGGGTGAGTTTCTTCCTCCAGTGCTCGTATTATTTGCTCTGGGGGCCCTTGTCAGCTCACATTCAGCTTGTTTGCAGACAAAAACTACCAGCAGGGAATGAACTGTGATTGAAATTGAGATGCTGAGCTACTGTACAGACTCTCAGTGAGATACGGCTGCTTTGTATACAAGTTTCTGAGCTCTCTGGGACTGACTTTACTGATGTTTAAATAAAATCCAGTTCTGATTGGTTTACTGAAAAGCTCTGCCTACCCTCAAGGCCCTGTTTTGCACTCAAGATTATCAAAAAATTAGCTGGAGGCTGTGGTTGGAGTTTAATTCACTCCATCACTTTTCTTCATACACAGACGTATTTCCCCCTACAGCTGCAATCTGCAAAAAGTAGCTTTAGTGCTGAGACATGCCGTGGTCTAGCCGAATCAGCCTAAAATGTGTGAAGACCATAGGTTTGAATCAAACTTCAGGAGAGAGAGAGAACTTCTTGAGTCGATTTTAGATTCATTTTCACCGGGGTATAGTTCAGTGCTGCAAAACAGAACTGAGGGAAGGAAAATCAGCCTGGGAATTTCTTCTAAACACAGCTGTCCTGTGGCATGTCATCAAATATAATAATTCTTCCACTGCGCTCTGCTTTTAGCAAAAGAAACTCTGGGACTGACTTTACTGATGTTTAAATAAAATCCAGTTCTGATTGGTTTACTGAAAAGCTCTGCCTACCCTCAAGGCCCTGTTTTGCACTCAAGATTATCAAAAAATTAGCTGGAGGCTGTGGTTGGAGTTTAATTCACTCCATCACTTTTCTTCATACACGGACGTATTTCCCCCTACAGCTGCAATCTGCAAAAAGTAGCTTTAGTGCTGAGACATGCCGGGTCTAGCCGAATCAGCCTAAAATGTGTGAAGACCGTAGATTTGAATCAAACTTCAGGAGGAGAGAGAACCTTCTTGAGTCGATTTTAGATTCATTTTCACCGGGGTATAGTTCAGTGCTGCAAAACAGAACTGAGGGAAGGAAAATCAGCCTGGGAATTTCTTCTAAACACAGCTGTCCTGTGGCATGTCATCAAATATAATAATTCTTCCACTGCGCTCTGCTTTTAGCAAAAGAAATCTTTGAGAGAGAGGAATTTGTATGGATGAAACGCTGGGTGAAAGTCTGACTGTATTACAGCCACTGGGACCATCACAGTTGCTTTCACTGTGCCCAGATTTCTACCCTCTGTTATTGTTTTTTCTTGTGTTTTATTTTTTTTCTGCGTTGCTTCTAACACACCATTGCACTGCTGACTTGTAAATGAAATGTATATTAGAATGAATCATCAGGACAGAAAAGTCCTAGGCTTTTTTGAATGCACCACTAAGCACCTTATCTGCATCTAAATATCTTTACAAATCTGAGTCTTAGTGAGAAACTTAATACTGCTTTATTCAGGCAAGCCCAGGATATAAATGCCCAGCACTCAAGTTTTACTTTTGATTGAGTTTGCACACTCATGCAAATGTCTTACCCTACCTTTAGGAAAGTGCTAATTTGATTTTCACGCAAAAGATTGTTCAGCTTCAGTATTTGTTTGAGAAGCAGCACGTTAAGTGAGGAAGAGTGCTTCAGTGCAACACCAGGCTCTCAGTAAGGCCATACAGAGCAATATAGTTTACATTAAATGCAATATTATTTTTTTTAAATCAATAAAATGAAGCCATATTAGTAGGAAGACGCTTTTGGGGTTTTATTTAGGGTTTTTTGTTTAGCCTTTTTGTTTAGTTCTCTGCAATGTTTTGCATGTTATGATATGACATTGACAAAAATATATGCCTTAGGGCTTTGTAAGTCTTCAAACATTGTTTTGGAAAAAACCACAGACGTTTCTTCCCAGAAATCCTGCGGTACGATGACTGCAAATTTCATACAAAACAGTATTTGCATCAAGGAAATTTTGCAGTTTTTTCTGTCCACATCGCTGATACTATCATGCTGAAAACATCATTGTAGAAATTACTCCAGATTGTGATAAGCTTGATACATTTGTGAAAAGAATTATATGATGTGGTGTCTGCAATAACACGGATATGAGACTGGATGGTCCAGGAAGTCTCCTTCCCTCCACATTTCCATGCCTCTGGCGCAAAAAAAGGTGTTTGTTTTGTTAATCGTTAGGTAGCTAATCCAACTTGGTTATTTTGATTTTTAATCCTATCACAGACAAGGCTCTCTTTACCCTGGAAAACAAAACTCAACAGAAAATGCACCTCATTTGGCACTGAAAACAAAGCTTCAGACTAATTGAATTCCAAGAAATGTTAATACTATTTTTCTTCTATTCTTGCAGAACAATATCTTAATTCTTGATGCTTGTCTTCGGTTATACTCTTTGTCACTAGTGCTGAGCTAATGGGAGATTTGATCGAATAACGACAGTGTTCCTTTATGACAGATCTTATTTGTATCTAGCTCTAAAGCTGGTCTTTCTCTGCATGTGTCACTGCAACTGAAGGCAGAAGGGCCCAGCAATTAGTACGATTCCTAAGTAATAAATTAGTTCATCCAGTTCTGTACACAATATAGTCATTATGTGGTGGAAAATTGAATCCATACTTTTGTTTCTGGTGGGCTGCAGCGGTATAATGAGCACTACGGGCTTTTTAATATCCTTTGTTTGCATTCGGAAAAACGTAACACTCTCCCACTGAGAATCAGAAATCCTCTCGTGTTCTTGTGAACATGACATTCAAAAATGCAGTGTGAAGAGATTTTGATGTTGGCAAGGAGCATGGAAGAGGCATTTCACAATGTGCCACCACTATCCCGAGAAGAAAGGAGCAGTGCTAATCCTGGAAACTTGCTCAGAAGTATTTAAAACTATTTGAGGGCATTTTCCAAGTACAAGGTAATCAACATACGGCTTACCTTTTAAAAGATTTGAGCAATTTCGCTATTTGTAAATGCCGATTGGCTCATTTGTCCTCGGTGCAAGAGAATAAATCCCATTCAGACTTCTGCTCTGATAAATGGAGAGTGATCGGACTCTCCCAGACATGTTTGCATGATTGGGCCCGTGAAGGCTTAGGGTGCAGTTCCCATATCTCATATCTCTTGTATCTCATGTTCTTCAGATATCCAAGTTAGTGACAGGCCATGGAACTGTAGTAAACTGCATGCCAGGAAAATAGCAAAGTGGCTTAATGATTAACTCTGAACTTACTGAGATGGATAGATGGAGGTGAAGTGTGGTCTTCAGAGCCATGGAGCCATCGCTTTACATTCCCTTCTTCATGCGTGATACAGTATGTTAAATTTGTGGACCAAGGAGACAGCGCCATGGGTAATGCTTGGGGGAAATAGGTGGGTTGAGCTGCTTAATATATACTTGGATTGTCACCCTCATCTGAAAGGAAGCAACGTCTTTAATTAAAGTTAATTAAGATTGTCCTTTGATTCCCAGATGGCAAGAAGGGAATATGAGTTCATGATTGTGCACCTTTGCATGGCCATTGCTATTTAGTTACAAACACAGCTTAGAAACAGCATTTGTAACCTGGCCCGAACCATAATTCCTGTGATCTGGTGTACCATGTTATGTACCAGGAGTAGAATGTATTTTATTCCAAAGGAACTACAGAAATGAACCCTTAACCTCAGAGAGCATTTCAATTGTAAAGGCCTTATAACAGCAAAGGTTTCAGTTTCATTAAGAGACCATTTCACAGTTTTAATTGTTTAGAAATATAGTTAATAACTACATATCATGTCTGGGAAAAATTAATTACTGAACAATTCTTGTGTAATCCATGTGATATCTCACATAATTCAGTCAGCTGAATATAGTGAGCTGGTTTTAATAAAATAAATACAGGCTATTCAATAGGTAAATGAGCTAGTTGAAAATATACACTAATGGATCATTAACCTCTCTTGAACTTATGTTCTTAGTGAAAATCACATTAAGTGAATATAGGATTATGGCAATATAGAACTCTTAAGAAAGGATCCCAGTAAGCAGACTGAGCTGGGAGATACGGCAGCAGGGAAACCAGACGGGACACGTAGCACTTCTCAAAGCTCTGTAGACTGAGTGGGAAACTGGGATGCTGCTGCTGCTGGGCAGAGAGCTGCTTGGATGGTCACTGACAGGGACAAGCATCTGCAGGAAATGAGAAAAATGCTCATTTTCTCTATCTCCACTTCCCTGCCATGCTAAAAAGGTGGCTTTGGCAACCACACACATGCATCAAAATTCTTCTCTTCTGTGTACCATTCATACTCTGCAGTCTCTAGATGGGCTGTGCTCGGCTCCTCAAAAATGGAAGGGATAAGAAGTTAGATAGGTTTGATCATTAGCTTTTTAAAAAGCCTACAGATTGGTGTATTAGGCCTTTAGCCAGCCTACCAAGCATAAATCTTGTATCGCTTTCATCTAGGTTACAGCTCTCTGTGAGCCCCTCTGCGGAAGCTAGCGCTCATGCCAAAAACCAGCTGGCTTTATCTGCCCCAAAGAAACCCAGCTTCGTGGGGGACCGAAAAAATTGGAGCCAACGCACATGCGTTGAGCTGCGAGGTATTTGCATGGTACCTGCCCACACGCCAACTCTAACCATTTTTATCTGCCTTTCAATTTCACAAGCACTGGATTTTACTCCTAAAAATAGCTAAAAGAGAGCCATGTAGAGCCACAGCAAATAGGACTTCTTTAAATCGCTTTGATTGCTATCTGCAGTTGCGTGGGTTTAGAAGTTACAAAGTAGATTTTGGTATCAAACATACCTTCGGCTTTGGTAAGTGTCTCTGGAAAGAAACTGCCATGTGTGAAGAAGAGACGATGCTAAACCTGGGCCGCATTGTCAACATATGCCAATTCTTTGCAGCTATGACATAACTGAATTCAAAATCATCTGGGTAAAGCATCCAAAATGTAGTTATTTTTAACTAGAACTGTATATTGTAAAACTGTAGCCCACTCCGCATTTAATTTTTCATACTTTAAATACCCAATTCTCTTTATAAATCTTTCTCTCTGTTAAAACCAGAGCTTGACATGGAATAGTGCCCCCTCAGCCATTTAGAAATAAAGCAGTGGGGACCACTAACTGTGGCTGGCTTTGCAGCTTTAACTGGCCTTTATTACCATAGCCATAAAGCAAACCGCAGCCATTTAGAAATAAAGCAGTGGGGACCACTAACTGTGGCTGGCTTTGCAGCTTTAACTGGCCTTTATTACCATAGCCATAAATAGCAAACCGCCCCAAATATTACAGGAGTTTTGTTGGCTTTAACCAATGAAGTAGAACAAGACCTCTGAATACCCCATTAGTTCCAGTGCTGTGCTTTGACGACTTTGCATTGGCAGCTCTTTTTCTATACAAGTCACTAGCCTCACCCGTGTCTCTTAACAAATACCGTTGACAGGCACCATTGCAATTTTTCTGCATGTTCTGACAGTTTAATTCAGTACCTCCTGGCTAAGCAGCCAGAGCCTGAGGGGGTAATTCAGCACCTTGGCATCACACTGCTGCAATTAAAATAATTAAGGGAGTTGGGATAGGCTTACAGAGCTTTCCTTCTTCTGCAGCCTTGTACAGAGAGTGCACTTTCCTATTCCCTCATGGAATGAATGCAGGAGCTTCCTTTACAATATGCTGCAGTGAAATTTTTTAAGAAGATGCTTACTTCCAGCCTCTATTTGCACAGCTCTTTGCATTTATGCCTAACAACTTCTTTCTCTCTTTCCTTGTATACAACCTGATTTCCTTTTCTTTTTTTATCCCTAAATCCAAGGGGACAAACACTTTATAGTCCCGCTGTGATTTCTTTTGATTAAGAGAGGTGAATAACCCCTTGGCTGCATAATCTTAGTCAAATCATTCACTTTGGTGCTTAGTAAGGACAACTAAGCATAGCTGTCTAAACTGGTAGGTCTCATTTCTCTTACTGAGAAGGAAAGAGAAATACCAAAAATGAAAGCTGCTTTACTATACCTTTATTATAAAGACAAACAGAAGAGCCAGGCAGAGTTTTGTGTGTTTATGCATATATGTTTAGAAAATCCTAATACATATATACACACATGTGCGTGTATGTATAATGAAAAGGGTTTGTTGTTTTTCCTTTGTTCATGTATCTTGTACTGGATGTATTTATAGTACTTGCCCATATAAGAATCCTATAGAAACACATTTAGCTGAGGTGTGTATCCCGTATCTCTCTAAACCAGGTGATATCCTGGTTTTACTGAATGGAAACCTCCCCTGACACCTCTGGGCCCGCGTTCCACCTGGGAGTTCACCTTGTTCGCTGTGTAAGTGAACTCCAAAGGATGGAGATAAGCATTTGAAAGGAGCTGTGATAAATATCAGCTGTGTGAAGTGAGCAGAAATACTCCATGTCACGTTCAGCTCATCTAATATACGCAGCACACGCAGGTATATCACACGCTGATCTGAGCTGCCTTATCTGCACGTACTGTATGTGTGCGTGATGCAGCCTTTCCCTGGATAAGTCATATCAAGCTCAAAAAATGCTGCCCCTGTATTTTGTCAGACCCTGAAACATTAATCATGAGGAGGAAAAAATAGTCTCAGTCAACAGTATTGCAAGAGATTTGTTCTGCGGGTTCAGGTCACAGGTTTTCCACAGCTCAGGAGACCCGTGTGGTATCAAGGGAATAAAATCCAAGGTGGTAACCCGTCAACATCAGGGCTGATAATCAGAGCCAGGCTCTAGCTTTGAAGCTTACCACCTTTAGCTGCTCCTAAGCCCACCCCTCGGAGACGTGGGCTGTCATTGGCATACATTGCTGTTCCTCTCCCTGCTCACCCTTTTTGCAGTGGCTACTTTTTTCTGTCAGTTTTCTTGGGTTTCTCACTTTGCAGCTCAGCGCTGTTCTGTAAGGCCAGGGAGCCAAGGCTGGTAGACACCAGTTCAGGCTGTCGGGGAGGGAGAGGGGTTGTTTCCACAGACCGGCTGGCAAGTTAACCAGCAGAAGCCTTGATGCCAGTGAAGATTTGCCCTGGCCACATCCGGGTCCGTCATGGGTTCCTGAGATAACAAGGGGGAGCAGGTTGTGGCTGCATCAGGACATTGGCCTCTTGTTGGGTGACACTGCAAGAAAAGGCTTTCCTCAACGCTCTCACTTGGGTAGGGAGGAGCAAACTGACAGTTCCTCCCTCGGGTCTTTTATGTTTCAGCTCGTAGCCTTGAATTTAATATTCTTCTGCCTTCGGCAACACTGCTTTCCTTGTTTTCAAATGTGCTTATTCTACCAAGGAGGGTGAACTGATGGCTGCGCGCTGTTTGGCCGGGCAGTGCCGGACGTGTGTGCGTGGTAGGTGCGGCACACAGCTCTGGCTCCACTCCATAATCCCTGCTCCCTGTGTGCAGTGCTGGTATGACTGTAAGGGATTGGTGTCTTCAAAAGTGCTTGAAGGAGTTCAAGCAATGAATAAAAAAAGCGAGTCCTTAATGTAAATTGCTGCGCCTGTTAAAGATTTTCTTTGGGTCGCTCACATTGCAGTCTGACCCTTGCGAAGCAGTCTGTTTCCAAAAATAAAACCCGTCAAAAACAACAACTTTTTTTTTGTTGTTTACCTAATCTATTAAACTAACAGAAATTGCAGTTTAAAATGTTATTTTGAAAGACAGGGTGTATCCTCATTGTGCATTGGTGAGGGCTTGTTCTCCCAGGGCTGCAGCTCAGTAGCGCCTTGCCTCGCTAGACAAGGCCTGAACGTTCAGGCAGGACTGGCAGGTTTCAGCTTTGCTGCTATCCAGTGTTTCACAACTGTCACGTAAATCTTTCAGGAGTGAGGGGGAAGGAAGTGGGTTTTAAAGTTTTTACTTTTGATTGAAGTTCTTGATTACACGTACAAATGGGTTGTGCATTTCTGCCAAAGCGCTTTAAATTATTTGGGATAACGAGTATCAGTACAGTACCCTGGGTGATTTGTATGTATGTGGGGACATGCATTGTTTTGCCCTTAACTGATGCTTAAGGATATTAAAGCTGTACTGAAAGGGTTGTGTCCTGATTCTAGCGCATCTGAAGATGCACACCCACAGCACATCCTCGCTGTTACCAGGGCTGCACATACGGTGAAATGCATAGCCACTTTAGTTAGATTTTCCTTTTATCTTCACAAAGGTGTGCTTAGGAAATGGTACCTCTGCGCCTCACCTGTTTTACTAGTAAGATCTTTTGCCCATTTCCTGCATACTGAGAAGCCTCCCTGGTGTCAGCTAGTGATGCAGTGGAAAGAGCGAGAGTCATCTACCATGTTCAGGCTGGGCCTTTCCTGTGCACGCTCTCTCTTGCTTCCAGGAAGGCTGCTGTAACTTTAAAAAAGATTTTGCAAACCATCTACCTCCAGTAGCTCAGCTGAAATAAGAGTGTCTCATGAGTTTAATGGATCAAACAGCGGTGATGGGTTTTATGGCTCTTTTTCACTTTAGGGCTAAGGGAAGAGAGAGCAGGGCAGGTTGGTTTTAAATTCAAGGATTTATGTTGTTAATCCTCCTGGCTAATTATAATTTATGGGATCCTGATAAATTAATATGCAGTTGCTATTCAAACGCAGAGAATAGTGTAAGGCAGGCATAAACAAGTCTTGTTCATTTTTAATTTATTTTCACCAATGGAGAATATTAAATAAAATGAACGCTGGGGCATTTCATGGGAAGTTTCATTTTCATTATTTATCTTCAGATTTATGGACTTCATATAACAATTTTCCAAACATTTCTCCCTCTAATGAAAATCACATTGTGACTTTGAGTGTACTGAACACCATGCAGAAGCAATAGTTGTAGTGTAGTGTGCTTTTTTAACACAGATTTCAGGATCACTGTAAGAGTGGGGATGGCAAAGAAAAACCCTTGATTGGTTATTTTTAATGCTGTGAATTTAAGCATTTATTAAAGGGAGAGGCTGACATCAATAGCATTGTGTGCATTTCTCTGTGAAGCTCTTGAGTATGTTTAAGCCCTGCTTGGCACTTTACCAGCCCCGGGATCTCTCTGGCAGAAATTGCGACAATCATGAAGAGGGTGAGTGAGTGTTTGTAAAATTATTTTTGTAGAGTGAAAAAATCATGGCGTTATGGGATGGCTCTGGAGCACAGATTACTAGACATCCAGGAACATGAGCGTTGCACAAAATTTGTCTTAATCATAAATAGCATCCATACTTTCAATAATTACAAGGTCAGACAAAGTAAGTAGAATCTAAACCAGTGACAAATATCTCAGTCAGCTTGGATAAATAACAGCTATTGTATAAGGGGAAAATTCTGATGAATCAGCATCTTCCATTTAGGATACAGAGAAAAGTACCTGAGTCAGGACTGAACACATGCTCCCGCAAAGCGTGCTTCTCTCTGTACTGCCTTGCCTCCCCCCATTTTATGCAGCGTAGAAAGCTTTTGGGAGATCCCACTAGTAATGCGTAACAAGAACTTAGTGTACGGAAATGTGTTGACAAATGAATAGCACATAGGGCACAGGGCTCTACCACTATGGTTTTAAACCAAAGGTAAATTCTTCACACTGTCAGTCTTTTTCAGCCTCCTTTTGCTTTTTCTGCTTCTATAAACCTGACTTTAAGCAGTGTCTTGATTAATGCCAAGTAAATCTGACCATGTCTAGTCCCAGGATACTTATGATTTCCCATCAAGAGTGACTCTTTCTTCTGCCAAATAGAAAATGGAGGCTGATGGACTATTAACCAAAATTGTTGTTACTTGAAAGTAGCAAAATATGTAATTAACGCCTGGGAAATTAGACAAAAGACTGGGGAAAAATAGTGGTTTGGCCTTTTAAAAACTTTGACTTCTCTTAGGTGATGTGTAGCTCGCTTGGTCCTGTCATGTCTTTGGCCACCTGAGGTTCTGCAGACTGTGCTGTTTGGGAGTTTTGGGATTTATTCTAAGGAGTGCGATAAACTTTTTTCCTAAACAAATTTGATCTTTTACATCGAAATTTAGTCACAAGATTTTCATAAATGAAAGTAGATGTGAATCTCCTTTCTCTGGAGAGAAACAAATCATATGAGTATTCCTGGATCTTGTTTGGGTTTTTTAAAGTATTTTATTAAGCAATCTGCGCTCATCTTGCTCTTTGTTAAAATTTCCTAAAGCAACAAAATTATTTAGCGCCAAAATGCCTAAATTCAGGTGTGACTTAACCTAAATATTAGACTGTACAAAAGGGTCTGCTGCAATAATTTACAGGTATGGTTGCCATAGCAAGTCCTTTTGCTTTAGATACAGCTTCTAATGATAAATAAAAAAAGGACTTTCAGGAGTTCCTTGACTAGTAGAAGCACTTTTCCCCAGGATGTTTATACATACTGGGATTTTTGATGGCAGAGATATGTCGAAAGAGTCATGTCCAAAGATGATTTTGTTACATTGACATAAATTCCTAGTGCAGAGTTATTCTCAGGCCTTGAGGACCAGGGTCCTTATTTTTAGTAGCAAGATATAGGCTCCTACATCACTTTAGTACTTTTGCAAACATTGCTTCTTGCCTAATGTTGTAATCTATTCCTGTAGTTCTGATATATAGTTTTACTTCTCCATTTACCATCTAATTACTGATTTTTTTTTTTTTTAATGTTTTCTAAATTCATAACCTGACTTCCAGCTTGGCAGATTTACCAGTTCCCAAGATCTGTGCAATTTTATTTTCCATAGGGAAAAGCTGGCAGCGCAGCAAATAGTGTTTTGAAATTAGTCTGCTCCATCCAACATTTTTCAGGCAGCAAAGGCTTCTGTCCAAGTATTAGATGACCATATAATGGCATCAGAGGGTTCCGGTTTACAAACGTCTTGGTAATCAGTTCTAATTTTACATTTCCTGGGTATGTTTGGCATCGCCAGATTCAGCATCTCTTGAGGGTTTTGATTAGAGCCATAGAAAAATTTTGACTGGAGGGGACCTCTGGAGGTCACCTAGTCCCCCTGCCTGCTCAGAGCAGGGCCAGCTTCCTCCCTGTGCTTC
>NW_008795126.1:5008156-5026275 GCF_000699145.1 Aptenodytes forsteri | reverse complement strand
CTTATTTTTTTTTTTTTTTAATGTTTTCTAAATTCATAACCTGACTTCCAGCTTGGCAGATTTACCAGTTCCCAAGATCTGTGCAATTTTATTTTCCATAGGGAAAAGCTGGCAGCGCAGCAAATAGTGTTTTGAAATTAGTCTGCTCCATCCAACATTTTTCAGGCAGCAAAGGCTTCTGTCCAAGTATTAGATGACCATATAATGGCATCAGAGGGTTCCGGTTTACAAACGTCTTGGTAATCAGTTCTAATTTTACATTTCCTGGGTATGTTTGGCATCGCCAGATTCAGCATCTCTTGAGGGTTTTGATTAGAGCCATAGAAAAATTTTGACTGGAGGGGACCTCTGGAGGTCACCTAGTCCCCCTGCCTGCTCAGAGCAGGGCCAGCTTCCTCCCTGTGCTTCCTAACATCAGTGAGGAAAGTATTTAAAGAAAAAAAAGCTACACACCCACCCCCACACCTCAGCAGAATTTGGGGAAAATAGGAATGCTTGACTTGTGCTTTTGCTCACCCCCTTGCCCCCATCCCCAGTCATCAGTACTTAAAATTACACTCAGCCTGTTCATACCATGTCCTCCCTACCTCTGCCCCTCAGGTTTTGTTTTCCAGTAATGGATAGGAAATTACCACTCAGGACAGGCAGTGTACTACAGCTCCAGAACTAAAATTGTGCAACTGTGCATTTGCTTTACTGATTTAATGGAGTCTCCGCTTCTTTTTTTCTCCACTAACTTGGCTTATATGGGCAACTATACATGCATTTGTTTCCATTTCTTGTTAAGGCTGGACTGCAGGTTCAGTAAAAGATCTGGATTTGCCCGTTGCATAAATCAGCCTGATTACGATTTCTCAATGACTTAGATAGCGGTGTATGAACTTGTTCAGCTTCATTAAAATCAGGGTGACAGGAGCTAGCTAAGGCTCAAATTAACACACATCTGTCATGCCCTCATGACAAAACCATGATAGAATAATAAAGAAATACCAAGTAAATTTAAAAACACATTCAGCACCTCTATTAAAAGGGATAAGTCCCAACAAAAGGTGCTGCGGGATCCTGTGGAGTTGAGTGGATTTTTCCTGGGGGCTGTTCCCGAGGTGAGAGAGAGTGAGAAATTGTGTGAGGCAGGAAGGCTTCTCTGCCAGCATGGGCTGGAGCAACAAGAGTTTCCCTTCTTCCCTCTTCCTTGTTAAAATCTGTAATGTGCATAATATTCAAGCAGGGTATGGTAATTCTCAAAATAGAACTGCATGTATTTAATTAAGTACTTAGATTTTTAGGCTACAGTCACTATAAATATACTGTGCACTATGACAGAGATAGGGAAATCTGCTCTGAAGGAAGAACAGCTGAGCACTGAGCAAAGTGGGTGAAAACATTGGGCACAGAGAGCAAAAAAACCCCATTAGTCTTCTGCTGCAGACCGTCTGCTTCGAGAAGAGGGTACCCAACATAGATAAATGGGAGTAGAAGGTTGCTGAGGTTGGCCAATTCTCAGTTACAAGAAAAATTAGCGTTAAGAGTGGCCATGACCGATATGGCTTTGGCTTAAGAGTTATTTTTGCCGCTGAACAACTCCAGCTCAGTAGAACAAAGTTAAGCGACTGAATTATGGAATGCGAAAGGACTGTGTTGTAGCTACCGCTGGGAAAATAAATCCTAAAGCAAAATGTTTGCACCGGTTTTTGATGTTGTACTTCTTTGCTTAATTTTCAGAATATTTCATGCCATAAATACTTTTGCAGACTAAATTTTCAAATTAAGTAAATATGTATTGAGAAACCTGGGATGGTATTTACCCAAAGGTTTGGGGGGATAAATATTTCTGTTCCAATTCTTGAATAAATAGTGGGTTTCAAGACAAAAACCTTTAATACTTACCAACCAAAACATTGTTAGTGTGAAATGTTGCAAGACAAGGTTTAACACTATGCTGCTTTGGCTCTGTAGAATAATGCAGAAAGTATTAGCATTGTATTTTTCTATTGCTTGTGGATTTTGGTGCATCAGATGTTGGGATAAACTGTTGATTCAGAGAAATTATTAAAACTTAATTCTAGTGCACTCCCAAATGCCAGCAATAGTGGCAAATCTTTGTGGTTTTGCCTCAAAAGTGTTCACTTGGGTGTCTGACTTTTGGGAAATCTGTGTGTGTTAATGAATTAATAACAGAGCTGATTTCCTTCCTCTTCTTTTCAGCTTTCCTCTCTAGTCCCCGTCATTATAATGAGCAGGACTCACGTTGCTGAATTCCATTATAAGTTACACAAAATGGGCAAATCTAATATGATTCCTCCCCTGTAGAATTAACATGAAAATCTATCGTAAATGGTTAATGTGGCATAACTCATGCATGAATAGAGTTCTGTGCTGTCTAAACTATGTAAGCAAATACCGCTGTTGAGACTGAATGACATTTAAATAATATCACATTTTTAAAGGACTTTTTTTTGAACCTCCCAACATGAATAGTGTACACTGAGAAAATGGTGTGCAGGGGGGAGGAACCATGGGGGCTTACTTCCAGCAAATGTTGAAACTGTAAGGTAGAGTTCAGTGGGGAAAAGGAGGCTAAAGCACAAGAAAGCCAGTTACTCACCAAAGCAGCGCTCGACTTTAATAACAAATAATATTGAATGTTGGGATATTAAAACAATTCGTTCTTGGCAAAGCACAGGGAGGTTTTATTCCCCCCAGTAACTCTGGCTTGAACAAAATACTACTTATAAGCTGCAGATTTTAATATAGCATCATGTTCCTACAGGTATAATAAAATAAAAACGTTAAGAGTATTAATTCCTTTAAAAGGGGTGATTAATCCCAGATGTGGAGCGTGCGTGGAGCGGTGGGGGTGGGTGTGCTAGGCGGGTGCGGGTGCAGGTGCTGACGGGGCTGTTTCAACCCGCTGCACATGTTCCCGGAACACAGCTGTTCTGCAAATCCTCTGCCAGTTGCTCCAAACCCTCTCTGAAGTTGTACTGCCTCTGGGCACAATTAAAAGCTGTATACTACATTTCATAAGGTAGTGTTAGAAATTTAGGTCGAGCCAAAAAGGAGAGGGGGGAGGAAAAGGCGGGGAGAGCCCCTTGTTAAAGAGGAATTAACCTCTTTACCTTTGCTATTGAAACAATAAAGCTTCTAAATGCCACGTAAAAACTCCAGTATTAAGAGAAAAGGTGCCGCATGGACCTACAAAACAAATACTATTTTTATTTAATATTGATTTTCAGTAATTCATTAACTAATATTAATATTTAATATTGGGGGTAAAATCTGCCCAGCCTCCTCCCGCCCCGTTTCTTGTGTTTTCTTCAAAAATATATTTGCTGGTGTATGTGAAAAATAGCTACTCTGGCACAGGACTACACGTGTTTCAAAATTGTTTTAAGTGCAAAATATTCTGAAGCTAAAATGTACAGTAAAATAGTTTGGATTTCTTCTGCCTTGAGCACTTTCACCTTTGAACTTTTATGGTCACTTTACCACGGGAAAAATTTGGGGAAAAACCAGATTTTGTCAGCATTAGAAATGCAGACGTTTTCCTGTGACCATGGGACAGAGCTGGCTGTGCTGGCAGGTCTGGAGACCCCTGCTCACGTCAGTCCGGGTGCTTGTGCGGGTTGACTCTGCACTCACATGCTGTGGCCGTCTTCCCACCAACCGCACACTGTCCAAACTGTCAGGATGACTGACTACCCTTAGAAGTAGCATTTTACCACCAACGTCAGTAGAGTTGGCAAGTCCTGAAAGTGTCCACGTTTCTGCCCTTTGTGCTCTGCCTCTCCAGCACAGGGAAAGGATAAAAAGCATAGTACCATAGCGTCCAAGCAAGTACGTAGACTTGGTAGAGCCTCATAAGAAAGACCAGTTGGGTGTGTGAACCAGAAGTGTCCTGAAAATGTTTAATTTATTTATTTTGGGGTACAAAATATTAGTAACTGCTTTAGAAGTCCCTTAAACAATCATACAGAGCCCATCTTGGGAACTCCTTTTGGCATTAGTCTGATGGATGCTGTTACGCATTTCTCCCATTCTGTAGATCTGGAAAAGATTCATGGGTCAAAGGACACCACCACTGTGCGTCTCATGTCTAGTGTCTCCTGCTCTGCACGGCAAGTTCTCACACTGAGCTTGGATGTAGGATACAGGGCAGACTCTGACTTAACTAGCTGCAGTAGACTTCATAGATTTTCACTGAATATCGGAAAGAAGGGGGGAAAAAAAAGAAAGACTTAAAGTATCCAAGAAACGTGTTTTTGTGTTTTATAACTATATATAAGCACACCTCAGAGTCAACAAGAATTTCTCCAATAGTTTCTGTATGATATGTGTCAACCACAGTGTGCACAAGTCTCCTTCTAAAGTGAACTTATGAGCTGTCATTAAAGGAAAATAAAGGGTATTTCTGTAATGAAAAGAATTAAGAAAAAAAATCTCTGTCTAGACGAACTTGATGGCAGTTGTAAAGGTTTTCTGATGCTACAGCATAGTACTTGTTGGTTAGGGTAATAAAACATAGAATGAATGTGATGATATATAACTATAGGTTATTGACAAGATAAAGCAATAGGACAGTCTTGAACAAATGAAGCAATAACATGACCTGCCACCCTTTGCCATGGATGATATGCACAAAGGATTTGCGCACAGAGAAATGACAAGAACTTTAAACAGAGAATAGTTGAAGTAACGCTGGAGTTCTGGCATCATTTAGTGTGTGTGTCCTTGGGCTCTAGTTCAGGAGTATGCTTACCTTTAATCCATCCAGAACCTAAACTTGTATTTAAATCCCACTGAAATCAATAGGTCTCAATGTGATTTTTTTTTTTTATTATTATTTTGATGAATAGGAATGGCTTACATCCATATCCATGGTTGAACTTGACTGAATCACAGCTTTATTGGAATGGCAAGAGCTTAGAATGTTACTATTTATTGTGTTATGTGTTTATTATCCTTTTAAATTACTGTACTGTAATGTGATTTTTCAGTGAATAATATTAACCAGTTGGATTAGAAATCACAGCTATGAGGGGATATAAATGCTTCACAGTTCAAATAATGCATATGCATTTAGTTTGTTTGGTTCCTGTAAAATCTATATCCATTTGTCCAGTCCAAAGAATTCAGATACTCTTTGATTAGGGAAGTAAGTAAAGTGCAATTGATATAGTGCCATGCAAGTAATGAACCAGGTGCTCTGAAAGTGTTTGATTAAACTAATGTAAATGTTGCATCAAATTGTGAAAATATGTATGCCATAAATTATAGGTAGATGTGACTCTGAAAAGCAGAGGTGACTAAACTCTTGTCATTGTGATTGTCTTGTTAGATTACTTATCTGTCACTTAATTTCACATTTAATGTCTTGCAGTTATGATATGCTTCAGTCTCAGCTTGATTTTGTAAGCTTTGGCTAGAAACCTAAGTAGGGGAGTTCTGTAGCCTGTAGGACACCCACATGTTTCTGGTTTTGATCTTGACTATTGTGAATCAAAACTTTTAACCAGAATTACACCAGAATAAAAACAAAAAATCCGAATAAACTTGTTACTCAGTTGTTAGAATACATCCCTTCCCAGGAGAGGTCAGAGAGGAAAGAAACTAGGAACAGACAGCTGACTTCTGTTTCCACCTGCTCAGTAAAATCTTAACTTTAATGAGATACAGCAGTCCCTGTTTCTTTTCCAGTCTATTTTGAGTTTGTTGAAAGTTATGGCAAAGTCATTTTTCTGAAGATAATTATGCTTTGTAAATGTTAACTTGATTTCGTAGCAGTAAACGCACCTTCTGGTTACGCAGGAAACAAATTAGGAACATATGTCATCTACCAAAAGCCAGCTAGCTGCATGTGGTGGTAGCATTGATTACAGATATCTCCTGTACATATTGAAAGGTCCAGAAAATGCATGCTTATTTATGTCTGCTCATGTACAATAAGACATGTATGAAGTCCTCCCTCCCATTACAAAAACTTTTCTTGTGGACATCAGTTCTCCTGAAATGTCTGTTACAGCCTATGGCTGGGAGTGAGGAATCTGTCACTGTACCTTCACCTTTGACTCTGCTGTTCTGGGTAGAAGTCTTATTGCCGGTTTTCTTTTCAATGGCACATAGTGCTTTTCATGGCTGTTTTGGACATACGTGGTACTTTTCAACTGTTTTGATATCTTAGGAGAAAGGCCTTATTAAAATACAAGAATATGTTTATTATTTATCAGTCCCTTGCTAGTTTGGGGAAAACTCCGCTCCTCTACCCATATTATGGTCAGGTCTAATCACCTCCATTCCCTCTCTCCCCTGTTGTTATTTATATCAGAAAACAGTGATAAAAGTTGATTTGGGGAATGCAGAGTTTTCCTTAAAGCCTAAGCTATAGTTATAAAAATGAAAAGGTGTGTCTATGGACACACTTACACTTGGCCCATAAACTCAGGACATCCATTGACTTTTACAAAGTACTATTGCTGGCAGTTTTGTTTGACCAGTGCACAGTCTCAGGTCTCGCTAATTGCCTTGTTGATTTCAAACGCTATCATAAAACTTTAAAACGTTTCCAGACATTCAATAATGTCATACAAAGGCTTATATATAAAGGCAGTTAGGGGCTTCAGAGCAGCCAGTCAGTTATTCCAGCATGTTTTGAAATGAATGAGTCTTCTGCAAGCTGAAAGACCAATACCTGGGGAAAAGCTGCACCTCTGATGCCGTTTTCTGTATTTGCACATGATCCAGGACTTATGATATTAGATTTGTACAACATTATAGCCAGAGCATCAAATGCACGAACTGTTAGTGAGCTTCCTCATAATCAGTCTGACAATGTCTCTTCTTTGCGGTTGGAAAGTCAAAAGATTAGCTTTGAAGGGAAAAAACCCCAATACATGGCAAGTGTATATTGAATGCAAAGGCTGAAACCAATTCTCCAATGGAAACTATATATGGGAGGAGGCCTTGATTTTTCAAAAGTTTTAGTTTCACAATTTAGCACAGCGAGTACAGGTGTAGCCACCTGGCTTGCTTTTGGCTCATGAGTTTATTTTGATTGTGAACAGAATTTTCTGGTTTTTGCCTGAAGATGACTGCTTACATATCCTGTGGCAGTTTTTATATTCAAGTGACTGACTTTTTTTTCATGCAATCCCCACACTGAATACGTCAATTAAATGTAGAAATAGGCTCTAGTTAAAGCTGTGTATTCACTTATAACTTGCTAAAGTGTTTCGTTATTCTGAACTATATGAAACAAGCAGCCCACTGCTTTGCCATTATCAAAACAGCGTTAAGAGTGCTGGAATACAACTGTCTGTGAGAGAGTTTAAAACTTCCCTACAGTAAAACTCTAAAACTACTTGGAATTCAATAAGGTTAAGTCCTAGCCAAATACTTGCATAGTAACCTGAGATAGAATAAATGGCTGTTATCAGTCGTTGCCTATGTGTTTTGCTGGAAAAACAAAATGATCACAAAGTTTCTTCGGGCATTGGGAGCAAAGGATAGACTTGGATTCAAACTTGATTTCCCTCCCTTGACTGATGTTCATTAAACTGGTTAATTACTTATAAATGTCATTCCTTTCCCTGTCTCACAGATTCAGATATAAATATACAAACACATGCAACTTAAGGACGGACCTAGCATAACATTGACTTAGATTTGTCTGTAAGTCCAGTGCAGACATACTGTTTATAGTCTTATTAAAATAAAAAATAATCTTACTGCAGTTGTACATACTATCTGAGTACATTTGAACAGTCATGATATGAAACTTAATGGTTGCATATATATACTTAGAAGCCAGCACGTGGGAAAACACAATGGTGGTATTAAGAAACTGTTTCACTGGAGCTAAGGAAGGAGTAGCAGTGTTCTGTTTTCATAGCGTGCTGTAAGGAAACATTCATTGAAACGGTAAGATTAATTTACATTTTTTGTTTAAAACCATCTGATACACAGTTAAGGCTTGGTTCTCCCACAATAAGCAGTGGTTTTGATTGTCTTTTGTGTTGGGATTTTGCATTCATTTGAACCTGAAGTTCAAAGTGAACTTGTGGGGTCGAAGTGTGAAACCACATGGGACTGAAACTGAAAGGAGGTATTCACACGACCCCCCCAAGCCCAAACTGCCAGGCTGAGCACCGCTCACGAACGCGTCTGCGGGAGCTGCCCCGATGCCATGAGTACCGCTCCTGGATAAGCAGGTAAACCCCCTCGGGGGGGGGGAGGGAAAACCCCCCCGGGGGGGGGGGGGGAAGAGGTTGTGTTCAGCGCTCAGATTTACAGCTTGGGCCCTAGAGTGCTTGAGCAGCTGTGTTTTCTATTGATTTAATTGGATCATAGGTTTTCAGCTCATTTCAGGAACAGATCTGTAATATTCACTCTGCACTTGCATGTTATCTTTCCCGTATTATGGCCTTCTGCAGGTCAGAGCCGCTGCTTTAGCTATTTGTAAATCTCCTTTAAAAATGCGTGTTAAATACACATAAGGCCTGCACCTGCAATGAATAAAGGTTAGAAAATTACTATTCTAATACCTGTTTTCAAATGTTAAAAGGTTTGTAACTTTTGCTCTCTGTAGATTGATTGAATGTGGGCATAGAAATACTTAGAGTATTAAGTACGGCTAGTTTTTCTTGCATGGTGCACAAAAAGGCAATTCAGTGAAAGCTTTTAAAGCTATATCCTTCACTTTGTGTTACCAGAGCAAGCATTCTGTGCATTTTGTTTCTGGGGTTTTCCTTCCTGTGTTTGTAGCAAAAAGAAATCTTTGGAAAGTGAGTGATAGTGAATATCAGTTAACAGACATGAGAAGCAAGGAAAAAGTTCTGGCATTTTATATATTTTTGTTTTAAAATGCGAACTGAATAAGCCACAAAGTATGAAGGTTATGATTAAATTGCCAGAGCAGTAAATCCTGACTCCCATGGCCTTACACTGGCTGCACAAAAGCGGCATTGTTATGCTGCATGGGGAGAACTGAGGTTCCACACAAAGGTCAGAGTGACACTGCTGGATGGGGGAATGTTGTTTTGCATTCGCAGATAAACAAGGTTAGCATCTCACCGGCTTGACAAAGAAACCCTTGCATGTTTTATACCAAAGGGTTGCAAGTGAGGGTCTTGCAGTTGTTCTCCTGCGACGCGCTAATGCCGTTTTGTGTTTTATCAGTGACTGTTATCCCAATATTTAACCTTCAGAGGTGACGAGAAGATTGTTGGTAGAACTAATACAATAAATAGTAGGGATTGTTGGTTTGGCTGTTGTTCTGACTTGCACTTGTAGTATGAGATTCTTTTGAATAAAAACGGTAAAAATAGCGAGTAGAGTGTGGGATCTACAATGAGAAAGTTTGATGTTAAACCTCTAAGCTCTAGTACTCATATAAATATGCTTTGCATGCATTCATTAAAATAAGAAAGTAGTGCCACTTAGTAAACTCAGCTTTCTTTGAGTGTAGGAGTTGGAGAGAGGGAGAATGGTATTAAGAGGAGAATATTTTAGTCTACGCCAGCTCAGGGAGATTGCCACTAGCAGAAAATCCACAAGGGGTAGAGTTGTAATGATGCAAAGCTGCTGCTATTTTCATTTTGTTATGAGTCTTGCTGATTCAGAGCATCCCAACATGAATTACTATTAATATGGTGTTCTCAGTCCCCTAAGGGCAACCATTAGCAAAAGCAGGCATTGCTACGTGTTGTGGTGTAGGGCGGCAAAACGTACTTTTTGGTGGCTACCTGGCTGAGTCTGGGCTTGTGAATACAGCTGACTCAGGGATGGTTGAAGGCAGAAGCAAGGGTTGGTGAGGACAGCTAAAGATGGCGTTAAACATTAAGGAGGGAGATCTGCACGCCCATGTCGCGCTGAGAAGCGAGTGGCCCTTATGTCCCGTCACGCTGCTGTTGGTACCCCACTGTAGCCAGGAGAGAATCTGGTGTGGCTTCGCTGGCATGGTCTTCCTGGCTCTGGACACGGCTGTTCAAACCACTTCTCGTGGGGAAGTAGAGCCAGATGACACTGCATAAGTAAGAAATGACTTTGTATCATCAATGTAAAAAAGTGAAGGTTTTGCATTTTGTTTTGTTCTGCTTTCCTTTCAGTAAGACAAAAAATCCCAAGACGATGTAAGGTTAACCCCAATAAGTCAGGCTGAAATTGTTTCCAGATCTAGCTGTTTGTTTGCATATTCAGCCACTGCTGCACAGACCCAAGAGAGCTTTTCCTTTATGATTTGGGCTACATGACCTTGAAAATTAAAAATGTTGAAATCATGTACATCTCCTTTCCTATCCAAAGCTGATGACACATTAGGATGTTATTTTTAAAAAAAAAGAAATAAACAAAGAAAAAAAAAGTCTGGTTTTGTGTGAGGATCTATATGCAGACTAAAACAGCAATCAGGAGGACCTTTCAAAGCATTCTTTCATTTGGAAACAGCACTAATCCTTAGTTTTTAGTGGACGTTGCATCACTTCATCATGTCTCGCTAGACTGAAACGTAGGGGGTTCTGAGGGGCTTACTAATGGGGTGAGCACATGGTGGTGATGCTATTGAAGTGAAATGCTATTTCACTATTACAAGATAGTGATAGTCTGAGGAACAACTAATAAGTAAAAATGGCAAAAGCTTCATTTTTTTTTTTTTTCAATCCAGTATGTAAACCATAAAATATTGAGTGGGGAAATGGATCAGCAAAGCATGCATCTGTAGTGAACTGCACTGAAGGACGAAGATAAATTTGAACTTATTTTACTGGGGTTAGCACTAGCGAGTTTTTCTACTTAAGAAATGTTAAGGGTTTGTTTCCAATGTTGTCCAAGCAAATTGTAAAGTATTGGGAAAGAGACACCCACCCCACCTCCAAGGCCATAAATCAATTCTTCAGTGATGGTATATTAAATGATAACCTTGCCATGTTTAATGTCACAGCAGAAGGAGCTGGGGAGGCAGTGTTCCTTCCAGCTGTAGCTGTGCAGGTGAATTAACCAAGTGAACGTGAATCTGAACTTTCATAAAGCTAATGAGAGCGATCTTGCAAAACGTGGCACTATTGCATTTCTCTCTGCTGCTGTCTCCTGAGACGTTACAACCCTATTCTAAAGGCGTACTTTTTTCCCCTAGATTTCTTCATCTCTGCTGATGTAGAGATGTAAGCGATAGCTTTTTCAGTCACTTGGTTTGGGGTGGAGTTTCTTTACAAATTGAATAATGCAGTCTTTTATCGACAAATAGTTTCTTTGCTTGTGTAAAATGGTCCATGCTACAACACACTTTTTGAGCTCATTTTAAATCAAGCTTTCCCTGACTTCTGTGGGAACAGGATCAGGCCCTGGAAGGCTTATATATCCTTGAGAAATCTGACTTCAAAAAGAGCCACTATTAAGCTCTGAAAGAGTTAAGCAAATTCAAGGCTCCGTGAGCCAAAATTCACTTTTCAATGTGCTTGTTGTACTTAAATGTCAATCTATTTGAAAAGGAGAGTGTCCCAATTATTTAGATGGCCAAAAGAAACAGCTTCAATTCTTTATCACATAAATACACTTAAAAGCATGATTTAAAACAGATGAACAGAGAACTGAATTAGTGTTTTGGTTACTCAGCGGAGCCAAGTGTAGGCCTCCTTGGCACCGGCTGAGCCTGCTCTATAGCTTCGGTCCCAGAGCAGTACCAAGTTCTTTGAAGACTGTGAATAGCCCTGGCAGCCGTACAGCCGCGCGGGGCTCTGCTCTCACACTGCCGCCGCAGCCGTCGCCCCCCGCTCCCAAGAACCCTCCTCGCTCTTTCCTTTACTCGTACTTTTGAAATGGCTCTGTGCGGAGATAAAAGCGTGTAAGCTAGCTGAGAGCGGGTCAGTAGCTGCTGCACCTTCGCTATAGCCGGCGTTAATTTGGGATGGCAAGCTCTGAAGTTCCTTTCCAGCTAATTTGTTCATATAATTAAGTTAGCAAAATCATACATTTTATTAATCTAATAAAATGCATTTCATGGTTTAGACTGTCTTTAATCCTTTGACCTTTGAAGTCACTCTTTATAGTCTTCAGATTGCAGTAATTTATTTTGGTTGTTTCTGTTGGGAAAACACTTTAACAATCTGCTTTCGTTCCAGTTTTACATTTTTTTCCCTTAAAGGTAAATGGGATTAGTAAACATCTGCTTCTTTTGAATATTTACAAACTTCACAATCAAGATTTAACAATGCCAACAACATTAGTAGTTTAAATGCTTATAAATATTCACAGACAAATAAATATAGCATTGAGACACACTGTGCAGGTGTTCCTAATTTCTAAGAGTTTAAGAGCTAGCTGTTAGAACAAGGCATATCTTTTATGCAACTCAAAATATATTTGGTGATACGCTACATGTGCTTTTCACATTTTAAGTACCTTAGTTAACCTACTCTCCCTACCTACCTCCCAGGGCACTTTCAGGAGGAAAACGTCTGCTCAATTGTATTAAATGCTACAGAGAGTTTTGCCTGTCAGTATAATTTTAACTAAAACACACTAGCTCGCTAACTCTATGTGTAATTAAATATATGGAGTTAAACATGAAATGATGTGAGTTTCTATTTGCCTGGCTTTTGACAGTGGTTTAGTCCAACGTTTAGAGCTGCAGGCCTGGGAAAATAGGAGTCAAGGCAGAAGTCCAGTGGTTGCTTAAATGCTTTCGAGCTCCTTAAGACCACTGGATAATACTACTGTAGTTATTTCCAGTATTCCTGTGTCCCAGAGGTCAATGTTAAACACAAGGGAATTTGCTCCTGATACCCTTCAAAGATTTTACTTTTAAAGTATCTTTTCTTTGCTAAACCAGTACAAAACGTCCCCGTGCTGAGGCTGCCCTCAGAAACGGCTCAGCTTTGCTGTGTACAAGCCGGTACACTCACCTTATTGTTTGCAATTTTTCTCACAGTCTGAATCGTAATTTAAGATGGGAGAAATACAAAATTGAACTGCCCCAAGAAGAAGCAGGAATCCATGAGGACTCAGCAGAGCAGTCATTTGGCCCCTGCTCCCCTCCTTGTCTTCACCAAGAGGTCCATCTACCAAAGCAGGCGGCTTTGCTCTTTTTGGCCACGCTGGGTGTTAGGAGAGACCCCCAGCCCCCTCTGTAGACCTTCTTGCTCTGTGTTCCAGAGCCATGCAAGCATGGCAAGGAAACACTTCACTCTGAACTATTTAGCACTCATGTTGGGTACCCAGATAAGGTGCTATGTGTCGACAGGGTTATGTGCTGCAAAGAAAGAAAACTCATAAAAATGAATGCAGTTTCATGGGGCAGATCCTTTTTGTGTGTGTGAAGCAGGAAAGAAAATGTTCTCTTCCTCTCTTAATTTGCAAAGTCTTTGTAAGACTTCAGGAATGAAATCCCTTTGCATTTCACATATATTTACACTTCCAGGGCACAACCATATCAGTCGCAACCTTGATTTGTCTCTTTGCCTTACAACGAGTTCTGCTCTGGTTCATCCTTTATCACTTTTTCACGGTGCTTCCAGCAGTGGCTGCATATGGTCTTAGCCCTGAAACTTGCGCTTTTAACAATCGGTTCTTTAAGTTATTATAGTAATGAAATCATGCTTAAGAGGCCAACATTGCTTTCTCACCCCATTCAACCATCTGGCTTTGCTGGGGGAGAATTACTCCCAGCAAATCTACCCTGTTATCAGGGTTAAGGCGCAGGATTCATTTAGTCTTTTCTTCGTGTTGTTTAAACTGAAAAAGGCTTTTCTGCAACACGCTTAGGGCCTCAAAAGCTCCCAGTGATGGTTGGGACAGCAAGGACAGCGCGAAAGCCCTGCAGCCAGGCGGAGGGGAGAGCCCACGGGACCGCCTCGCTGTTTTCCAAAGAAAAACAGCAAAATCCATGTCTAGCTTTGCACCTGGACAAACAAGGTTTATCACAGTCTCCCCTACCTGCCTCCAAGTGCCAAAAATCTGTCGCTGTTTACCTGGAAGTGACCCGGGAACGGTGGCTAGACAGCTGCTTAGAGCCCAGACTTGTTTTTTAATCCCATATTTGCCTTTTCGAGTGTGCTCCGCCGGCAGCGCTGAGACCGCACGGAGCAGAGATCAGGGCCCAGGGAGGGCTAACGGGGACGGGCTCTGCCCATAGGGAGCGGGAGACAATCCCCTCCATCCTTCCGGGGGGGAAAGCTGGGAGCTGGGGTGTTTGCGGCGCTGTTCGTGGCCCTGGGATGAATCTGGGAGGATGCAAAAATAACCCTTCTTCTGCTGCGTGACATTGTCTGGTGCCCTTCAACCAGTTTGATGTCCCAAACGTCTCAAAACGGTTCTTTGCCCTAGGTAAAAAGGACAGCGTCCCACCTGAGTGAAATGGTTGGGTTTAATTTCACGTGCATCAGTTGCAGGTTAGTTAGCCGAGGGATTGTTTTTGCACCCTGTGGCAGGTACCATACCGGCCTCTTTGGGACCCTATTCAGATCTCGCCTGTTTTAAGAGGAAACAAAGGGCTGCTTGCTCTGTGAATGGAGAAATCAGGGGTTTATGCTAAAAAAAGTAACCAAGTTGTTCATATAATAAACATGCATAAGTCAAACGTGGCAGCAGAGCTATGGTGTTTCTTGTTAAAATCAATACGATTTCCAAAAAAAGATGCTGTCTTGCAAGTACAAAAGTTGAGCTCAGCAGCCATCTCTTCATTTCTTTACGATATTGTGTTGGGGGTACTGCGTCTGGCTCGAAACAAGATAAATAGAATATGAAAAGCCGATTTTGTAGACATATGTATGTAAGCTAAAAAGGGTGAACAAAGTATTTTGTGGCAAAGCTAATGTAAAGAGAAAAAAATATGAATAGTTAGAAAACTAACACTTCTGAAGTGAAATTGTTGTGTTTTGCCTTTTCAGTTATCTACTTATCACACAAAAATAGCAACAATTTTAGCTTCCATTCTGTTTTCTCAAGACAGCCTGCCCACAGATTTTCTAGAAAATGTGGTTACCAGCTGGTATGGCAGTTCACAGTGCAATTTCTGTTTTGCTTCCAACAATCTGGCATCTCATATCTATATCAAGTCACAATTTACCAGGGAAAAAAAAAAAGTATATAAAGGAGTTCTAAATCATATTAGCATTTTTGTTTTTTAAAAAAGAAATCCAAACAAGCTATGGAATTGAGCCTAAATTTCAAGAGAATGACTGTGGAAGAATAAATAATTGATTTTGTTTTAACCTCAGGTAAAGATTTTTAAGTGAACATGATCAAGAAAAGAAAAATTATTCCTGCTCATTTTAAAGTTAAATATTCACATGCTTAAACATCCCTGAAAGCTTTTGCATTATTCTTTGGGAACTTTCTGGTCCTTTATGAGGTTTCTTTCTTTCTCTATCTCAGCCTGACATAATTGGCCTCTGACCCTACCCTGGAGCAGTACTGCAGTTCTTTATAATGTGTTTGTTTGCAGTTTGACTCCTTATTTTGAACACCTTTGGCTCAAGGTTACCCTAATAGAAACAGGGTGTCAACATTGAGAAGGGGAGGATGGAATCTTCCACACACCCCCTTCCAGTAGGATTTGAAATGCAGGTCTTAATGACTTCCAGGTGTACCCTGATGTTGCGTATATTTGGCTGTCATCCTGTAGAGACTGGGTTTCTGCCTTAAAAAATAAAGCAGAAAACAAACTTTGAAGTTTTGAAGATTAAATTGGTAAAAATAAACTTAAAATAAGTCAGCTCTTCTTGCATTCCAAGAAGGGGAAATGGTTTCGGCAGGCTTTTTCTATAGACTCTGTATTAGTGTTGGAAGAATGTTAGTACCACTAAATATTCTGATTGAAAACTGAAGGCACATATTTCTCTCAACTTGATAAATTTTGCAGCAAGAAACACAACTTGAATTCCTTAGCAGCCCTACAAGCATCTTCAGATACTTTAGAATTGTTTTTCTTGGAGGCCTCACATTTTAAAAGCCTTAGGTTGCTTTCAAAGAGTCAATTAAAGTCTATAAAATCTGATTGTATAATGACTGTGGGCTCTATTCATAATATATGACCTATGAGCTGCAAAGGTATGCCTCTCACATTTTACAAGCCTACAAAAGTTTCCCGATTGCTTATGAACCCCACCTTTCCAATGCATGAGGGGATTTTTCTCACCCCATGGTTATAAGCCCCAAAATGAATAGACGCATGAATTTGTGCTTTTTGGGGCAAGGAGGGTGGATGGCAAATAACATCTGATTTTCTTCAGACTCTGTGAGTTCCTACACCGTGGCCCTAAGTGGGAGAGCTCTTGGGTAGGTCTGAATTAGAAATAGGCAATGGCTTCTCAACGTGGTATTACAGTTAATAAAATATTGTCTAAACAGTCTAAACAGCTGAAAAATAGCACTATTGGACTGCACAGATGCACAGGAAAGACAAATTATCATTGAATCACAAAATAATTTAGGCTGGAAGGATGTGGAGTCACTAGCTGGGGGCTCCTTTGCCCTTTGGGGTCTCTGCGTGTGTTCCTTTCCTAATACCTGCTACCTTTTTCTGGTCATAAGCTGCACCAGTGATTTGCAGCCTCACACACACGATCTCTTGTCCCCTTTACCTCCTCTTGTTAAGACTGTGACCACTAAGACAACATTTCCAAGAAATGTCTTGTGTATCTTCTAATCCTCCACTGGTCAGGTGGATGTTATGTTCTTGTGTTTACGTCTGTCTGCTGTAATTCGTGTCTCCTGTTCTTGCTTGCTATCTTTGGAAAACAGCATGATGGACACAAGGGTCCAGATTAGTGTACTTTATCTGCTTTGCATCACTGTGCTGGCATAAAACAGATGCAAATCTACCTCAGCCGGCCATTTACACTGGTTCATGTCTCCAGAGTAGTACAGAAGAGCCATAACATATTGATATATCCAGTCCAAGAATTGGCTTTGTGAATAACAGAGCTGGATGCTGCTGCATGCAGCTGGATGCAGCCTGAGTTGGTGGAGGAGAGGAGAGGGGACTGGAGTCCCGTCACACCAAGCCTCGGTGCAACACTGGCAGTGCTAATGGGACAAGACATGATGCACTGGTATCCTATCTCTCTTCCAATGGTAAATCCACACCCAAATAATATTGCTTATTCTTTGATTGGGGCATGAGAGCCAGGCTCCTACATTTACTTCTTGCATCTTCGTTTTGAGGCTGCCAAAGTATGCCTGTCTTTCTTTTTCTATCCCACTCACAGCCCTGCTCTAGCTAATCTGGGATTACCAGTTTCTGTACCGGTGCTGATGTAAGGGAGATTCAGAAGGTACACTCTAATGACAGGATACATTAGCCTTATGTAGTCATTAACGGAAGTTAGAAATATCTGTATTTCTGTGTTTTGATCAGATGTCTCCACTGCTGGCATCACAGCTGGTGACAGTTCTTTTGTTCATGAAGAATCGCAGTCAGAAGATGACATCAGAGAGAAGGAAAGAGGGTCAAATAGCTAACGATGAGCGGAAAGTTTTTGGCAGAGACAGAGCTGTGAGTGCCACTGAAATGGATCCTGGAGTACCCAACAGTCAGGGAGGGAGATAACACCAGTGGACAGCTTTACTGCTGGATGATGAGCAGTGAGTTTTCCTCTTTACTTCCCCTGATTAAAAATTTGTGGCCAGCTTTTAAAGCCAAGTGGAACTGTCTGGGATTTTTATTCTCTTCCCATTTAGGAGCAACATCAGTCTTGCTTCTTTATACTTCTCAATGGGAAAAAACTGCTTGGTTTCCAATTGCAGCTTTTTATTATCACAGGCCAAGAAGAGGGGAAATGAAAAATCATCTTAATTAAAAAACACTAAAGTCTCATGAAATACATGGTTCTTGTTTTTGAAGTGCTTTGTCAGGACCTGTCCACAGCCATTATTTTTAATTAGCTTATCTTTTAAATTAAAAATGGGTTATTTGAATTTTTTTAATGGCGAGTTGCTTGATCATTCAGTTCCCCTGTATTTTCATGTTATAAGACGAGCAAGTTATGCAAAAAAAGAATCCAGGCAATTTGATTAAAAATACATTGTATCTTTTCTTCTTCTTTCTTACATTTTATACAAATTATGTGAACTTATACAGTTATCATCCTCCAAAAGAGTCTCTAAGCATTTTACAGACATTGAGAGAA
>NW_008795126.1:4955119-5008118 GCF_000699145.1 Aptenodytes forsteri | reverse complement strand
CATTTTACAGACATTGAGAGAAGATAGAAAAAAAAAAAAAATTAGGTCCTGTAAGAAATGTAGTTATTTAAAAAATAACTTCTCTTTCAAATCATAATTGGAGGTCAAAAGGCTAGAACAGAGAAAAAAAAATCAAAAAGATTGAAACTGAAAAATTTTGAAAGATTCTTATTTTCACTTCAAACTATATAAAATGTTTTTGTGATAAAATAACATCCCTTCTCAGTAACAAAATCAATGTTTCTTACCAGAAAATGGATATTAAAGTCAAAATTAATAAAAACTATTTTACAAAACAATAATAAAAAGGGGCTTGTTTTCACTGAATTGTATTTTGTAGTAGAGAAATCTTCCTTTCTTTTTCAAGAAGTTCCCTTAAATGTTTTGGTATTGAGAGGTGCTGAACACCAGAAAAACCCCCACTGTCTTCAGCTTGGACCCTACACGACAGAGTCAGCGCCGTGACAGATCAAACTCCCCATGAATATGCTGGGATGAATTCACTCCAACCGACAATGAAAAGCATCCACGTTTACTCTGAAAAGTGTCAGTTAACAGTGCGTAACACCTCTCCCGAACTTTTGAAATGTAGTGGGGAGCAATACTGTATGCAGTGGAAACATCCAGAGCTAGGGGAGTTTTCTGAGCTGGACTTTCCCCAGGACAAGAGTGTCTACACCCTTATACTCAAGAAAATTTACCTTGAGACTCTTAACAACCGCCAGGGATTATTCTTCACTGTTTATCTTGAGATGATGGGTCCTTCCAGCTGTACATTGATCCTTGGAGTGGATGGCTTATCAAATTTTTCTTTCTTTTCTGAATTCTACATGATCATTTACACCAAGTACAAAAATGTCATTCCCAAGTTACTGCAGTATGTACTAGGGTTTGACTTAATACCAAAGTTAAACCATAATGGGGAGGTAGATCAGGCATTTGCCACAGAGCATTTATTTACACTGTCTTGGCTTTTCTTTCCTTTTCACAAAAGTGCATGATCATGCCAACAGCTCTTTGTGGATTTGCAGCCTTTCTGCCACGTTTCCTTATAATTATGTTGTTGAAGTTTAGTTCATAATTCATCGTATCTATGTGCTCTGTTTACAATGAACTCAATTTGGGTTAAATTAAAACCCTCACATCTGGAAAATAAGATCATCTTTCTCAAAACTATGATCCTTCTGTTAGGAATCTACAAGTGACGGAAAACACTTCTTGGATTCAGGTTATGTTGGTATGGTAAAAAGGAATTAGGAATATAATGTGAATTACAGGGTGAAAAGAAGACATTGGTGAACAAATATACAAGTATGTAACAAATGTTGTCAAATGTTATGTTGCATGCCAGTAATCGAAGGCCGTGTCTGCATGCCTTCCTGGTAGCGGTGGCAGAGCTATGCATTGTCTCAAAAGGACACTTAGACAAAATTCAAGCTCCTAATTATGTTGTTTGGGTGAGAATGATTTAGAAAAAAAAAAGGTGAATAGACTTAAAGCACGTATTTTATAGTTGTTTTAAGTGATAAAACAAGTGCTCAAACAAGCTTTAGCTCCATATTAGCCTTGAGCCAACCTTCCTGTTTCTTCCTTCTTGCTGCCAAGTTGCATCACGAGGTAACATGTCATGAACTCACCATTCATTATTATTCTTGTTATTGTTTTTGGAGAGACAGGGACTGGAGTTGTGGTTGTGGTAGGAGGAGAAGTACATTATTGAAATCACTTACAGTAAAACCCCAGTTTTGAATATCATTTCACTTCCTAAACAGGAAGTGTCCTACGAAAAACAACAACAAAAGAAAACGCCAAGTGGAAGAGGATTTCAACCCATCAGCTGAAACAGGGCCATTGCACAAAAGTAGATACAGGTTTCTACATGAGATTGCTTTTCAGCCTGAACTGTGAAGACCTATTTAAACTTCTTTTTAGCAGCTTTATAAGGATGTCTCCTACTTAGCTATCAATGGAATATCAGCTGCATTCAGCAGCTCCTCGCTTGTTCCTGCCTTGGCAAAAAAAACCCTCCAGTCCTGAGCACGTCTGATGACTTTGAACTCAATTTTCTAGCGTGAAGCTAATCAGTTCCAGCCTTTTCACCCTTCATATGTAAGTCTTTGTGGCCATCTAACTATTTCTATTCAGGACTCTGGTAGTACATTTGGTAATTATATTATTGATGATTTTTCAAATGTAGGGTCAGCCCATAATCTGACCAGCAACTTTACATGTTGCAGTGATCCAGATTCAATTCTAACTGACTGCTGGAGTATTATAATTTGTAACTCAGAATGGATTAAGCCTACAGGGTTAGGCAAACATCCCAAAGATTCAAATCTCATCTTGATGACTAAGAATAACCAGCTTCTGGCTCTTGGAAGGTTTTACATATCAACAAAGCTGTGCATTTGCATTAACGGCTATCACACCACAGGGGCCTGCTCGTGTTTATCTTGGGAACTACCAGAAGCTGAACATTTAGTTTAAATTTGTTTAAATGTGACTCCTGTTGAAATCAGTGGCAAGCTGTGTGCACATATGTGAGCTAGAACTGTGCCGAAGGACTGCATTTCCACCAGTTTTTCATATCAAAAGTTACGTATTGGAGAAATACCAGGTGATAGATCAGAAAATTGCACATATTGATAACAAAAATTCAGTTAGAGCATATATTTTCTGGGGCTGTGCTATGTACTCTGAGTGAGAGGAATAGTTACCATTTTGCTGGCAACTTGTGGCTGTGTTTAAAGGTTACCTTCCAATTGACATCAGTGGCTCAGAAAGTGTGGCAATGTGGGGGATAATCAGTGTAGTCCTTTATACAACCCTCCGCTCAAACCTGAGAAAATGGTTGAGTGAGAATACCTCAGTTTTTGAAATTATCAAAATGGTTTGGGCTTTATCATCTAAGTATCAGATTCAGTTTTTACTGCATTCTTACGTTGCAATGCCTCTCTTTTGGCTTCACCTTAGTTTTTACACTTGCGTTCCACAGGCGAACAAGCTGCCAGTTACATTTGAAAAACAAATCCCTCTTTACGAGCTGAAAAGCAAAGTTGCTAAGAGATAGTTACCAAAATCGTTGTAGAGCTTCCAAAAGAAGTTGTCTTAAACCCAGTTTCGAGAGTGCAATAGAGTATTGGACCAGTTGCACTGAAAATAGGTCAAGCCATTTACCTTCTCTGCTCCTGCATTTTGGGTTCAATTTTACCTGCCTGGGAAGTTATTCTGTAAAATCACGTCCCTCCCTTTCATCACCACCAGTCGCTACCGTGAGTCTTTGGGGAGGATTCTTGCGAACGCAGTACTCACTGTAATACTTGATGTGCAATGTTTATCCTGTGTTTATCATGCTCAGTTTCTCTTCGATGCAAAGGAATTTCCACATCTTACCTACTGTTTACAGAAATGATCATAGATCCCGCAAGCAAAAACATAGAAGTGAATGTGTATATTTTTCCACTATATTAACTATAGTAACTGGAGGAAGTGGGAAGGTGTTTTGAATTTGCTGTAAATACCTGTTTTAGTTTTTCAATAGAAACATTATACGTGTGACTACCTTGACAGCTAAGGCAGGAAAAGTCTTCACGTGGTTTGTTTATGAGTCTTGCCATTTCTTCTCTTCAGTCTTTCAAAATATTGAGAGCTCATTGTCCCAAAGAAAAATAAGAAATATTGAGGCATGAAAATACTTTTAGCTTAGCCATTCCAGTACTGAAATTCCTCTGAACAAGGAGCAATGACATTATTTTGAGTAAGATTACCATTATTGTAGGGTACAAAAGCCTTTTTGGCCTACTTTCTTCTCTTGAGTTGCCCCCAGACCTAGAAGTAAACACCTATGTGAAAACCCTGCACCAGTCCAAGAGTTCTTCTCGAAATTCCTCTGAACAAGGAGCAATGACATTATTTTGAGTAAGATTACCATTATTGTAGGGTACAAAAGCCTTTTTGGCCTACTTTCTTCTCTTGAGTTGCCCCCAGACCTAGAAGTAAACACCTATGTGAAAACCCTGCACCAGTCCAAGAGTTTGGCCTATCTTCTTCTTTCACTTTAACTTTCATGTATTTCTTATCTCACCACCTTTAACTCAGGCATCAACATTTTTTATTGTTTTTCCTCAACAAACTGAGGAATCAGCTCCCTCTGTGGAGTTAGCAGCTTTGATCTGGTGTGTCTACAGTCCCCTTTTGTCTGGTTTGGGTTGTGCCTCTGCTTGCCTTTGTTGTTGTTTTTTTTAACCATGGAATACTGAGATAAAATGACTGAATTGAGGCAGGAGTCTTTAAGAGCAAAACCCAATAAAATGTCTACATTATGCGAAAGCACTTGAAGGACCTGAGAATGTATTAACCATAAAGGGGAAGACCCGGAGAGCCGCTTCTCCTCATTTACGGAGGTTTGCTCTCTAATAGCATTTAGAAGTTTGTTTTACCCTGTCTCGGTGAAAAGAAAAGGCAGCTTTAACAATTCTGTCTCCCTCAGCAGTGCATTTGAATTTTTGTTGCCTCCCTTCGGTGTGCTGGTCAGAGGTCACGAAGAGCAGGATTAGTTGACCTGTGTTGACAGAGCGGGTGATGGATGAGCGGAGTACAATGCACGGCCTGTTTGTACCAAAGCGGCAGCGACGCACACATAGGCTTACACCTGCGCTGAGCCAGAGGGAGCGCATCTCCCATCATACTGGTTTGCTAAACCGCAACTGGCTTTATAGAGACTTGCACGTTGAATTCCCTCGCATAGTCCTGTGCTTGTTCCAGAGAGTGAGTAAGAGACTAGCCATTTGCTTTTTATTAACTGGATTTAGCGAACACTGAGGTTTAATGTAGTAGGGTCAAACGGTTCAAATTCTGAGTAATTACAGCAGATCACACTAAACAATGTTAAATCTGTATTAAGGAGCACATCTTGTGTGAAGAATTGGACTTTACACCCACCAAAGCTTCCACCCTTGATTATTTCTCTCCTGCTTATAACAATTTGCTTAGTACTGGTGACACTTTCTTCAGGGGTAGCAGAGGTAGCCCTGCAGATCCTCTCCTGTGACTGATGAGGTAAATATGCAATCCTGCAGGTTATGTACACAGTTTCTTTTCAACTGCAAAAAATCAGTTTGGTGCTTAAAGTGGACCCAGAGGCATAGAGTCAAGCTTTGTGGAAACCTGTGTTTTGGATGAGTCTACGTGACCACTAATCCATCTCCAGTTCAGACTTCTTTTCAAGTGGATAGGCGCCGGCTGAGCTGTCAGTCAGGACAGGCTGTTGGAAGGGAACCAACACACACTCAGTTTCTCTTTCTCTTCATCATTAGCAGTGAAAATCATCCATCATAACCAGGAGCGTGGAACCAGCGACAGCAGATCTTGTGGGAGTATCTGCATCCTCTGTGTTGTGCAGCCAGGTTACACGCTGAGTCAAAGGGTGGTTTGAGCTTGAGCCAGTAGAGGCATCTGGTGTAGATCTGTGAGTTTATGCAGGTCCACTGGCCACAAACCACTGTGTTGGGGCTTCACAGAGATTGCAGCCTTGATGATAGCCCATTAGTGAGAGTCATAACCCTGAAAGATTTGTCAGGCTGGGGTAGAGTCAGACCTGGCAGAGCTCGATGCATCGAGCTAGCTGGGTTGATCTCAGTGGTTACAAGGCAAAGATTTGACACTGATGGCACAAAAATTAGTTTGGGAATCAATATTCCAATTAAGATTAAACAACCTAAGAAATTAAAACAGCTAAATTCACATTACTGTGAGCTACAAGATTTGCCAAGGTTCCCTAAACAGAAGTAACAGGGTTTGTTTCTTTACTTCTAATAGCATCACTAGTACCATGTATCCAACGGTTTTACTGAGGCAGCCATTCAAGATGCACAAAAATTAGTTTGGGAATCAATATTCCAATTAAGATTAAACAACCTAAGAAATTAAAACAGCTAAATTCACATTACTGTGAGCTACAAGATTTGCCAAGGTTCCCTAAACAGAAGTAACAGGGTTTGTTTCTTTACTTCTAATAGCATCACTAGTACCATGTATCCAACGGTTTTACTGAGGCAGCCATTCAAGATGCATTCAAGTGTACTCTTTGGGGGGGTGGGGGGGAAGTAGCAGCGAGACCTACATGGATAGATTTAGGCTGGAATCACTTTATGAGCCATTCAAGATGCATTCAAGTGTACTCTTTGGGGGGGGGGGGAGGGGAAGTAGCAGCGAGACCTACATGGATAGATTTAGGCTGGAATTCACTTTATGAACAACATACAAAAATAACAATGTGTAAAAATATCCTGCAACATGTCTTTATTTACAGTAGGGCTGGGAGGTCAAGACTGCTCTTGTCTGATTGAGCCAGGAGAATTAGTTCGGCCAACACATGGATTCCTCCTAGAATTTCAAGAATGTCCAGAGGCAGCAGCAGGCTGCCATGCAAAGCTCCCAGTCTGCTGTGGACACCAGCAAGTAACTCGGGACCAGATTTAAGGATGCTTTCTCCTTAGCATACTTGTGTCCGTTGTATTAACTTTTGCTACATATGTCGCATTTTTCAATAGCCAGGATGTCAGATCATGCTCATCATGAATTTGACATCTCTGGGCTGCTAAATCACCATTAGAAATGAAACACAAGGTTTTTAATCCAACTGCTGACAGTACTTTCATTTGCCACCTCTTGGTAACTGACATATCACCATGCTTTTTCAAGTGTGAAAAATAACAGCTGCTTTGTCACTACTAGTTAAATACTTGTGGAGAAGAAGCAATAGATGGATTACTTTTTAAAAATACCATTTCTGCTTCTGTTTACGTGTCATTTTTTGTGAGAACATGGAATTAAATTAAAAGAAGATGCTGTTAGGAAACAGGAAGAGAGTTGTGGGAGGTCCTGTGGGTAGGGGACGCTGACCTGGCTCGTAACTGGGGAAGAGCCATTTCCACGCTCCAACACAACTTGCACAGCTATTTTTCCACGTCCAAGGGACTATAATCAAAAGTTCCTTATAGGTGATACTCACACTGTCTAATTTAGACAACCCTAGTTGTCTAATTTGGGTGCAATTCAGAAGACCAAAGTGTGTTTAAAGTCAGGTGAACTAGCCTTGATGTTGGTTTAGTTGCTTTTTCTGAGTGTTGTTTTGAATCAGTTCCATCAGCCAAAGTTCTAGAAGAAATGTTTACTTTTTTTGCATGTCACAGTAACACAGCTGCTGCCCAGAGGGAGTCTGCATATGAAGGGACCGGGTGGCTCATCTGGAGTCAAGACAGCAGATGTGTCACAGCCTGCAAAGGCTGTCCTATAACCATGGCACCTTTGTAGCAACTGATCTGTTGCTGACCATGGACAATTAATGTGGCCTTACCAGTTTTCAGAAGAAGAAAATAATTTTCCATTAATACTTTTGTTCTTGTCCTGGAAACCTCATGTGGCCAAGTGGCTAAGTGTGACTTTGACCCACATAATTCTTGCCCCCAGTGATGACACAGTCTTATCGGCACGGATAAAGTCATTTTGTACATATAATGATTGTAAGAAAGGTGACTGATATCAAGCTCATATGTAGACCTTTTGTACCCCGTTTGAATGAGCTGTTTTTAAAGGTTTCATTTTCCACTTGACAATAAGCAATATGAAATCCTAGACTACAGAGCCTTGGATATATGTACAGGTAGCTGCATACACAACTGCACATTCAGTAACCTTGGATGAAATTGTAGCTTCACTCAAGCCAATGTCAAAATTCATATTGCCTTTACTGGAACCCAGATTTCATCTTTCGTATGAGGTAATTATAATCAAAGGCTACTTACAGAAACACAAGCTTGACCTTACACTGTTTCCCACTGCGAATGGTAAGAAACAATGACCATAGTTCCACATCAGCGCACGTTATTAGAACTCATAGAGGTAGCCTTTAAGGTGTATTTAAGTTAAAACTGAATATGGATGCCAACTTACTTCAATGCAAAAGTGAACACTATGTAAGTAGAAGTGGTCAAAACTACTCATACTTAAAAAAGCAAAGTGCTTATTTTAATACTGACCATTTTCACTCCTGATGATTTAGTGCTATCGGATCCTCAGAAGATCTAACTTTATTACCAGAAATGCAAAAAAATAGTTAAAAAAATAAATCAATCAGTCTACTCAAGATTTGTCACATTTTTCCATAGACCCAATTTCTTATCAATAGGAGTTCTGCCAGCCTTTTTATTAAGACTTACCTATTTGTTTGCAACAGGTTTTTTTATAGGTTACTTCTCTTTTAATAAAACCTGCAGTTGATCTCATCTGAAGGAATGTGATTCATGACTTAGGGAGACACTAGGGGACATAAGTTCCTGGAAAAATTGGATGGGTTTTCCTGCTTCTCACAGTTGTGAGCGGATAATGGCTATTTAGATCCTGTCATGTCTGTGGTTGCCAGCATAAATAATCTCTGTTTCCAAGAAATAAAATTCACATTACATTTTCGGTTCTAGAAAGCCCAATGTACAAGCTGTATTTTTTAGAGGCAGAGCTTCCGTTATACATATGTCATTGTTTTTATAGAAAACAGTATTCCTTCTGACATTTGTAAGATATCGTCTGTAGAGCACATGTCATCAGATCATCAGCTTCATATATTATCTTCCCTGGCAGAAATAATGTAGCCATCCAAATGCCAGTGACCAGTCCCGTAAGAAAAAAAAAAATGAAAACAAAAATGCCATAACTAACCATTCCTGGGAAAGTCCTGAATATAAGAACCAGATTTCAAAGGACTTCCTAAGTGAAAGGTGCCAAATCTGTGACTACACTGCATATCATGGATTTGTCACAGGGACATTTTAGCAGCTCTTGATCCTACACATAGTTCAAGAGAAGGAGCTTAGTTCTGGAGGCCTCAGAGTGGATTTACTGGTTTTCAGTTCTTGTCAAGAACTTGCAGCTTAGTGGCAGGATTTTTTCATAAAATTAGCAGGTTTTGATTCTGTTTGTAGCCCAAGGAGAGAAGAAGGCACTTCTGTACCACAGCTTATCACACTTTAGGGTAAATGACTAAATTAGGTCAGATGAATAGTTCTCAAAAAGTGCCTTTTTCTCCGCTGACGGTAAAGGAAGTCTAGACGTTAAGCTGAGATATAGACACCTACATTAGTCACGTCTAAAAATAGGGGAGATGACACTTACCCCACATTACTGGTCCCTCATGGCCGTGAACTTGGCTTTTGCTGCCCTGAGGGCAAGAAAATAGCCCCACAGTGTTGGGTGGAAATCCCGTCCCTCTGAAGCCAGGTGGACTTCTGTCACTGAGTCAAAAGAACTGGAATTTGTTCCCCTACATCAAGATACTGATGTACCTCTGCATCCTGTTGATTCTTCACATCTGCGGTGATGGTACTGTTTGGAAATCCGGGAATAATTTTCCCTTCAAATTATCACAGTAAATAGCTGTTATAATTATCACCTATAATTTGTTCGGCCTTTTTTGCCTCCAAAATGAAATTGTTGCTGTAGTTGCTATATTTAATGCATGCTGATAATAGTTTCTTTCTCCCACATGTTGGGCCCATCTGTATTGGAATTTTATTTTACCAGAGTAAGTGAGCAGAACCATTACTTACTCTTGTCAGATCCCATTTCCACTACATCGTTTCAGTTCAGCCACCGCGGATTTTATATCCATATTGTATGAACAGTCTATCAAGTAGTTTATCCCTTTCTTGAGTGATCAGGATCGCAGGAAAAAGTTAACACTGCTCTGACATGTCCTTTTCAAACCTACTTTCTGAAACGGTTTACCGTGTGATTCAGATAGAAATCAGTTTTCAGTAATGATATGCATTTTAATTCATTTTTTTCTACATTATAAACACACATCTGTTCAAAAATGAAACACATTAAACATCCCTCCTAGCATTAGACATATTGATTGAAAATTTGTTCTGAGTTGGCTTAAGTGCCAGTAATCTTGACAAGTTTTCCAAGAACTGATAAAGTGAGTCCTTGTACTGCTGAAATGAATTTTATGTGGATAGATGTTTATGCTTTTAACTTAAGATAACTGTAAGCTGTGCCTGGATAGACAAAGGTTATTTCTTGCAGGGATTTTGAGTTTATTTGGCTATTTGAACTACCTGGGTATTAACCTTCTAACCTATGCTGACTATCTGAAGACATAGGGTCCATAATTGTTATACAGAAATGTTAGGAATGATTTTCAGTATTAATCACAACAAAAGTGTGAATTGGTTTTCTTTCTTTGAGGTAATGTACCAAATTGGAGCGTGCCACACACCAGCAGCCACCTCTAATTCTGACCATAAGCTGGGTAAAACGAGAGCGAGCTGTCTCTTTCCTCAGGTTCCCCTCCTGCTCCTTGGAAACGGTGTTTAAGCACTGATTATACAGATAAATAATTATGTAGCTAATTGTGATGCTTGTGAATAAGTTGGGTCTTTTTGTCTAAAGTTGTGTGTAAGGATGGATGTACAAAAAGTGGGGGGATTTGCTTTAATGTAAATGTAGCACCTGTCCACAGCTGACTACAGCCACAGCTGATTGTTTAGCTGACTGTGCTAGAACAGGCAGAGTAACCATTTAACTACAACTCCTGAGGTAGTTTTGAGATAAAGCTACAGTAAACGCATGCGAATATATAGGTATATCTAGGTTATGGCTTTTTTGTGTGTACCAAATCCCCTGCTCCAAACCCATCATCGTGATGTTGGATGTATTCACTGCCATTTGGTTTTGCAACATTTGGGGGGTGTTATTTTTTTTCTGAGTGATAAAGGGAGTTTGTTTCAGCTGTGGTGGTGGTGGGCTGCCAAATTAAAGCAAGGATTCATAAAGGGGTGCAAAATAAGGTTAAAAGAACAAAAAGAGAATGAACAGGTACCAAGAATGCTTCTTAGCTTGGTATTTCTTTAATTTCACGTAAATTTCACTAGGTAAATATGCCTTAAAAGTGAATAAAATTTTATTTCACTTTAACAAGAGAATATAAAAGTTAAAAAGGTCACTGTAGTAATAGACTAATCTCAATTACCAGGGCAGCCGGTGAAACCCACAACTCCCACCTAATCTCATTCGGTGCACACGCAGTGCACCGTGTGATTTCCAACACGGCTAAATGAAATTATAAAGCAGTGTTAAATTTATTAATCATTTAATTAGCTAAATGTTCCTGCAACTACTCGTGAGATGAATGGCATGTCATTTTCTAATGCAATTTGCCTCTCAGCCAGGCAGGGTCAGGAGGGAAGCTACTGGCATCTTAAATGATCTTTTTTATATTGCACCTTCTATTAAGGGACAGTGTGATATCGCTGATTATATTTGAGTCTTGTACACAAGGCCAGGGAGTTTTCTTGTTATAATAAGAGGTTATATTTAAACCAAAATAAAAATGGTAAGATCCGAGGAGTGAACAATTAACCCATCTGTGACTGTATTTCTCCACTGCGGCTTTGCAAGGCAAATCTTTTTCATATTTAACAAGCCAGTGAACAGTGTGGGAAACTACACCAGCAGGTATTAAAGCAATGCTCAATCTAGTTTTATTTCTTTAAATTTACTCAGTTGTGAAGGAATTTGTGGACTGAAAACTCTCCCAATGCCAGGTTAGTGTAAGCCTTCTCATTGACTCAGAATTTATTTGCACTTTCCCTGTTACTGCACGAGAATCACAGCCTTTGCTGTTCTGTACATTCAACAATTGTTCATTTTTGTGAGTCGCTCAGCTGGGATGTTTGGCATGTTTATGTGTGCATGTCACACCAGGTTGATAGGATTATTATTTTTTTTCTGATTTTTTGTTCTATAATTATTTTTCCACTGCAAAAATTAGTGACAAGTAGGATTCAGCAAATCTGTTTGGATTGACACCAAGAGTTGAACTGTGCTGCTTGGAGTTCAGTATTCATCAGAAACCTTCAAGTGTACTGTGCTTGTGTGAAGCTGAAACTATCCAGTTAAAACATATTGAAAACAATGATGTTTTAAGGTACTTATTTCCCCAGGTTCGTAATAGAATATAAATACATTTTCTTTATGCGTTAGGGGTTTACTTTCAGTTCCTGGAGCAGGGTCTCCATACGGTAAGCATCTATGGTGAACTCCAAGCCAATGAGAAGATGCATGTAGTTTTGTACATGCTGAGGCCAAAATGCCAGCAACGTGTCAAAACATTTGTCTCTACCGAAGTTAAATGGCACAGCCAAAAATAAAGCAAGAGGACCTAAGGCAGGAAGCAGTGGGAGATAATCTTAGCATAAGTTGTAAAAAAAGGCTGGCAGTTATTATTTATAGTACAGAAACATGTGTAGACCACTTGGAAGCAGGGCCCCGTTGGCTGTGTACTTCATGTGCAGCTAATAAATAACTGTCCAAGACCCAGATTCACACTACTTAATCAAGGCTTCTAAGGTACGAGATGTCACCCTTGGTGTTGTACACAAATCCAGTGCAGTGGCTACCACCAAAGGGTCATTCAACTCAATTAACTTCTAGCTCAGCCTCTGAAGGTACCAGATAACTCCACTGGCAAAAGGAGGACAAAAGCAACCGCATTTACCCAAAGGTTCTCGTTTAGGCACCTAACATTGGATGGGGTAAGCCCTGATGTATGTGATTAGCCATTTTAGGTGGCTATGAGACAAACAAGTGAATCAGAAGGAAAGGACGGTAAAAAAAAGTCTCATTTTTGGTGGGAAGTTCTGATCTCACATTGAAAACAGCCAATGAGTGAGCTATTTTCATTTCGTTTTTTAATGTGAAGTCCCATAGCACAACCCAGCGTATTTGGGAAAACTGGGAAACTTGAGTGAAATCTTGCCCCTTTTCTATGCACGACGTAGTTTTTTTTCTGCTAGCTTTGCGGATAGTGATTTATTTGAGCATTATTTGGAAGATACAAAGCGCACCCCCTTGCAGGGAGAGTGAGAAAGACCAAATGTTGAGGCTTGACTTGGGCAGGAGAATGTGCTGGAGAACTGCTATGCACCGCGTTTCCCCTGGTACCTCACACCTGTTCTTCATTAGTACTAATGAATCCAGAAAATAAAACATTTTGTACTAGTGAGTCATATTCTCTCTTGGCCGTGACTTCACCGTGGATCAAATTAAGTCAAAAACATTTTTGCAAAAGCTTTAATTTCTTTTCCTGGGACACTTTGTGTCTTGGGATAGGTCACTTAGCACCTATGGGATGTGGGATGGCGTTCCATTAACTTCTTTCTCATTAGCAAAACTTCTTTTGGCTTAAACTGGGAGATGTGGGGCTTCCCTAAGCTTTAATTCCCAGCCCACACACAATTTATGTGTTTTTCACTTCCTCATTTGTAAAAGATGTATTATCATACTTGGGAAAATGTTGTGTAGCTCAATCTCCAGTGCTTATATAGCACCATAGGAACCTGGGGAAGAAATACAGCTTGTAAGTCAAAGTTGTTATTAACATTGTTACTTGGAAATTAGAAGTGTTGCCACATAGAAACAAGAAGATTTGGAATATATGTGTAGATTTTTTTTTTTGCTTGTTTTTCTTTCTCTTCTTCTTTAGGTCAACTACATTCTTGCTCATATATTTTCAGGCTGTTCATGGTAAACTTGTAACTATTTTTCTCCCAGCTGCACACTAAAAGAATCAAAAGTTTAGAAAGCAGAGATCTGCAAATACGAAGATTCGATTGAGAGATGGCCGCATTTTAAAATAGTCTCTGTTTTCATGAAGGCAAGGTTTCTCATGACCAGCACTTTATTACACAGCGTTGTTTCATGTGCTTATTAATAGGCTATGTTTATATGTGCATGTGTGTATATGCATAGCTATGTATACACACAGCAGCTTTTCATTTAAGTATCTTAGAAAGCACGTATGATCAATATACTGTATACATTGTGGTATGTGTACATTACCTATTATGCATTACATATTGGTGAAGAGTTTCATTGTATAGCTTTATTATCTAAATATTTGGCGAAAAGATCTGGTTAGATACTTCGCTCACAGCAAAATACAAAGCAATACTCCTCTACTTGTCTGAGTTCAGTGTAGATAAATACAGGCTGCTGTGGCTTCATACGTTTGGTTTCCATTCACATTTTTTAACATGTTAAATATTTCTGGTTAACCAGTTAAAACGGTGAGATGAACATGATTGCTTTTAGATTGCAGCTATAACATCGAGCGAATTTTATAATAAGAAGCCATTTTTTTTTTTCCTGACGAGCTGCCCTTGTGGCTGCCTGTCTGACTTTGAGGTCCTCATTATTGTGGGTTTAAATGAAGGATGTTCGTTCAGGCAGGGCGGGGGAGGCCAATAGACATCGGTGCCGTTATCTGGTCCTTCTATCAGGCCAAGTGACAGGCTTCTCGGGGAAGAATGCAAAGCTCATGGTGGAGACCTCAGCCTGACACAGAAGGTGACTCCCCTGACTCTAACCTTGAAAGGAAAAAGTTCCCACTTTATTAAAATGAATTTCGAAAGGGCCGCTCTGACAGCTGCATAATTAAATATTGGAGTGTCAGCGATAATTTATTCTGCTCGCATTTGGTGGTCAGAGCCTGCTCACTGTAGGGTCAGCAAGCACAGTGACAGAGCCAAGGATACAGTGGATTACGGGGCCCTTTAGCCACGCGAGTGAAATGAGAGACTTTAATTTTTGTTTAAATAGAGAAAACAAAACAGCGAGGAGATGAGCAGGCTGTGAAGTGCTCTTAATAGCTGCCTGATAAAAATTGCTAGGTATAATGTTGAAACTTGTGCAGAAACTGCTTTGTCTGGCAGTGCAATGGGCTCTAGGCTCTGCGATTTTTTCCTGCGTTGCCCCTTTTAGGAGCCAGCTGGCCTGCTAGGACCGTTTTCTGCTTTCTTCTCTAACATGCACATTAGGAATAAACCCAGCAACAGTCAGTACAATGTGCATCCTCAGTCGTAAACATTTTTCTGTAAAATGATGTAAATGGCCATGAATATGTATGAAACAAGTCAGAGATATAGCGTGGGGGGGGGTTCAAATTGATCCTGTTAGCATTCGAAGTGAAACACCGGCCATGAATATTCTTTTCAGAGGGCAGTGGCTGCTGGAGATCAACATCTAACAAGCAGTTTTCTCAAAACAAGTTTAAATAAAATGGCTGTGTGCCCTTATGCCCAGTCATAAAGCAAGCAAGGTCACACCAGGGAGCAGGGCTTTCGGCTGATGGGCATCTCCTTTGGAGGAGGATGTTGGGAGAAGGCTGTCGCTGTTCACTCTTAGATTGCTGGTAATCGAAGCTGACATACCAAAAATACACCCTTTTTGCACACACCAGTCTTTCAGCAAAAGCACATTGCTCACACAAACAAAATCATTTGCAAAGATGTTTTGTTTTTCTCTTTCTTGCCTCAGCTATGAAACACCTATTTTCCACATTTTCTTTGGAGCCTGCTTGAGTGGATGTGTTACTAGAGCTCAGGTTTACTAGTTTTCATCTTAATGTCATGTAGCTTTTAGCAGCTTTTACAGAAGAAGGATTTACTGAATTCCTTCAGCACCTTCATAGTTACTGGATGAAAAGTTGACCTTATTATGAAGGATGAATGCTGGTTTTGTGGCTCAAACACTGGATGTGAACCCGGCGTCCTCAGCTTATTTTTTTAAACCACCTTTAAAACTGTGAGCCAGATAGTCTTTCTGTGACTCCGTTCCTCATCTGTAAAATGGGAATAACAGTGCATTTCATGGGATTGCTGTGAGAATAAATACTTCAGTGTTTATACTCAGTTTTTATCTTGCTGAGCATAAAAGAAAATCCCTACTTGTGTTTCTGCCTTCTTGTTTGAAGAAAGACCATGAAAGCATCTTTGGCTGCTTGATGTCAAGATACAGACTCTTAAAATGACACTTGAGCATCTTTAATGTAATTCTTTTGGACTCCAGACAGGCATGTTTCCGTTGCTTAGATCTCCGTAACTGCCTATATACCTCCTCTAGTTGCGTTTGCTGTATGTTTGTAATGGGGAATGTTCTCTCTCCACATGGGAAGGATGTTTTGGTTGTATGACATTTTGCTCCTATTAAGTACGCATGTTCAAGTATGTTCTGAAGTGGTTTATTGAAAATTTGGTGGTCTGGTGTAGAGAGAGAGGGAGCATTTAACATCCACATTTAGAAGTAGCAAACAAATATCTGTGCCGGCATGCAAGTACACATGTATAGTCATATGTCTGGTATTACATTTCCGTTTTTCTTTTTGGTGTTTTTTCTTTTTTTTCCCAAGCCTGGTTTGTCTGGAAATCTCTAACTCTGCAGTAGTGGCTGCAGTGCAAGCTTCAATTACACAGAGCTGGTTTTGTAAAACCGGATTTGGTTTTTTTGGAGTGAGTTGCTTATGGGCAGAGTTTTGTACCGATACCTACAGCTGGAGCCAGTGATGGACAGGTGTCAAAGTGCCCAGCTGACCCACCTGCGGGGGAGTGGGGTGTAACTGGTCCCAGCGTGGGGAAGAGCTGCGCGGGGATGAGAAGTCAGCCTGTGAGGCTTGACAAACACAGCGGGTATATGTCATTGTCAGTCCAGTCAGGCTGGGGATAGGGCTGTGGTTTAAAAATTATAACCAAGCTTCATAAATCAGAATGCTACCGCTGCAGTCAAACTTCCTTGGAAAGTCTTTGAATTTGGGTAGTGCATACTAATAAATTAACATCATCACTGACTAAATACACCAGCTGAAGCTGCGCCGAGGACGCTTGCTCCGGCAGAGCTCCCTCAAGGATGGCTGAGCAGCTTCCATGGGCAGTACTGAGCAGAGAGACTGCAGTGTTGACTAAAAGAAGCTGTCCCTCCGAAAAGAGAAAAATCAGAGTGATTACAAGTTGACCTAATATTTTTTGGCTTTCAAGATAAACTTTATGGGCCTCATTATACAGAAAGTATAAGGCTGTGGCAGGGAGCCTAAGCCAGAGGGTGAACTCCCAGTGCTATTGGAGTCAGTGGCAAAACTCCCATCAGTTCAGCGGAACGAGGATTTCATCCAAAGTTCACAGTGGGATAATTAGTGTCAGCTCAGTACTGGTAAAACACAAGTAAATCTGTCCTGCTTGTAGCTTGCAAACTTTTACAAACAGCTCAAGGCTTGGCTGGAGTTGTTTTTATTTTACTTTGAGAAATAAACGTTCAACAGCAGAAATTTAAAATGAAAGTCTGTTATTACTTTAATACCATGCACATTGTTTTGAGTGTGGGAAATTTCATCTAGATCCGCTGACCTTCAAAACAACGGGAGGAATGATATTAAATCCATGGTGTTAAATATGGTAACTGTGAATTAATATCCCAAACTCCGTTTCAGCATTACTGTTCTGAGCATTGTGTAGCACGCAGGCAGACTGCTCTGCTCACACAATGTCCCAGGGATTTCACCGGGACTCTGCATGTCAACAGTAATCTATCTTCATGCTACATGATTCAGGATCAGGTCATTAGTTTATGCTTAGAATTAAATATTGTTTGATTTTAACTCTGTGAAATGAGAGCCAAATATATTACACCTGATTTCAGAGCGCCTTGTGTTTTTGCGTCTCTAAAACGCATGGACAGACAGAAACTGCCTTTGCTCCCCTGCCCCTGGGATGGTTATATTTGCAACGTTATTGAGATTACAGTTTTCTTTCGATGTCTTGGATTATTTTCTAAATCCATTTATAACCCCATTTCTCCGTGGTACTTAAATAAATGAGAAGAAATGGAAGATTTTTAATTTCTAAGAGAAAATGCAAAATTCTTTCCTAAGCGCCTCTTTTTATCCTCTCAGATTTCCTCAGAAAAAGAATATGATGTCATCCTGATAGCTATGAAACCAAAAGAGTGCTGATTTGTACTTTGTAGCGAAATATGGTCTGAAATTACAAGTCTAATGTATGGCAATTTTTAGCTGAATATCTGCGCCTGGTTTCCTAGTAAAGCAGAGTTTGCTTTGGACACACACAGACTGAACTGAGCAATTTTAATTTAATTGAATCTTTTATGTAGGCATTTTCCTTCTAGGGAACCTTGGCCAGTTATTCGTTTGTGAAACTTGCAATAAAATAGCAAGACAGCTCGTCAGGGATGGAAGGAAAGGGGTAATATTTAAATTATGCTGACTTTGAAGACATTGCTTTTGGTCCGTTCCTCGATTTTTTAAAAATATATGTTCTGATGTTTAGTATTTAAAGATTACTCACAGAACTTTTAAAATTCCTTTCTGTGATTACTTTTTTCTTGAAGCACATATCCTATGGATGCTTGATAGATAATTTATACCGCATCCCGGTTACTGGTGGGGGCATGAATACAAAGTGTCGTAATTAGAATTGTGTCTCCTCACCTTCTTTGTCTAATTGCCTAATTTGTCTAATTGTTTTGGGTGCCTTTTTTCCCTGTAAAGGGAGGCCACCTAAAATATCTTTAAATAATCGCAGTTAATCTAGTGAAAGAAAGGCAATCAAAGCACTTGTGCATTCAGGTCTTTAGCTGAACCAGTTTCTGAACAAATAAAGCCCCTGTTCTGCGAGACAAACCTTGACTTTTTTTAAAGCCTTTCTGGAGTTATTGCAGCGTTGAAACGTGATGGGTTAAAAAGCAACATCAGAACTCTGTGGTCGGGTGAGTAGGTAAATCAAGATATGTTTTGTCTGGAGTTTAATTCAAAGGGATGTAGATTCTCTGCTCTGAAACTGGAAAGTTTCCATTCTTAAAGTTTTGTAAAATTATTTTTAATTTGCCTAATTTTAAAAGAAACCTTTAACAGAAAGTGTCTGCCAGCAGAAAATTACCATATCGAACTGAGGGAAGCACACAGTTCATCATCCCTCGCCTGACCCTGCACTGTTTACTCTGTTGGGGTAGGAGAAGTGGCCGGCCAAGCTCTGCTAGTCAGAGTGTATTACCCTGTCAGGGAGAGGCGAGGCTACTCGGATTCACCCTGAACAAATTACATACCTCACTACATCTCCGAGCAAGGTAGCAGGGTTATAACTCAGTCTAAGCACCATTCACTCTTCTATTACCTTCATAACCAAGGTCATACTAATCAACTCAATTACCAGTCCTCTTGGACATTTTCATAATGTTTTCTGCTAGTTGCTCTCCTGTGAAAATCTCCCGGTCTAAGCAAATTAATGCCATTTTTATAACTATCCACATTTCAGGTACAGTGATCATCTTTCAAAAGGCTGCTTCATGGCAACAAATACTAGCTTTAAATACCAGCCAAATGTTAGAACAACACGGATGTTAAGCTATATTCCTATCTTGACCTCCTTTATTGTGAAAACAAGTTTAAATGTACCTTAAAGTAGAGATGCACGTGTCGGACATCAAGAATAAACTATGTTAGTGGAACTTCTAAGAATCTGATTGCAGTTGATACAGGAAGGCTTATCAGGAAGCCTGATCTTACGTGTTGCTTAATTTTTAGAAAACCCTTTAAATGTCACATTCACTGTTTCAAATGCAAAAGGTAATCTCAGGCTATATTTCTCTAAATGTTTTCTCAATGTAAGACTATCTCCCTAATTTTTATGTTTCTCTGAATTTTATTCTCAAAAATTCTCCCTGTACAGGATTTTAGTAAAAATATTAATGCCTAAATATTTCATTTGGAAACTCCTAATATTTGCACAGCCACATCTTTTAAAGCCTCCACAAAGTATTTGTCTATCACCAGGCAAAACAATCAGAGGGCACTAATTTTTTTATAATTTATATTTCTTAAGGGCTAAATTGTTCCCTTAGGCAGATTTTCCCACTGGAGAAATTCATTTGGTCTCTCTTCAGGGCTTCAGTGTTCAGTGGAATAAACAAGGCGCTTTTAATTCCTCCTAATTCTCTGTGGGAGCCAGCGAGACGCAGCTCTGAAGTCTCACCCTTACGTGGTTCTACTGGGTACACGTACTTCATTTCCCTTAGGCCTGCGTCTCCTGTAACCCCTCACAAAAATGCTTTCCGTTGACTCTAGATCCCATTAACTTATATTAAAATAAGCTCAGTGACTTCACGGGTGGTGCATGTTATTCCTAGCCACGCCCTGTCAGGCTTTCACCGGCTCAGGAGCACCTATGATCCCCTGAACTCCCTTGATGCGTCCCGGGCTAAGAGAGAGGGTGGATACGGACATGGCTGATGGCCCGGCCCAGGCACTTAGAAAGGGTCTGGTCCACCCTCGTCGGGCTAAACCCGTTTCTGTGTTAAGCGGTTTGGCTACTTCATACACTCTGAAAGTTCACGGAAGCAAACTGACTTTGCTCTGCTCCAAAAACTAAAAATGCACAATTGTAACTGGCATTTGTCACCTCTATAAAACAAGACCTGCATTAAGAATTAAAGTGTTTAAAAATGGCATTTCTGAGCCCCTAGCTGAAAGCATCCCTTCTGCAGAAGCATGACAAAACGCATAATTTTCGTAATAAGGGCAAGGTGAGAGACTGTCAGGCAGTTTGCATAATGCTGCTAGCCTGGTCGAACATCCAGAAGAGTTTTAGCTAGTTGAAATTTTAATATATGTGATGTCCCATGCACTGAGCAATGGTTCCAGGAATATTAAATTGATATCATAGCAGCTTGAAAACCGATCTGCAGTAAATACGCTTTTGTTCTGTGTTTGTGCTGTTGCTGTTAGCATTTAGCAAGATGGCTGACTCCAGGGAAATGGAAGAACTTCTCTCCTGGAGAGCCGTGTGGAACTAAAAGTGTCATTAAGAAGTGATTAAAAGATGAACCCACAGAGCCCTGAATTAATCAAGGCTCCTCTGCACATAGCTAACTTTTAAGCACCTGGTTCTGGATACATGAGGGTTTACTGGATGCATTATTGAATGTTTTGTATAATGCAATAATGTTCAAACCAAACTTGTTCGGAGCTGGGTCTTGTAGGTGTGATAATCATGTGGATAAAAATAACGGTGTTGCAAACTCCTGATTTACTCTTTCACAAATCAGTAGTGTGTTTGCCTTCCCTTGTCCTTCAGAAATGTTCTGTATGTTTTTCTGCCTTACTTTTTTGTCTCTATTCAGCAGCGTCCATGCTTTAATTCAAATGTGAACTTTCATTACTATCTGTGCCCCAAAGGACGTGTTCGCTGTTGTTAATAATGCAGAAGATTTTAATTTATGCTTCATCCAATGTAAAAATCACAGCACTCTCACCACTGAGAGCCTATTTCTGTCCCCTTATTCAAACTGCTGGTTGTTCTGTATTTAATATTGCTAATACTCTTCCAGCTTTTCTAAGTATTTTGATAAAGTTGACCAGAAGTCATTTTACTTTTATAGTCATTATACTGATGTATAATTCTCTTTTATCGATCAGTCCTCAATGTATGACTATAATCATATTGAGTGCAATAAGCAATATTACTAGGGATTTTGCTTCTTCATCCTGTTTTGTTTGAAGTCTCGACTGTAGGGCCAATTTTCACATTCCTTAAAGAAAGAATTGCTAAAATAAATTCAGTCATAGAAGCTTTTAAAATTTGAAATCCCAGGAAGCTAATTAGCATTTCCTTTTAAGACTGCTTCCTGCTTTTTTATGTACATATAGATTTGGACCTCAGATGGGCTTGGCACCTTTCCAACATCAAGATCAGGTGATTTTTTTTTTATTTTATTTTATTTTGCCCTGCAGAACATCAAGCTTTTGCAAAGTATCATAGCAATTAAAAAAAAAAAACCAAACCAAAATGCAAAAGCCTGTCCTTGTTGCCTTTCCCCCCCCTAGTACGCAATGATCATGTATTAACGTGGTACTTTAAAATCTGTGGTTGTGGTACATTGTAAATAGTTGCTGCACACTCAATATAGCCATACCAAAAATACAGTGGTGTTGTGCAACGTTCCTATGTTTTCCAGCAATAAATGCAGCATTTGGAAATCAAATGCCTGTATATAATCTGTGCATACTATAATGCACCAAGCTGCTCATTTCTTCACGGGCTGTGGGGTATACATTTCAATTGTGTAAGATGCTTACAGGATAAAGTGCTGCATACAACAGCTATATGACTAAATCTAAATACTAGCAGTATGACCTCTTAATAAATATTATTGCACATCACATATCCACTTTATAATCATAAAGAGGTGTGAAGTAAAAAAGAGATTTTGGTCATATAAATAATGAGAGATCCATATGTTTCCTTTCCAAATCTGTATATTCAAACAAAGACCTAGGGGGAACATTAATACCAGCCTCTGATTTTTTATCGCACACTCACAGTGTAAAGTCAGTTTGCACAGAGCTTTTGCTTCCTTTAAGGTATGATCCACAGTGCACTCTGCATCAAGCTTTTGCACCCGTGCGCACAGTTTTAGTTTTAAAGGAAGCGTAGGGGCCTGTGAGCTGATGGGGAGCAGGGGGGATAAAGGAATAATGATGCAGGTTTTAAAAAAGCAATCCTTCCCACAAGGGAGGAGGGTAGAGGACTGTGGCTTTAATAAAAGAGGAAAAAAAAGTCTGCCAGCATCAAGAAAATAAAAAAAAATAAATTTAAAGTTCAACATGTACACTTGAGATGCTTCGAAAAAGAAGTGTTTACAACCTTTGAAGAAAATCTGGCTTTTGGTATTCTTTAAAGGTCCTTGGAGTAAAGAAAGGGGGGCTTCATTTAGTGACATCCTCTGGACTTGGTCTGTGGGACAGGAAGGTAAAACAGCGAGTTCCTGCGTTGTATCATAGTCCAAAGTTTAAATAGGATAAACTTTTCAATACCAGCAGCCAGGCAAAGGATATATGCTATACGGGATTCACAGTTATTTTTTTAAGAGTATCTATGACAGGATGCTGATAAATATCTGTATTATTAATGTCATGGTTCATGCTAGCCAGATCTTCGGTGCTATTTTCGCTTCATAGGTATTCAAGTACCGATGGGAAAATAGCTGATGATTGCCAGATTTAGGTACACTTTCCATTTGCTTCGCTGTTCTAAATCATTAGTCAAATAGTATTTATAAACCTGAGCTCAGCAATTATGGTACTTTTCTTGAGATGAAACTTTCATCTGATACTCCCCAAGTCAGGGTGCTCTCCTGACTCTGTGTTTTATCGTTTCTCATTCTTGCTGAAGGCAAGTCGAAAGAATCAACTTGCGTGATATAAAACTGAGCTTACCGGTATCTCCATATGTGAACGGTAACCAGCTCAGAGAAACTCCTGCAGTGGATTCATATGCGTGATGCTGTATAATTAAATCGTACTGTGGCTCCATTAGCGAGGAGGAATTATGTTAAGGACTTAAGAATTTTTAATCTCAATCCATTTTTCCCTTCAATAGCAAGTCTCAGTTATGGTAGCTAGTATCAGTACCCAAGTTGGAGTACCTGCTGTAGGTGACTGATACTGATACTTCTTTTGCTACCCTCACCCGAGGGAAAAGAAAGTAGCTCTAACAAAGAACAGACATTGTGGCAGAGATTCAAGTGGGTCCTGCTTAATTTCATGCTAGAAAACTCACTCGTGTCGTTGCAGTTGCAGCTGTGAGGCGTGCTGTGAGCAGGTAGAACGGTAATGCTTTAATGCAATTGTCCAGAATTTGTGGGAGAGATGCCAGGAGCTGGCTTATTCCCCACATGGTACAGCAGGCTCCTCAAATCTGCTTCTCTTCTGCCATCCCAGAACAGATGTTTCATTCTACTCTACCAGAACTGGACAAACAGAACATCTCAAGGCTCCGGTGATGGGATCCACCATATAGATCAAACTTGTACCTGACTCAGGACACTATAGGAGACCAAAGAAATGCACATTTTAGTATCTTTTTTACCTTCTTGTTCTCTAGGCCCTTTTCTTTTCCTTTTTATTTTCTGTTAATGGATTTTCACAGTATTTCACACATGAATTTAGAGAGCTAACTATCATCCGTGAAAGGTTGTTAGCCCCACGCTGAAGTTTTGGTTGCTGCTAACTGGTTTGCAACTGGTCACTTTGACTCTGTTTCCCTTGTTTTAAGGTTGTTAAAAGGATCGAAAATTCATTCTGTGAATGTGGAATTTACCTGCAGTTTATTTTCATTCCATGACTGTGGTTTCAGGTAGGGCATCGTACAGGGACTGTCTTCTAACATTGCTCATTTGGCAGGAGAAGAAAAGAGACAGGTTCTCAATGATTTTTTTCACATGCAGTGTCTGCCTTTGGTACCCCTGGCTATGTGGGGCTGATCTGGATTGAACCCATCCACAGCTGCTGTTTGCTGTGTATATGAGATTTTTAGGTGACACGATAGTAATATTTGTTATGCATGAAGTGTTAGATTTCTGCTTAATTCTGGTAGGCTCGCAGCAGCAGAGTCCCTTTTTACCCTTCAGTTGCCTCAGCGAGGGGAGTCACTGTGGTCATATGCAAATCTTGCCATAATTACCCACTACTTTCTCACTTCCACACTGACTGGCTGCACCAGAGCTTCCACGCCAGGTCTGCTAGGAAACTTCACCCATGAGCTTATCCTCTACCCAGAAGTGTTTCCTTTGCAGTTGTGTGTGCTCTCCAAAATTGGCACTGATGCTAAGTTTGTTCTGAAGCAGCTCTAAGCCCTGGTTTGGTCTGACAGCACAAAATCTTCTTTACTTTGCAAACTGCAGGCCAGACCAGCTTGTTTTCTGGAGCTGATAAGTTTATTTTCAATAATGCAAGTCTAGAGAAACTCAGCTTGTTGACCACCAGGGCAATAGTATTTCTCTACCCAAAGTGGAGGAGTTAATTTGTGATGGGGTAACCTTTATGTCTTGGTGGAGGGGTGAGTGTGTGAGGTTTATGTCAGCCTAGGAATATGTCTGCAAAGGGACATTCGCGACAAGTAATAAGGTCACTTAAATGTACACTCACCAAAACTGGACACGGTAAGTCAAAAGTTATGCTGTTTTAATGAGAGCTTTGTAATTAGGTTGTTCATTTGCTGGGTGAAATTGTCATTAGTAGAGGAAGGTTTTATTAATTCACCTTTTTATATAAAGAATGTAATGAATCACTAATATTCTTATAGATACAGACCACGATTATTTCTGCTTCCTGCCTTGCAAACATCTTGTTTCAAATTAGGTTTATCTGCTGTCTAAAACTAAATACAATGAATAGATGTATAATAAAATCTTTTAATTGTCTTAGCATATGTTGCTTTTATTAGGTGAGAATAATTGCATTCATGGGATCACCTACAAAGTCCTTTAGAATATAAAATTGAAATGGCTTCACACTGAGTGCACAAGTCCTTCTGAGCCGTGCCATTTTCCCCTTCACTGCCTCTTGTCCCCCTTTTGCTGTAAAGTTCACATTGAAGTGTGACAAGAGACACTTGACAACTGACACATGCTGGATCTTATCAGCAGTGAGTGCAGTCATGGGCCCTGACTGAAGAGCGATTGTCATTTCTACACCATTTATTCCTCTCCTAGCCTCATTGCTTGCTTCCTTTCTGAGGAAATTTTCCCTGTTAAAGTACTGTACTTGTCGTTCTTTTTTGGTGCGTGGCTCTGGGATTTTTCTCCCCTTTTTTTCCCCCCCCCCCCCCCTTTACAAAAGGATTTTGTTATGCATTCATTCCATTGGCAAGCCTGTAACAGACTTCCTCTAACCTCTTAGTGTCAGGACTGCTCTAAGCTGATTCAGGCTAATAAAAGCAACCCAACAAAGCTTTGATGGTGTCATTACATCTTCCTTAAATCCCCTTCCTTGCTAACATCCAATAATTCTATTACCTCTAATCAATTCACAAGCTATTTTATTTGAAAGGAAGAGAAATCAACTTCAAACCACGCCGGTGCAGTTGGCCCAGCATTCACAGAAGGTGATGATGTTTCTGCCATGGCTTCAATTGACTCTTTAAGTGAGTTCTTGGCTATTGAGCAGTCTGAACTTTTATCTGTGCTCTGCCAGCCCAAGCCAACAACAGCAGAAAATGGCCTGTTGTTGCCTCCTGGAAGTTCCTTCACTTCTACATGACACTGTGTGTCATTTCTGTAGTGTAGATAGCATAAGCACTTGATAATTTTAGAGTACTGAGGATAAGGCATCAGCTTATTGCAGGAGTTCTTAAATGCAGGAGTTTGCCCAGTCTATCTTAAACTCATTGCTGTAATGCTCTGTATTGTTCCTTTTTGGAACAAGGATTTTGCTGCTATTGTTTTAACTTACTAGAGCTTTCACGTGTGCTCAATCCCACCAGGGTGATTTTTGGATATTGTCATTAATACTGCAGAGATGTCTGAGCAAGCTCTAAGGCTATCTTCATGCATCGGTGTCCGATGGGGGTTGTGTCTGCCGAAAAGCTTATTGCCCCCGGCTCACATCAAGCTGCACGTCACGATCACTCTGACAGAACAGCTGCCACCATTGCCCTAACATAGTTCTTGCAAAATAAGCCTGGCATCTTCAGCTTAAGTAATAGGTCTCTGCTAAGGCAGTCTTAACATAGTTCTTGCAAAATAAGCCTGGCATCTTCAGCAGCTTAAGTAATAGGTCTCTGCTCAGGCAGTCTTTAACTGAAACAAGTGTGAAGTGATCAGGTGAGCAGCTGGGGCAGTAGGTAGTGTAGGGTAGTAACCGCTGGCAGACAGGTAATGACGAGCAGCAAGACATGGGGCGGAGATGCTAACGTCTCTACCTGACATGGAAGCAGCCAATAAAGGCCTTCTGAACATACTCCACATGATCAAACTTGGCTCCCCAAAGCAGTTTCAGCCAGACCCTCTATCCACAGAAATTTACCCTTCTTAGCATGGTAAATTATCCCTGGTTACATGGGACCATGAAACACATCGTACATTAGACATCAAGATGCCCCAGGAGCTTGACACTGAGCAGATGGATGACACCCGGGCCCTTACCCAAAGAAACTCGGGTGTAGTTAGGAGAATACCCTATCCATAACTTGCTGCTGGGAAGAGTCTTCATGTTCAGAACTAGCTAGATTTTATCTGGGTCAGGGCTCTGTCTTATTTCTAATAGACTTTTTAAAAGTCTGTGCTATTGTCACTTTTCTTAATGAGAAACATACATCATTTCATCATACACTGGTTTCCTCCTTTGTCTCTTCTGCTATATGAAAGGTAGAGGGGTGGGCATCCTGTTTTCTCCCACGCTGTTGTAGTAGTTGGTTTCAGAATAAGTTGAATTTAAGCTCTGAACTGGGGAGGAATTCATTGCAGTCTTCGTGTTGGTAAGCATTTACTCATGCAGAGCCACCAGGATGACTCAGCTAAGCGTGGGCGTCAAACCAACACAAGTTAGGATTGCCTGTGCTCTGTAACCAACATCTATTTTGCTTGTTAAACCGTGGCCTGGACTGTTTGGAAATATGAGGGCGTTGTTTTCTAACCTGCATGTTCATATCATAAGAATAATGCATGTCTTTTCTGTAAAAATCTGTCAATCAGAAATTACAGAAGCTTTTCCAAGCATGGTTTGGCGATGTTGCTTGTAATCTCAGTTGTCACACGCAATACACCTTGTACAACAGGATTTCATCGCTCTCAATTGCCAAAAGCGATTTCTAAGTATACGTGACATGTAAATGACACTGGTGTCACTGCACATAAGCCTGTGGTTACACTTGTGTCTGTTCCCATGTGTGCTACCTCCCAACCTGCGTGTCACAAAAGTTCACGGCTAGGCTAAGCACCGGCACGCTTCGGCTCGGGGATGGCCGTGCATCCCGGCTGCGGATGGCAGCTCACCCAGCTGAACTGGCCCCTAGCTCGTGCGGGTGATCCCTGCACGTGCCGCGACCAAGTGTTTGTCCTGCACGGGATTTTTGTTTCTACATGCAGCTTTCTTGTAGAAAGGACGAGCAGAACAAGGATGGGCTCCCTGACCGTGGTGAAACTGGATGATTTCCCTGCAGCGGCAGCTGATGGCAGGGTGCTGGGGACAGCCTGTGGAGCCCACGGTGGCGGTGTCACCAGCAGATGTTCCTTCCCCGGTGCTGAGTGAGAGAGGCCAGGCATGGCAAGCGGAATAAATGATTCTGATTGAAGTGAAATTAAAATGTAGAACCTGGATGGCAGTGGTGATTTACGACACTGTAGCTGTAACTATAGGTTTTAATAATGTATTTTACCTCCAACAATGATGGAAAAAATGCACCAACTTCTATTAGCCTAAAAAAGAGAGGGAGCTTTGCATGGAGGTGCTTGTTCCAAAGCGCAAAGTTCATCTGAATTTTTTTTTCTGATCATCTCAGGAAACACGAAAGGTTTAAATGTGCTTTTAGTGCATGCGAATGACCATCCAGTTAAGTTTTTTAATTTTTATTTTTTACTCCACCAGTACAACAGCAGGAAAAAAGCACCCAGAGAAGGTATTTAAAGTCAATCAGAATAGAAATTTGTGGTCTTTTGAATTAAACTCTTGGTAGCGGAATCCCTGGACTTCCAGTTAAATATTATTTTGTATTATGATTTATCACCTCAGTCATGACAAAATTCTGCCCTACAATTTCAACATTCAAGGATAGAAGATGTAGACAGGCAATTTACAGGTTAACATTTTCCTTAGGTCTGTGTACTACTTGTTTATTGAGAGATTTTGTGGTCTTTTGAATTAAACTCTTGGTAGCGGAATCCCTGGACTTCCAGTTAAATATTATTTTGTATTATGATTTATCACCTCAGTCATGACAAAATTCTGCCCTACAATTTCAACATTCAAGGATAGAAGATGTAGACAGGCAATTTACAGGTTAACATTTTCCTTAGGTCTGTGTACTACTTGTTTATTGAGAGATAATCTTAAGCAGGCAAAGATCATGCGGGAATGGTTTTTGTTAGTAGCGTGTTTATAGATCAATCAAGTTTGATTATATTGAGAGATAATTTGCTTAAGCAGGCAAAGATCATGCGGGAATGGTTTTTGTTAGTAGCGTGTTTATAGATCAATCATAGTTTGATTACTGTAAGTCTATCCTGTTATCAAATATATTTCTCATCAAATATTAGTTAGGCAGTTTCACACATGTGGACGATGCTGTGGAACTTTATCACTCTACCATGATGTTCATCGTCATAGGTTACGCATGAAGTGTTTTGTCTTCGCTGTCACATCTTTTTAAGGACCACTCTAGACAAATGTCATTTATTTGCATTTCAATGTAGATTTTCAGTTTATTGAATTAAAGTGTTGGAGTTTATTTTCTTTACAATATGTTTTTTAATAACTTTTCCAGTACCAGGACATTTAAAATAAAACCCAGCTTCTGCATTTCATATTCAAACGTTAGAGAAATACGAATCCTGAATCCAGTTCTGGAGTTAAGGCTTGGTGGATTCACAAAATCAGAGAGAGGAAAGTTAGAAAGACTGTAGAGAAAATGGAAGCAGAAAGGAAAGTGGAGAGGGAAGCTAGACAAAGTGGATCTGTTAATTAGTTAAATCACCCATGGGATCAGAATCCAGAGCTGCCCATGGACTGCAGTCAACAAGGGATTTTCTCACCTTTGCCTCTCTGAGGTCAACACCAAATATAGGTTACAGAGAATAACATTTTGATTATAAGATTTAAACATCCTACCCAGCAGGATGAGGTGGATTTAAACCACCATGGTAGTTCTTAAATTTGATTTCCAGATCCTCCGTGTTGCGGTATCAGGGAATCCCAAGCAGGAAGGTGGTTTGTTTGGAACAGATGATCTGGAAGGAGAGGAGTTATGAGCAAAGGGACGAATTGGAAGAGAAAAAGAGTGAAGATCAGGAGGAGAGACTTACGAGAAATGGTTCTGTGTTAGGATGTAAGTGGGACGATAATTTATTTTGTCCCTGGCACAATGAAACTGCAGAAAGGGAGGAGTTATTAGCTCTTCTTGATCATTATACCAAATGGGGAATTTGGAATGTTGACAGCTGGGAAAACAGAGGTTTTGAGGAAGAAGCTGACTTACGCTTTTATTAGTACTATCTGCACCCGATGTAATTGCCATCTCGGTTCTGGAATAGCAAGTAATGGCTTTACAGAAGCAGGGAATGTAAAATAGTTAGCCTTCTGAGTGGTGAAGTCTAAATATATGCAGCATAAGCAGCAGTCGTGGTTGTGTTTGCTGTGGAGCAGTCTGAAGAGGATGTTGTGCAGACGAACGCCAGCGGTGCTGCAGTAACACCGTGTTTAAGGGGTCAGGTTTGACACTGGCACAGTACTCAGTGCTAGAACCGTTTGGCATCTGGTTGCTCACCAGTAAAGCCAGAAGAAAAATTGTCACTGTTTTGTGAAAGGTTGAGGATAGATTGCTTTGACATTCGGTAAAGGAGGATAAGACCCTGTGCCCATCATCAGCCTCCTGTTTTGCACTGTTATTTCTCTGCAGAATGATAGAAAACATTCATGAGACACATGTCTAAGCATTAATCAGGCCAAACCCATCAATTCAACAGTGATACTCTATTTTATCCAGACTGTACGCTGTAGCAAGAAGCCACGTTATTTCTGCATTAATTCTTCTCCCTTTTCCTGTAGATTTTTGTCTTTCTGCCTTCTGATTGGTATTTGTTGAAGATATCTATGCACAAATAGCCTTTTTCCCTTGTGCCCTTCCTGCCCATATATTACAATTGAGCCCAACTGACACGACAAGCGGTTGCTGTAGAAGTTACTGAGATATAAACAGAGACGCAGCCTTTGTTATCTAGACATGAAGGAGGAAATGGAGAGTGGGGAGGGGTGTAGATTTTTATTAACTTGCAGTTGGAATGGATACGAGCTGCAACAGCAGTGGAAAGGTATATATTTACCTTTAAGTGTCTCGCTTAGTTTTGTGTGTTCGTACGAGTTCCCTTTTACCGTGTGCAATTTCTTTCAGAGATTTCCAGAATTCCCTCTTCAAAGGACTCTTGCAAAGCAGCAGAGCTATGCCATCTTAGCAGAGAAAATTACAAATTGCTAATTTAAGTGCTTCTTAGAATCATTTTCTTTTTGTTTTGTATAATTTCCACACTTATAAAATCAAACTTTCAGTTAAATGTTTATACAGTAATTCAGTCAGCTTAAGCCATCTGCTAGCGTGGCATCTGCAGAGTTGTTTTGATGCATACTCAGTATTGTTTCCTTCACACATCTTGTAACCTTGTATTTTGGTTGCAAAAGGATAATTTTTTTTCCAACACAAAAGAAGTGCTGTTTATATCCCTAGATCTAATTGCCAGCTTTATTTCCAGACTCTACTTCAAATCAACTTCTTATGCCTCTAAAATCCTTATTCTGATTGACGTTTACTTTTCAAGACCTGTATTCAGTCTTATCTTGCTCTTTTATTATACTTGCCTTTATATCAGTATTCAAAAAAATCCTTATCATTTGTGAAGAGTATAGGTGGGCTCGGAGCATTAGTATTCATACTTGCATGTTAACAACTGTTATAACACGTACAAGAGGGAAAATATTATTTCTTGTAAATGCTCAATAATTACAGTCTTTACTGCATCAAAACCTGTGTTTTGACAGGTAGTGGAAAGCTTTCAAAGCTTGTGTGGGATGGATGACAGATAGCTGCAGGTGGAAAATATTTTTTTAGATATTGGGTTTTCTATCACTGATACTGTAAATATTCTTCCAAAATAACATTAACCTTCCATTAACAACAGGGTTGGTAGTCTTCAACGATAATATGTGTATTAGCAAAAGATACCTGGGAAATAATTCTTAATGATTCCATCTAATTAATCTATGGGTGGGACATTAATGTCTCTTTTCATTAAGTTGGGAAGTATGAAAGACTAGAAAATTACTGCTGTGCTGGATTTAATGCTTTAGGTATAATTTGAATGGATGTGCTAAATTCTTGGTCATAACTTGCACTAACACCTAGTTTAAGAAAAATTAAAAGGAAAGCTTATCTGCTATTGCAGTTTACAAGAATACCTGGATGCTTTTAAGCCATTTGTAGCATATGCCTACGTGAGTGGATTGTTTTATACATCTTATGACACATTCTCCAATTATTTTCAGCACATGTGATATCTCGGTTTGTGTAAACACCGACACAGAAAATGGAATTGGATGGTAACTTTTTCCTTTTTTTTTTTTTAAGTATGCTCTTTTGTAGGATAAACATTTGCATTTGCAATTAAGTTGTATCAACCAGTAGTCCACTCCACTGCAAATGAGGTCATGAGAAGTCTGAGGAAGTTCACCTGAACCTGCAGTTCTTTTCTTTGGAGTGTAGATGTTCTGATCAATTTTGTGCTATAGTCAATGGACCTAACAACATGATTTGTGCTGAAAGCCTAACTCATGTATTTTAAGAGCTTAACGAGCACGATAGCAATGCTGCCACCCCATTTGGACAATCCTGGGGTTTGTGTGAAATGCCTGAGCCTCTGCAGTTTCAAGTGTCTCTCGAGGATTAAGATACCTCAATAACCTAATAGGATTTCAGGTTTTCAATGAGTTTGAGAGTAATCCAGTTGTGTTTATTCCATCTTGAACACTATGTTAGTAATGTTGGGTCTGTTGAAGTCAATGGCAAGGCTTCCACTGACTTTAATGAGATCAGGTTTGCAAACCTAGAGAGAAAAGGTAGCGGGATGTAAGATTTTGGTCAACTTCCTTTAATATTGCATCTAAATTGAGAAGGCCACTTCTCTTACTTCGAGGTTGTGGGGATGCTAAAGTGCACTTGACAGATGTCTTGCGAAGGGTTCGAGCTGATTGCTGAGAAGTAGCTCTCAGCAGCCCTCTCTCAGGCCGATAGTGAATGCAAGTTGAGCTTGAGCATCACTCCATTCAGAATGATTAAACGAGGCAGAGACAAACTATCTGACATCAAGCGCTGCCACCTTTTGTTAGGCCCTTACATCACGCAGAAGGCCAGAAGGCACCAGCCAGATACGTGGGCAGATAGAAGGTGTTCAGATTCCAGCTATGCTTAACTGATAATACTCCTGAAAAACAAATTAACTGTGTCTGGCTCCTGCAAGGGTTCAAATCTGACCCTTTATCCTTTTTTTCATTATTAGATGGATCATCCCAAAGTGTAGACTACATTACCATTTCAGATGACCAGTAACTTTCTGAAGAATTATTCTTTTCCAAGAAAAAGTCCAAAAAGCTGAGACAAATGGACTAATTTTGTACCTGAGCCGTTTGTTTCATAGGTGGGACTCCCTATGGAATGTCATTCCTTGAGAAGTCAGCAGGGGTCACTTAAGTTCATTATTTTGCAGCAAATTTACTTTTGGACTTGTCAGAAAGTAAGAGCTAAAAATCCTTTAGGTATGTATCATTTACGCCACTGAGTGATTTTCCTTCTATAATCTAACTAGGCTGAAAAAAGTGATCAAAAGTATGTAAGGAGAGTTAGATAGTACAGCTCCAATACAGCATTTGGACAGAACATAAATATATTTCACATGTTGCCAACTGAAAAAGATTAAGCCACTTAAGAGCACATTGCGCTTTAATAGACATTTATTGTCAAAAGAGTATTCTCCTAGAAGGATATGGCATTGTGGCAAAACAGGGGATAGAGATCTTGTTACAGACCATCATTTTTACTTGTATGAAGCAAATGGAAAAATACTGAGATAGAGTCAACTGGCTGGTATCGACTGAAAAGGATCTTCTGTGCATTTGCTGGGAAGCCAGACACATTTCCATTCCTCCTACTGGAGGGAGTAGGAGAGATGTGTATCCTATCGAAATAACGTGTTTCTCTCTTTGAGTGACAGCACACGTGCACATTCACACTGCGGAGGTGCGTGCAGCTTCAGCTCTCCAGTCCAGATGCTCCTCAGGCTCAGCGTATACACGTCCCCCCTCCCCTCCTGCAGCCACTGCCGGGCGGTGCGTGACACGCTGTGCTCAGCTCCCTCCTCTGCCCTGGCCCCCGGGTGGAGCATCTTAGGTGTTCCCTCAGGAAAGCTTTGGCTGCGTTTTTGGAAAAGGGTACAGATCCAAATATTGCAAAAGCTAAATTTCCAACATTGGTTGCTTCTTGAAGGTCTATTTAAGGAGATAATTTAAAAGGAGGCCTATGACACCCTTGTGTACTCTAGCTGAAATCCTGGAGTTTTCTGTATGTTTGTTTTGTATTTCAAATTTTTTCATGTGGGACAAACAATTTTTTGAAGTTCCAGTGGGATTCCCTCCTTTCCCCACTTTTCAAGATGGGTTCATCAGAAACCATCTTGAACATCAGCCAGAGGAGTAGCCCAAGGAAAAACTGTCTTTCATCTTTGTGGTGGGCATGATGTGAGCTTGTTTATAAGAAGAAAATCATGCTATTGTCAAGAAAAAATGTGGACATCCAAAAGCTCAGATAGGAAGAGCCTCGAAGTGGTTTTGAAGCATTGAGTGGCATGTGTGGGCTTGGAAAGGGAGTTCCTTTAATCCTGAGTTGGTACCAGCTAGAACTGACAGTGTTTTATAAATGTCATACAAAAAGAACAGAATTGCATGTCTTTCTACCTGCATGATCCAGAAGACCTCTGCACCCGTCTGTTATGTACCCAGAGCAGCAGCTGCCTTCCCTAATCTTTTTTTTTTTTTTTTTTTTTTTTTTTTTTTTTTTTTTAATATCTACCTGCCTAACTTGATCAGGACACACTGTTTTCTTGCAGTGGACTTGGCATGCGTTGGCAGTGCAGGTTCATGCTTTTGGGTTAGTGGCAGGACACCAAGCCGAGCAGCAGGGCGCTCTGGGCTCCCATTTCTCAGCCTCCTCTTCCCTTGCATTACAATTTTTGTGGCTAGATTGAGTGAGAGCTTCAAGAAAAGGAAGCTAATGGTTCTCTCAGATTAGACTGTCTTTTGCCAAAAGAGTTTCAGAGGTGCATGTCTTAGTATAACAGTATTGGCATCATTAGTACTGCAGCAGAGAACTCTATGCAAGGAGCCTAGCCGAGGCTGGAAAGAGGTGCTGCAGACAAATGACGAAGGCAGCATAAAGCCTCTAATCCTTCCAGAGATAAAGCACTGAGGACGTTGCATAGAGCTAATCAGGAACGTATAAATTATCAGCATAACAGATGTAAGAAAGAGCATTGCACAGAGAAGAAAGTAGAGTTCAGCTGAATATAAACATACACCTAAGCTGATAGAAATAGGAGGAAGGAATAAGTAGTCTTCAGCAAAATTTAGGATGCCCCAGTAATGTCCTTCCTCACCTTATCTCTACTATGGAACTTATACCTGACTTTCCTTGCTCCCTTTATTCTGCTATTGATTAACCTGGGTAGGAATGTTCTCTTTTTACATTCCTTTTTTCTTTGTTACTTGGTTTGTTGTTGCAGTTTGTTCATTGTGTGGTTGTCTTAAAAGAGCAAAGGAAATTTGACATGGCAACTGAAAGCACAGAGATGCAAAGGTGCTTCATAGTCTGATGAGGTCAAGAAGTGTCATTAGCTCAATGCACAAAACTCTGTTACTAAATGTGAATATGATTTGTGTGTGAGGATCTCCGTCAGCAATGCGAAACAATGGCACGAAAGGCAGCTGTAGGAGCTGTATGCTCAGATACTTTATTAGTGTTCACTTGATATCTTTAAGTGAGCATTTTATATATATCTATGTAAATATACACATACACACTTGTATATTTGAATTTCAGTGTTTGGTAGCATTAGAGAAAGAACCTGCTGCTGGGCAATATCAGTTACTGCATCTGTAGAATTACTGTTGGACATGTACTGATTTCCTAATAATAGTCAAAGTGATCATTCAGCCTGCATTTAGCATGCCTAGATTTAAAATGCAAAACAGCAACATACTTCATGCAAATGTCAACTCTGCCTGTTCTAGGGTGCATGTCCAGAGCAGGAAACAATAAGTTTATTCTTCTTCCCAATTAGACTTTTGTGAAAGGCTCAGTTATGTCTCCGACTATCACATTGAACATGCACTAAAGCAGCACATTAATGTGCCTTTTAATGCTTCTTAGGAGTAGATTAAAAGAAATGTCAGGTGCACTTTACATTCCTCCCGTGATGTGTCTGAGGCTGTTAGTGCGTCACCTCTGCGAGGGCCGTTGTTCCCAGCCCACCGCGCTTGGACTCTGGGCGCTCTGCCGGGACGCTCCTGAAATGCTCAGGGATTTAGCACAGCACCGCTACACCTCGTGTCTCGGCTCCACAGTTTGCTGAAGCTGGTAGAGTCGTGCTGCTGTCACTGAAAGCAGATTTTGGCCTTCGCTCTTTGGTGGGAGAAAAGAGTTGTTGAAATCAATACTGGAGAAAGTGACTTAAAACTCAACATGCTGGAAAGTGGAACTTAATTAATGGGAGCAAACTTGCAAGCCTCCACTGTAAACTGTTATTATTCTGTTTGCTTGCTTGAGGGAATATGTCAGAGCGGTGTTTACCTTTTCTTAGTACAGCTTGGCTGTTCTACCCATCATTTATTTTTACGTGATTAGCAGGTGGACTTGTGGCTCTGTCACTCTAAACACAGAATGCTTAAAACGTGCAAGAGACAACTTTCCTTAACAAGGACAGCATTGTCATTTCACTGGTCCTGCATTGCTTGGCTCCGTAACGGTGTGGTGATTGATGTGGCACATTGCTAGCACGTGGCTCCCGTCGGAGTATGGGGCTGATATCGGCCGAAAGATTGCAGAGTGCATTTAAGTGTGTGAAACACAGCCAGGATATCCTGGGCACCCACTTCTATACCAGACACCGTGAAAATAGAGTTGAGCCTCAGGTTTGCAAAGCTGAGTGGGTATAGCATTAAAATGGAAGATGAATGGCAAAGAAAAGGTACCCAGTGTCAGATATAGGATCAAAACTACAAAGCAGGAGACAAGGCTAAGGAAAGTATGTGAGAAGGAAAGGAGAGGCAAATGTATAGGGGGAAAGAAGAAGCAAGGAAAGCAATGCTGCAGTGTGCAGGACGACGAGGACAAGAAGCTGGAATTAATGCAGAAGCAGGGAAGCAGTGAGAAGGGTTCAAGTTTTGTAACGAAGTTCATTTCTATATGTTTTCCTCTTTCAAATGGATGCTTTGAATAAACAGTGCTTTCATTTCCCGTGAGGCAGAGGTGAATAATAAGTACCTCATCTGGGGACGCCGATCTCCCTAACATCAGTCATCTGCTTGCAGCCTTACAGTCTGGCAGTGCTTTGGCTGAGCAAATTAGCCTGAAGTGTTGTGCCCTTGGCTGGCAAATCCTTTCAACCCGGTTGAACGGACAAAATGAATACCCAGATTGTTCCTACGTCTGTTATTCTCTCGTGTTTATCTGGCTGAGCTGTCAGTCAGGCCATTATAACTGTGGTGCACACTCAAATGACTTGTCCACTCACAAAAGCAGAGTCTGTTGATGATAAGCTAAACAAAACTGGAGAGCGACTGTTGACAGAGTTGGGGGATCTTGCAAGTATCTCAGGTAAAAGCAGAAATGCAATTTGGGAAGGTACAGAAGGAGCTTTGCTTACGCGTGTTTAGTTTTAAAGTGTTCGCTGGGATTTGTCGGCAGACGATAAATGGGCATTTATAATGAATTGGGTTCCTCTCTACTTTAAACAAATTAAGCGGCAGCAGAAGATTTCTGAAACTTGAATGTAAGGGTATATTGCTCTTACTAGAATTAAGTAGCCTGAAAAGACATAATTTACTCACACGGGCTTTGCCAGGACAGAGCATAGCTGCGATCTGCCATGTGCCGTCCTCTCCCCGGCACTGTTGGTTGGGGGATCTTGCAAGTATCTCAGGTAAAAGCAGAAATGCAATTTGGGAAGGTACAGAAGGAGCTTTGCTTACGCGTGTTTAGTTTTAAAGTGTTCGCTGGGATTTGTCGGCAGACGATAAATGGGCATTTATAATGAATTGGGTTCCTCTCTACTTTAAACAAATTAAGCGGAAGCAGAAGATTTCTGAAACTTGAATGTAAGGGTATATTGCTCTTACTAGAATTAAGTAGCTGAAAAGACAATAATTTACTCACACGGGCTTTGCCAGGACAGAGCATAGCTGCGATCTGCCATGTGCCGTCCTCTCCCCGGCACTGTTGGGAGGAGTGGCGAGCACCCACAGTGCATGGGGTGGGCTGTGTGGGGCTCGCCGGGGAGAGCAGCCAAACCTTCCCACGGGGCTCTGGACACAGTTAACCTTGAGCTTTTAACTACCCTGCTTTGGGTTTGCAGGTCCCGTGGGTTTGAATGTGTTGGGTGCTTGTGCCTTCCCAGGCAGGGAGGATGTTTGCGTGGGGGTGGATCATTGGTTTTACTCGTAAAAGGAATTGGGCTTCTTAAATATCCAGCAAAGCAGTGAATGACACAGGTGAAGTGCTGTAAGAAGACTTCTTTCCTGACTTTTAATTTTTCCACTAGGACCCTGAGTTAGAAGTAGGACTCTGAGCCGCTCCTGAAACTAATTTGATTGCATGACATTAAATAACGCAGTGCCTATCTGCTGAATGTGAATACAGCCAAAGCCTTCTTGGTCCTTTAGCCTCATGTTTGTGATCATAATTAACAAGCTTAAAGTTTACAGATTGCGAACGTGAAGGCAGTCTCCGATGTTTGAACAGTGCTGAGCCCTATAACAGGAAGTGTCTCCTCCAGCTCCTTCCCAGGTGGAGAAACTCATTCAGTGCTGGATTGTCAGAAGAGTTTTCTCTACCATCCCAGCATCCTACTTTCTGCGGTGGAAAGGGAAAAGACAAGACTGAGTAAGGCTGCAATGGTTTAAATCCTCATAAGTGTCGTGAAGAAGCAGAGGGAAGCTTAAGTAAAGGAGGTCCTATGTCTTGCTGAGGGTTTTTTTCGATGCACGGTTAGCGGGCAGATGCCACTGAGAGCATGGCACAGTGCAGCCACATCTCTTTTACCAGCAGCTGGTGCCTTCAAAATCCCAACTCCAGTAGCCTTGTTGGCTGTGATGATAACTGTAATGGATGGTACAGCTATTTTTCATCAAATGCTTGTTAGTCAATTTATTAGATTCCTAATATACTAATGCACTCATTTGGCAGGCACCTCGGCAAACGAGACTTGCAGTGGAGTGTACTCATTCAAAGTCACAGTAACTTGCAGGTTGCTGATTTCTCATCAGCACTCAGAAGATAATTTGCAAATGTGCCATTTATCATTATGTACTTTGTAGAAGCAGATCTCATGAATGGGATAAGCAGATAAGAGTCTAATAATGAACATTTCCTTCCCAAACACCATGACCAGCTTCTAGAGTATTATGTTTTATATACATTGCACATACTGCACCTATATGTGCATCTGAGTTTGCATGTGCTAGTAAAGTAGCTGAGGACACAGTTTTTTAAGGATGGCTAATGCACTTACTGATCTCTCTGCTGAGGGACACAGAGTTGGAGCAGGTTAGATGTTGTCTACTGAAAGACGTAAGAGTTTTATTTGTAGTAGTCTAAGAAGCGATGGGAATGTGTGGACTTTTTCCACCATGAAAAGCCACCACCAACCTTCCAGCTTTCCTTTTCTCACTGGAAGCATAAGCATCTGTGAAAAGCCACTGGTAAAGCCAACAAAAGGATTATTCAGAGGCTGGATGGTAAGGATTACATGGCAGGGGTTGCTGAAGGAGCGCTTTTCTTCCACACCAAAGACAACACGCTGTATGGATGCTCTGACCTGTACTGCTGTTTGCCACTGCATTTGACTTTGCATCGATGACTGCTTTTTATTCGCTTGTTCACTTTTTACTGGGAAGAAATCTAAAGTAACGGTAGCCGGGCGATCAGTCTGCAAATGTGATTCCTGTCTCCTCTTGTGACATGCAAGGTGAAAGCCCTGCATACAAATCGTTGCTACTTATTTTTGCTTCTGCAGATGTGATTTTATTAAATGAAAGGTGTAACAAGAAGCCCAGCATAGGAAGGAGCTCTTTTGCCAAATGGCTCTGTGTGTTTAGCTCTGCGACTGCTCTCCAGCAGAGCCGGGAAACCATGCAAAGATATTGATAATTGATTCTGGTTTATATAAGTTAAAAACTAGCTTTTCCCTCCTAGTGTGAAGGTAATGGGTTTTGTCTGTAGAAAGATAATAATCCTATGAACCATTTCTACGCCCTCTATTAAAGAATAGTACAGCTTGCACTTGAACATAATGCCCATGTCAGCTCAGCTTTTTAAACATTCATCTTAAAAGAGTCTTCAAGGACTGGAAAGAGATCTTCCCCAGACACCGAGCTAAGTTTGAGGAACTTAAAAAGTCATGAAGAGCCTGTCAATTAATGTGTTTATTCTTATACATCTACTCTGGAAAAAGCATCTTCAGACATGAAAGCTGTTTTCTTTCGATTAAAAAGTTGTCATTGCATTTAGTTTCCATAGATAATGCAGAGGAGATTTTTTTTTTCCCCCTTACCGTATTTGGGGATAAATGCATCTCTTTTTTCTTCTTACCGTTTTCCTCATAGGAATCTTCATTTATTACATGAACAAAAAAAGAAGGAAGAAGAGAGGTAAATTGAAACCTTGCCTCCAAATTTGTATGCAGGAGGTGACTTGATTTATAAGCTTAGGTAATTCCATTTTTGTTCACACTCCTTCAACTGAAAGGCTCCCACAAACAGTGTTACAGCACTGAAGGGAAGAGATGGGGAAATTTATCAAGCTATTTATCAAATTATTTTCACAGTCTGTCAAAATCATAAGCATGCTAGAAAAGAAACATAAAGAGTATGTTCAAACAGAGCAGCATGTCTGAGTGAGCAGCCAGGCTGCAGCACAGCCAAAGAGCAAAGACATGGCCAAGGATGTGGGCACTGCTCTTGGCTGCGATGGCATCTGCCCTCAAACCCAGTCCTGGCACTAGCGGTATTAGATCCTTACTTGATGGATTATGGGCTGAGAGAATGAAGTAGAAAACATCATTAAACAGAAGGAGAGGTCAGAGCAAAGGGGATGGACTTCCCCCCTCTCTGCGACTCTGTTGAGGTTTACAAATGGGGATGGTGTTGAATCTAAATGGTGCACATCCTCAGTCAGGGAGTGAATTGCATCCTGAGACGGGACTCCACGCTTTGGAGAAAACGGCGTTGGAGTATGCATCCTTGGTGGTGGGTCTTGGGAGACAACGTTGACAAAGCGGGGAAAAAAATAAACAAAAAAGCAACTGAGATTGAAGGAACCAGTCTAGTAAGAAATCTTTAATTTCTACTGAGCTTTAAAGGATTTGAGAGAGTTGATTTTTTTTTAACAAACCAGTTCAAGTACATGCCTTCAGATTATAAAAGTACCTGAAATTGCCTAGAATATCAGCATGCATAGCTTGTTAGTATTTACATATATTTACATAGGAAAACAAGAGAAAGATCTACAGTTATTTACAGTCTACATAGGAGAAGAGAAAGGCAGCATAATTGTATTTCCTAAAATACAGTAGTTGAATAGTCAGCACATGCATATTAAGATATATTTGCATGATAGAACGCAAATGTTTTAAGACATACCTTTTTAACTCCCTATGCTAAGGTATAGCATAATAAAGGTAATTTTTTTTTCTGTTTTGTTTCTAGTCTATTTGCGTCAAGTGCTTTAAAATGTTCACTAACACAGCGGCAGCATTATTTACCCTGGCAATTAAAGCAACAGTACACACGATAATTTCCTACTAACTAGCAACAAGCTGCTGGTGAATGAAATATCTATTGTTTCTCATTATCCATCGACCAACATACAGGGATCTCTCCTTGTAAAGGCAGTGCCTAAGCTATCACCATTAATTATAGACGTAATATAAATGAGACTCTACAGTATGTACTAAATGAAATATTAACAAGGCCAGCGTCTTTGAGCCTGAAAGATGCACTAACAGGGCACACTTTACAGCAGGCTATCTATGAAAATCACACATACATAATACAGGAGTGCCTGGCTTACAGCTCTAAGCCCGGACTTTAGAGGCCTGTTTGCTAGATCTGTATTATTGCAAAATACATTCCCTTAATTAGTTTCTGGAAGACAGAGTTAGTAGTTAATTTCTTACCATGGTATGTCCCCATCATAACACCTTGTGGTTTTTCAATGCATTGTATTACTGAAATGTGTGTGTCCGTGTGTGTATGTGCATATGTGTGTGTGTGTGTATCAACAGATGAAAAACAGTCTGTATCTTTAAAACCTAAACAGCTTGTTAAATATTTGTCCCAAAAGGTCACTTGCTTAAAAAGCATTGTGTTGTGGGGTTTTTTTTTTCACTCATATCTAAAATGAAACTCAGTCTAAAAAATTATCTGTGCAATGAAGGAAGAAGCCAAATGTCAGTATTGTGATGACATTCTTTGCAATACTGCATATGAAAAAGTCTAAATTTTCACTAGTAATAGTATTAAAAAGCTATATAAATATATACAGCATATACAGTATTGTATGTGTACATACATTTATATAAAGTATATATATAATTAAAGTTAGGTACAGCAAAAACATAATACATTTCAAGTCAATAACAGAAGTGATTTCAACGAATTCTCATCTACGTATGTCCAAACACCAGCCAGCCCTATTCTGAAGATTTAGTTGCAGCAGCATATCTAATCTGTCTTTTTGGCAGGATATGTTTATTGTCAACAACCTGTTTGCCCGACTCTTCAAATTACCCTTGCCCGGAAGAATCCGCCCTCAGCTGGCAGGATATGTGTTTCAGGAGGATCTCCAATATCCTCCATAGGATTTCCATTTTTGACAGTGGCTGACAGGCAATGATAGGACTCATGTTTATATAAATGCGTATCGTAAAATCTCGGAAAGCGAGTGACAGAGATTTTCAGGTACGATCAGCTCCCGGCAGTGCTGCTGCGATGCCCAAGGACTGCCTCTTACATGCTCTCTGCTTCTCACTCCACTGGCCAGTGTTGGCACACAGGGCAGGGGGCAAGCAATGGACAGCAGCGTAATATGGTCAACCTGATCGCACCCTTCCCCGTTACACTCTGAAATGAAGATCGATAATTTTCCTCAGGGATTTTTCCCAAATCCAGAAATGAGCAGGAGCGTGCAGTATCGCACCACTGCTCCATACTAGCCTGCGAGAAGAAAAGAGAAGCAATACTGGATCGTAGCAATTTGCACGCAGTGTTCAAAACTGCCACTTCAGTGGAGCGATGATGTCTTAAAAGTGTAAATCAGGTGTGAATGGGAGTTCAGCGGGCAGGAGAAGAAAATGCAGAAGTGATCTGTGTGGAAATGTGATGTGGCTAAAAAGGCCAGGGTGAGCAGCCTGCGGGGCGTGCTGCTGCTCCTGCCGTTGAAATGCTGGTGGAGCAGGGTAAAGCCGTATGCTTCATTAAAGTTTTTGAAGCTTAAGATGGCTCTGTGTCAGGCTTGAAACAATTTTCAGAGGCTGATTGTGGACTTTAATAGGATACTGGGAAAAGGAAAGAATACAGTGCTGCCTGTGGGAACCAGCTCCCTTCCAGGTGCTGCGGTAAGAGCAATTCGGTTGCACGGACATAGGTGTCTGGTGCTGTCTTAAACATTGTATGGTTTTAGCTGAGATATCTGTGAGGGGCTGGCAAATACAATACCGGACCCATGGGAAATATGTGCCCTTCTGGAGGACAGCTGTAGAGCATACGGGATATCCTAAGGCGGCTCAGATGTTGTAAGACCCATGTTAGGCAATTGAATCCCACCCCTGGTATGCAACGATGGCACTTTCTAGCATATGCAAAGGGTAGGAGAGATGAATCCATGAATCACCCTTTCAGGGACCGGTTCCCTCTGAAGCATCCATTTTTGAAGAATTCAATGGTGTTTTGGCTAATAAGAGTTTTACCAAGTTCTCTGTGAGCTGGGCAAAAAGAGACAGGGCACGTGTGAGAGAGGGAAGAGACTGGAATAGAGCCCTGAGTAGCAGACAGCTTCACAGGTTAAAGAATTAAGTTTATACAATAGAGAAAAATATGCATGATTTTAAAAGGTAATTACATTTTTGTCAGCTATTTTGCCAACCTTGTTCTACATCTTCTACGCATTTTAACAACGGTTTATAATATAACACTTTATACTTACACAGTGCTTCTCAACAATAAGTGTGAAAGCACTCCATAAATATGAACTAGTCCTCACAACACCCCTGTGAGGTGGGTAAATAATCGTAAGTACTCTCCCCATTTTACAGCTGGGAAAAGTGAGGTACGTAGAGTTGAAGTGACTTGTCCGAGTTCACTTGGGAAGTAAAAGTCGAAAAGAGAAAACCAACCCAGTTCTCCTGACTTGACATCCTGCATTGTATTTTTTTTTCCTGTGGAACGATTGCAGGCAATCTGTTTGACACTGGATGTTGGAGGTTGGAAGTTTTCTAGCACTATCATTGCCGTAATTGAGAACATATGGGGTGTTGCATAACACAAACAACATGGTGCATTATCAAAATACATTTATTACAATGGACACGTTTTCTTTTGCAAAGTTAAAACCCAGAATGTAAGTTAAATATAGCTGCATATACTGAGTAGTTGAAATAATCACTAGGTCTTAATGCCTCAGCAGTTGAAAACAAATCCTCTTTCGTGAACTACTGCAGTTTCCTTACTCAAAGAACATAGCACACTTATCTTCTATAATGTATGTAAAGAATACTGTAAATGTGTAAAGGTCTTAATGACGCTAAGAAAAGTTACAGCTTGAAACCAACTATGCTTTGCAAGTATAGCAGCTGATGGAGTTTTGAGTCTTTGTAGTTGGGAATTAATTGAAAAAGGAATACATCAGAGGAAAAAAAGCAGACCTTATAGATTTCGGTTTATCCGTTGTATTATCTTCTAAGAGATGCTTTGCTGGCTTAAATGTGGTGATGGGGGAAGGGCAGGTGGTTGAGAATCTCTGGTTTAGATGTGGTTCGGTGCGACCTTTGAAAAGACTGTGATTACAGAGTCAGTTCAGGTCACGTTTTCCTGCTGGCACTTGGGTGGAGATGGGACCTGAAGTCAACTGAGCCCGATTTGTTTCTTAGATCATATTTGGCAGCTCCAGAGTTTTATTTTTTTAGCTACAGATATGATTTCAGTTTATCATACTCACCCAAACTAGCAAAGGCAGGTCTCAATTTCATATTTCCTTGCTGAAAAAGCAATCAGGGAATCCTGTTTTCTTACAGGAGATTAATACATACATATTTTGAGTGTTACTCATAAGATAACTGTGCATCTGGCATTGCTCTGAGTAAGAGGACTGCAGCGGGAACTGAACAGTTCTCCTGTCGTCTCACACGCGAGACTAAAACTTGTTCACTGCATTGTACAGAAAGTGGCTGTCCCTCACAGCTCTGAGATACCCCAGTAGGAAATGGAGCAAAATAACGCCTGGCATTGAGGAGTAGCTCCCTCAGCTACAACCGGCTTCAGCTGTGGCTGATACTACCAAATGGCTCTTAAGACTGCTCCTCAAAGCACTTCAGATTCTGGGGGATCCTGAAGGTTGAATGAGGACGTGAGGTTTTTAGACTTGCTAGTGTTTTTCTGAAGAGGTCATTGCGCTCTGCGTGGTTCACAAAGACTTGATGGGAAAAAATACCGATTCAACTCATCTGTTGAAACATTTTTAACATTACAGAGAAAGGAATAAGTGTTTTTTGAGAAGGCTCTGCACCACAATCCCAGCTGGGGGTTGCTAGCAATCCCAAAATGAAACAAATGCATTCTGAGGGCAGATTTCTTCCAGGAGGTAAGCCAAAGCTTGGCTGCTGAGCCGCAATCTGGAGTAGTGGCTCCCCAGCCCGCTGCGGGCAGCCTGTGCCCAGCTCGGCCAGCAGCCGGGCAGCACGTCCCTGCAGCCGGGCAGCACGTCCCTGCAGCCCTGAGTATCAACACCAGGATTGCAACAAGCAACAGAGCAGATCCTCAGCAACTGCAAATCTGTGGGGCCTCAGAGAAGGCAACAGACCTGGGCTGATTTACACCGGGTGAAGATGAGGCTCGAGGAATATAAAATTGCAGCTGTAACTTTGGAGTTTGGTTTGGGCAATTTGGAACTGATCATTGTGGAAATAGGTTCCATGTAATTTTGTTTGTTATAAAGGCTCCTTGGAATATTTCACATCGAATCAAGCAATGACCATTGCTGAAGCTAGCTGGTGGAGAGTTTTTCCCTCTCTAGCAGAATGGATTTGAACTCTTCAGGGTGCTTTACAGAGGCACAAAGAAGGTATGGGACACCCCACTGGTTTCATGGTCTGGAATATGTTCGCGCTACCTCATCTTCACACTGCTGTGTAATGAGTTATTCTGCTATAAATGGTATGTTCACAGTGCTATTGTGCGGATCTGATATTTTTGTGTTAGGGATGTGTTGGCTTTGTCTAATAGTCCTGAGGTGATAACAGGAAAAGCCTGAAGACTTGTAAGGAAGCACTTGCCGTTTTATTTCACTTGAGCTGCTTGCTTTGAATCTGGCCCTTGTCACAAATACTCGCCTCCCATGTCATTTTGAATTCACCTCTTCCCACTGGCCATCTTTTAAATGCACTGTGCTAAACTTAACCTCAGGCGACCGAGATAACTGACCTTTATTCTTAATTTTTCATAAGAAAATAAAAATCTCCTTTTCAGAGAAGCTGGTCCCATCTCACTGGCAGGCAATGTTTAATGCTATCTGTATGCCCTTAACAGAGTTCAGAGTGGATCTTATTCATTTGTAGTTGATAAGTATACAGATAAGTTATGGCTTTGTTTCAATTATTTATATGCTTGATATGCAAACCTGCTTCAGAACAGTAACCTAATTTTAGAAAATAAACATGCATTTGAAAGTAGACAAATCTGAAAACTAAACATTAACTGTGTAATATGTTTTTTTTATCAGGAACATAAATGGTGTCTTAGAATACTAATGGATGCATTGCATATATTAATGAGGGTTTTACTGTACACAGTATATCAAGAACCCCTTTTCTTTTACTGTTAAGATATTCAATATTAATTTGTATTCAGTGCCATCAGTTACAAATTGACAGCTAGCAGTTATGAAATAAATGCCTACGAACTAGTAGCTACTTAGTATTTTCATCTCAACAAAGGATTTTGGAGGGATGGATAATTTAGATCTTTGAGCCTCAACTATAAATAAACAGCAACTGCTGTATAAATCCCACCCTGCTGCAGTTGAAGATTGTATTACAAAACTGACAAATGATTTGTGGAAGAGAATGATGAACCCTTATTACTAAGACACTCTTCAACTTAATCCAAAACAAGATTCCTGGGTAATTTTACGTACGCTAGAAAGATTGATAGCGTGGTGCTTGCCTAGCAGCTTTCAAATGTTTGACTGGATCGGAAATGGCATTGAGGCATGATTAAAGATTCAGTTGGGCTTCTCACAAATTCTTGATCCTGTGTATTCATCATGGCAACCCGCTGCCTTTGTTGCAGGTTAAAGAAGGCTGACCCCCAGCTCTGGTGATTAGCACCCTGTACAACTGACGGATGTATGGAAAAAAAAATGTTTAGGTTGCCCAGTGCTTTTAGCATTGTTTATCAGTTTAAATTGTTGGGAGGGGGGGCGTTAATCAGAATAGATCAGGGAGAGTCTGTGACAACTGACAAGCTCATTGTTTAAGACGTTTTTTAACGAAGTTGTTAACATTAATTCTTTTATATAGTACTCTAATCTTCTTCAAATTATGTTCTGACATGGCACAAACCGCTTGGCATTGAAAGTCATTCAACAGTGATTAAAGTGCTCTTTTTATCGGTTTAAGAATGTTTCATCTTGTATCAGCAGTATGGAATTGTTTACTAATTAGATTCCCTAACATCCTCTGCTGTCGTATGCTGATGATATGTGAACAGGAAAGCTGATGAGCAAAAAATTAAAACTTGTTATTAAACTGTCATAAGGCCCAACATATAAAGATGTCATTCAAAAGACAGTGTTCATGAGAGATAAACAGTATTTACTGAGAAACTAAGTGGTTTCTCAGCCTGGCTAGGCATGGCTGGCAGTGCAGGCATTTTGCAGTTATCTGCAGCTCTGGCTTTTCCTGGAGGTTTGTGGTATCCGAGTCATAGATGGAAAGGAGGAATTTGTCCCCTGAGGACCTTCCCGCTCAGCATGGCATATACGGGGCTCCTAGGCATCACGCTTTGGGCAGGAGGTTGGGCTAAAGACCTCCTGACATCCCTCCTAACCCAAAGTGTGATTTGATTCCTGTGATTCTTTGATACTCGTTCCCCTCTGCCCTTGGGCAAGTCACTTAGATCCTCAAATGTCTGAATGCAACTAGCTCACATTCACCAAAGGAAATCAGATGCTTAAAATGGCTTTGAGAATCTGGGATTTACCTTCTGTTTTGTAGTTTTGCCATCTGAAGGAACCTCCTCCTAGGCTTGATGAGTTCGTGTTTGTCCATTATTCTGAAATATTAACGATACTAGCTTTGCCCTCTGTCAACGAAGGGATAAATATGACTGCATTTCTCTTAAGTAATAAGAAAGGTACTTCTCTTTCAATGATATAACCATTGAACTTTCTTCTTCTGAAGCAGCCAACACGATTGAAACATTTAGAAAGAAGTAAAGATATACACAGCCAAAAAGCAAATGGCACATTGCTTACATCCAGTTCTCAGTGAAACACTGGAGGCATCGCAAGATAAAGTGCTTTGGGCTTCCAGCCACATAATCTTTTATCGCTTAAAGTAAATATCCTACACTCACACAGGGAAAACTGTTCTCTTCTTTTGGAGTCTAGGTTGTGTCAATGTTCGAGGTATAAAGCACTGCTGTTTTACTGTGGGATGTTTTTCTGCATGCTGAGAATTTTGTTTAAATGTCGTCAAATTTGACTCATTTGAAAAGATAAATTATTGTTTGGTTTGGATTTTAAACTGCTCTGATAAACTTCCATTTTATGAATTAGCTGAATTCTATTAGAGCTAGCCTGAGTTTAGCTTGGCTGGACAGATGCTTTTCAGCAATAGCTTAAGGGCTCTCACTTTGCATTGAGCAATTTAGTTTAATTTTACCTTTCTAATAAAAGTCCAGTTGAATTGCTTGCAAAAAAATAATAATACTCTTCAGGGGCTTTGAATCATTCTAAACAGCTGAATATGGCGATCATACCTGTGCTGTGGAGCTTTATAGGATAGTTCAAATGAGCATAAGAATTTTATTGTTCTCTATTAATATTACTTTCAGTAGAACTCTTTTCCATTTCTGCTTCCACCTCTAAGATACTTTCTCTTTTTTAAAAAAGATATTGGTTTAATAAGAGGATTACTATGTATTATACTAACTTTAAAAATATTTTGGTCTGTTGATAAATATATGCCTTTCAAAATACTTAATACAGACAGTTTTGGTTTACCTTGTGATGGGAGATCATTTCTAAGCTGTGGAGTCATCATTATCAGTTTAATCCCATCTTCTGAGAAAAATGCATGTCTTGCAAACAAATATGCCTTTCTTTGCAGTTACAAAATTGAGACACCTCATTTAAGGAGAACTGGGGCTTTTTAGGCTGCTTGCTACCCTTGACAGATGAGAATGTAAAGTAGAGGTCTCTTGCAGGTTGACCCCCTAACAGCACCCTGAGTTTCCTTGGTTGTGACAATGTAAGTCCAGAAAAAAAGAACTGGAGGAAAATCACAAGAGATTGAAACCTATTCTCTTTCCCCATTAAATTATCCTAAAGTGGCAACATCTAATTTCTCTTCGTTTACTTTTTCAATCATACTTGGCAGCCTCTTTATTCTGATTCCTATCAGCTCATAATTAATTACCACAGAAAGGACTAAGATGTACATAAATAATAATAAGATGCCAGATAAACTGTATCGGTTTTAAATTAGTGTTGTGTCATGCTATGCGCTCTCACCTATTATTTTTAATTATAGTCTACAAAGCAAACGAGCTTCTTGTCCTCTTTACAGCTATTCTGGCACTGCACTTTTAATCTGTGCCAGGGAGTAGCCCATCGCCGGTGCAGGGGCGCTTGGCCCCTCTGTGGCCTCGATCTCCAGGTTTCTATTAGAGAAATTCAGAGAAACCCATTCTTCCTGTTTGAACATAAGTTCACTTGGTATTTAAAAGAAAAAGAAACCCTGATCCACAAAAGCCTCTAATCTACCTGCTCCATTTCTTAAAGCATTATAAGACATGAGAAGGGGTTGTTACAGAACAAAAAAACCCGCTGGAAAACCTCATGTCTCTGCAAAATCAGAACCCCTCTCTGCCTGCAGCAGATAAACATTCTTACAAGGCAGCGGTGACAACTGCCACAGTGAAACTGTTGATCACAGATATATGGGCAGCTTTGGCACCAATCCCGACTGCGCTTTACATGATAGGTCTTAATTGGAGTGCCCAGGTTAATTTTGTACAAGAGGTTTAAAAACCCCCAAAACCAAAATACATATATGCATCAGCCTGCGTTGCTGGTCAGGCTTAGGAAGCAGGGGCGCCCAAAGTGTACGGTGTTTTCTGTGTTGCAAAGGGGAACCAGCAAGTTTTGAGGTGCTACTTTTAAACCTGGCTCAACTCCTCTGGTTTCAAACCCTGCCTGGGCAGACCCTGCCCTTCTGCATCAGGCCAGACTCTCCCTGCTGCCGATCCAAGGTTTTATTGAAAAGGGGCAAAAGATCCGAGACCGGGGCTGGGGTTCAGGACTGTCTTTTTCTTTTCTTTTGCTCTAAGAGGAAAGGAAAAGAAAAAAAAGCCCTCACTAAGGTGTTTTGTGAAGAAGTGGCCGGCAGGCAGGCAGGCAGCGCCTTCAGTAGGGTTTCAGCCTCATCACCGTGCGGGTTACCCTGTCAGCCGCGATGCGTTTCACCAGTGCTTTCATGAGACGCACAGCTTCAAAGGACCGCAGTCAAAATTACAATGATAAAATATCTATCCATATTTATATAGGTTTTCTCTCTCTCTCTCTCTCTCAATTCCAGCAACAAGGAGCTGCCACAACTGTCTACTGCGCCACGGCTGCGGAGCTGGAGGGCCTGGGAGGGATGTACTTCAACAACTGCTGCCGCTGCCTGCCGTCGCAGGAGGCGCAGGGCGAAGCGACGGCCGCAGCCCTGTGGGAGCTGAGCGAGAGGCTGATCCAAGAACGAATTGGCAGGCAGTCCAAATAACAGGGAGCTCCTGGAAGGATCAAAACACACCAAGTGTGTGCACGCTCGAAAACTGCCAACGCTGGAACCCGTCCAATCTTATCATCTAGAGGGTTTCCATATACCTCAGATACAGATTAACCAGTGTTAAATGAAATAATAGCAGTCACAACATAGTGAAAAATGTTAAGTACTAATGGGAAATGGGGAATACTGTGGGTTAAAGGGACAATGCGGCTTCCTGGGGCTTAGTTAGTCTTGGTTCTCTTTCTTTTGATTATAGCCTGTTCAAAGTGTAACCCAAGGAGGCATCTTTTGTCTTATTTTAGAAAAGCAATGCTGCAGATATTTTCTGTTGTTTTGATTAATGGGTAGGTATGTAGCCCAATATGGGATTTCCTCTTCATTTTGATAATTACTGCCTGTTAGGCTTTAGGTATTGATTGGGAGATGGTAGTTGTGTTGATTCTTTTTCCCTACAAGGATTTTATTGGGTGTGGCAAATAAAAGGATTATTAAGGAAAGAAATCTTTCCTGCCCTTGGCTGCTGGCTGCAAATACATCTATCTGCGCTGTCTAGAAAAAGAAGGTGCAAGAAGACAACTAAACAGAAATGGTAAAGTCACAGCTAATTAAATATTTCTGTTTTTTTTCTTAAAAGATTATAATAAAAGATGTGTTGTAAACCATTCCCTAAATACCGTCGAGTTAGCAAAGATGATGTTGTCTCCTTAAGAACACACAGGGTGTAATCAGGGGTTTAAATGGTATTTCCATCCATTTCTCAGTTCACAGTTTTAAAGAGGGTTTTTTTTCGTTCAAAGTTCACAGTTTCTCAGTTCTCCTGATACTGTATCCCATTCCAAATATCTTTTTTTTCTTTCAATTTAAATTCAATAAAACAACATGCTTGCTTGAATATTGTCACCTGAAGAGAAAGTTTGTCTCATTTCTGCAAATGTCTTAGTTCCAATTTTTTTTTTTTAGAAAAGAAAACTTGAGGAAAAATAAAGAGCTTCTTGTTGATGCCAAGAAAACGCTGTTTTTTTTCTTGTTTCTTTCTGAGTTCATTTTTTGTATTTTGTGCTTTGTAGCTGTCTTCATGCCAGAAGGTTGTCCTAAGCCATCCCCAGTCCAGCATCACATTTTCTGTAGACAATATAAACAAATAAATAGAAGGACACATCGTTAATAGAAGCTTATTTGACCCCCTTATTATTTATGATTTATTGCTAACAGTCTGCCTTCCATGATTTTTCGTGTCTGCAATCATAATGCATTTGATTAGCTGTTGAATAGGTGTTAAAGTCAAGGCACGCGTTCACCTGGCAGAAGTAGCCATAGCATCCTCCCATCAAAAAACCCACCACACTTACATAAGGAATTACGATATTGCAGTGTAACAGCTATACCTTACAGTCATATATTACAATTTTTTTTGACTATTTTTTTGAGTTTATGGCTAGTTCTAGTTTAGTGTGAGCTCTTCTCAGGTAGGTGGTGTTCAGCCTCCTATGCACATAAGGGTTGAAATCTCTACAAGTAAGGTCTCTATCTGTGAAATTAAATTTCTTCCAAGCAGACGGGGAACCTGGGAGCCACTGCCCTCAGATCTAGGGTGAATTAGCTGAGCGGGATTTATACAGAGAAAATGAAGGCTTTTTCTTTTCCCCAAAGCCCTTGGCATCCTTCAAGCTCCTGCCCAAGTGCAGCCTCAGCCGCTCCCTAGTTGGCCGCTTCCTTACCTGACACCACAGTCTTTCCTAAAGCAGTAGTAAAGAATATATGGCCTTGCTTATACCTGCTACATCACCTGTGTAGCAACAGCCTTCAGTAAATAAGCAATCCTGCCCATGCATCTTCCTCTACTATCTTCAGTAAGCCCCTTCCCCAAGGCCAGCACATCCTAATGAGCTTGCTCCTGCACTGAAACTTTTGGTGGAATAAAGAAATAAAAGGGGCTATTCCAGAAAGAGCAACACCTCTTTTCAGCCTTTTTTTTTTTTTTGGGGGGGGGAGTGGAAAAAATAAAAAGAAAAAAATGTTTTTTTCT
>NW_008795126.1:4952204-4954905 GCF_000699145.1 Aptenodytes forsteri | reverse complement strand
ACACAGAGCGAGGGCACTACTTCTTTGTGGTGTTTTTTTTGGGGGGGGGGGGGGAAGGAAAAAAGAAAAAGGAAAAAAAGTTCTTTCTTGTCTCCTAGAAGTTTTGTGCAGTCTGTGCCAGATGCTGGTACAGTGTAATGTCTGAAAACTGGAGTGGCGTGGGTCTAAGTGTTTGCAAGTTGAGGTGATAGTTACAGTCAAATTCCTTGTATTGCCTGGAGTTTATCTGGAGAGAAAAACTGATTAACTTCTGTCACCTGTGCAACAGCCTTCTCAAATGCATTATCTTTCCTTTTCACAGCCAAACAGAATTACTCTCATGTAATAATACAGCCGGTCTATGACAGCAGAGCTTTGCATCAGAGCTTGGCATTGCTGGGTTAAGAAGAGGCAGTAATTAAGCAATGCTGGGAGCTCTGCACTCCCCCGAAGGCCTGGACCTTATGCTCCATTTGGGCAAACATTAATAACCGATAATGAACACTCTGTAATTCCTTATTGCTGAAATATTGCATGCTTTTATGAGAATTCAGTAGTTAAAGAGGTTGCCTGCCTTCCTTCAAAGAATATCTGGGCGGTGTTTTTCCTCTGTACACGGCTCACTATTTCAGTGTTACGAGGTAAAAGCATTTTTAATGTTAGCATAGTTTTGCATTAGTATGAAGTAAGCTACCCCCCTAACTTCATTGAGTTGGTCAGGTTCCTCTGGTTCCTATTTCTGGTTAATAAATATTTATTCACACTAGTGTATTACCCTGTCTAGAATTTCACTGTCACTGTTTTCTCCAACTGAGATAAAATTACTTTCTCTCTCTCTGTTTCTTTTGTACTTTTTTCTTTCGTTCTTTCTCTCTCTTTCATTCTTTCTCCTTTTCTCTTTCTCTCCTTTTCTCTCCCTCTCTCTGTCCTCCTCTTTGTCACTCACTCTTCTGTGTTGAGGTAGCCAAGTGTAAAAAGCTTTTTTTTTCCTAATCATTTTCATTCTAAATAAAAAAAAGGCACAAAGCTGCAGAGCATTTGCTTCTATTAGAAACACTTGTGAAAATAATTTTTCTTGCACTCTCATCTTGGTTTCAGCACAGGAGGGATGTGCAGAGGACATTAAAAAGGAAAAGCAATTGAAAAGAAACAGACTCCAAAGCCTCCATTTTAATATCGTAGATGTGCCCAAGTCATTGGCTTTCAAATATATTTTGGTGTAAAATTTGGCACATTTACAGCCGGTCAGATTTATTTATTTGACTGGCTTACATTTTTCCGGTTGATTTACCTGAGGCAATGTCTGTGTGAATTACTCCACAATGCATTGACTCCAGTGTTCATTAAAGGTGGTTAAGTGATCCTGTGTCTAATATTAAAGCAAACCCCATTAACCTTAACTAGTATCATATCAGCAAAACAAAAAGAACTGAATAAAGCAAAATAGATGGGGTATTTATAGTTCTTGGAAAAGATCCAGCAAACTTACATCAAGCTCCTAATTGTCCTAATAAGCATTTGCTAGTTATTCCCATAAAAAAGGAGGAGGCTGGGTAAGGACTGTGTCTCTCATACACCGCTCAGTCCCCGCAGGACTTTCTGAAGGGGAGGCATTGGAGGGTGATGCCACAGAGCATTTCCCACCCACACGCTGAAGGGTGTTGCTTGACCCTTTCTCCTCTGCTTTCCTTCCAAAGTCACCATTTCCCATTTTAATGGTGGGTTTTTGCCCCTGTCTGTATGGGTGCCCTGGGTCTGTCAAGTCCATGTAGGTGAGCGAGCAAACTCCCTCGCTAGGAACGAAGAGCCACCAGAAGCTCTTAGGGGAATGCAGGTGCCATTTCAATCCACAACAGCTTCCACTGCTGTCCGTGCAGCAGAGGTTGCCCATGGTCTGCCCACAAAGGAACTGACTGCTGGGACCTCTACTTGCAAAACCAGATAGAAGTGAACCAGCAGAAACCCATGCCAAGTCTCAACCTTTCCCCCCCCCGCTTTTTCTTTTGACATCTGTAAGACAAATTTCAGATATTCTCAGACCAGGTAGGGATTTTTATTAGAGAAAGTCTTTCCAGCAACACTGCAATAATTTGACTTATATCAAGGTTGAATAACTCCTTGTCAGGTGTTAAGCTCATGACCTTTCAAGCCAAACACACTTATACTAACCAGTTTACCATTGCAATGATCAATATCTTGTAAGTGAGAAAGTCTAGACAGATCTTATTTTGTCCTTTGGTATCACTTGTGGCTTTGGAATTGATCATTATATGTGGCTGGGGAAAAATTGCCTGTACATTTCATGCTCTGTACTTATCTTGACAAGGTTCTCTAGGATTATATTTTCATAATCTGAATGGCAGTGGAACAGCTGCTCAGACAGTGCAAGCCCTTCTTATCAGGCTGAATTTAAGCTACGGTAATTACTCTTTCTCCTTATGTATTTCTTTTTCAAACAAGCGTGTACTATACATTAAAATGTATGGTTGGGGCGGCAGGGGGGCATGCTGAGAAGCTTGGAAAAATGCTGCTAAAATGTATTTCTTTCCATCCACAGTGGCCGACGTAGGCTTGTATTTTATTCTAGAGGTAAGCCCATGTCTGAGCATGCATGGTCTCTGAAGCAGGATCCCAGCCTATGCAGGGAATACATTGTTTTATTAACAAATCTTTTAGAGTCAAGATGCCCTGAGACCAGAGGCAGTTTAGGAAAATCAGAATA
>NW_008795126.1:4942290-4952161 GCF_000699145.1 Aptenodytes forsteri | reverse complement strand
AAATCTTTTAGAGTAAAGATGCCCTGAGCCCAGAGGCAGTTTAGGAAAATCAGAATAGCCGTTGGTAATACCCAACAGTAAACACACTACTGACTGAAGCCTTCAACCGGTCCCTTTGCAGAGAAGTCCCTTAGCGAAACCCATCCCCATCCCCAGGGGAAGCAGCCAAGGCATCGCCAGGAGCACAGCACCCGCACGGGGACCCTCGCAGCCGAACCGTCTGCCTGCTTCAGCCAGCAACCGCAGAGAGCCGCGCTGACGCCAGGCACTGAAGGTGCCTGGATGACGGTGATGGAAGCATTGAAATACGGCCAACAGATGCGTGGCTGTTTGCTGATGTCCTTCACCATGGGACAGAGGCAACGGGAAAACGGAGAGGTATCTTGGAGAGAAAGAACGTGCTGCTTTTCTCTTGATTTTTTTTTTTTTACAGTCCTAACTATGTTATTTACTAGATGCCTTTTCTGGGCTGTGCTTTTGCTTCTCTCCCCCACCCCTGTTGCGTTTGCAGAGTACTTTCCACCGGGTGTTTCGTGAATTAGCTTCATGCTTTAAAAGAGAAGATTGCTCTGGCAGAGAACAGCATAGTTGTAAAAGTGTCAAGGTGTTATGAATGTCCTGATGATAGAGCCCAGTTGTTATCTGCTGGGTAGTGAGGGAGGATAGCTAATGATGTGCAGCATGTAAACCGTTTGTTGCTCTAATCCATCTGTGTGGAGAGGAGTGAAAAAGAGGGGCGAAATCCTGGGAAAATTACTTGGACAGCTGGAGATAAAGTGTGTACTGATGGAGTCATCCAGAGGTAGCTGTCAACATGAGCTGTGTTTGCATATAATCCAAGCAATGCACAATGATTCCTTTTGGTATTTTTTTTTATGGGGGTTCATGTGTCTGTGCACAGACCTTAATTACTATCCAGCATCTCTTACCAACTGGGCTCCAGTTTTAAGTGAGGAATGTGATTTTAATCAATTCGTGGCTGGGTGGTGGAGAGAAGTACTACAAACAGACCAAAGCAAGACATACGGATCCCTTTGGAGGACCTGAATTAAATGAGAACCAGTCATTTTATTAATTCTGCTGTGTTTTATAGACCTTTTATATGGAACATTACCCATACAACTTCACTATCTAATTAAAAAGGGCTCTTATCAATTTGCTGGGTAGTTGCTTATGCAAAAAAAAAAGAGAGAAAGAAATAATATATATTTTTTTGAATCCTAGAAAATCATCTACCTTAAGGGGGTACAGAACAGATCGCCAAATGCCTGGTGAGACTATGTTGGCTGGTTATCTTTACTCTTTTAAAAGAACTGTTTTAAAAACTGAACATTAGCCAACGCTTTGGGAATGAAGTCTGCACTGTGCACATTGTTCATGTGGAAACCTTACGCAGGTCTGGCACAGCGCCTGCGGATATGCGAGCACAGTCTAAATTAGAGGCTTTGTACACTGGATTTACACGATCCAACCTGGCAAACCAGGCACCCTTTTCCTTGAGCTGCCATTATCCTTGAACAGCGGCGATTTGAGCAGCTCTGTAATGTTCTTAGCGGGGATTGAGAAACGCGTGTGATGCTTGCGGGCGTGAAACGTGTAAGCTTTTTGCAAAGGGAGGAGAGAGAAAGCGAGTCCATGGGAGCCTCGCCGGTCCCGACTGATCATCACATCAACACGTAACTAATGGCCTTAAAATGGGCTTTGCCTTTTGCAGGCGGCCTGAGAGGAAGGGCAGGAGATATGGGGAAAGGTTTTGGAAATGGGCAGCGCCTTTCTGTATGCAGCCCTCTGCGCTTTGTGCTGCTGCCTGGTTCATGTGCGGGACGCAGCTGAAGCTGTCCCAGCACCTGAAAAGCAGCGTCACAAGAAACCAAGCAGGAGGGAAGGGGAAAAAAAAAGTCTTCTAAGCCCCTTGCACCTCCGTAAACCCTTACTTTATGTGGCGTATTGGATTTTACAAGCACAGAGTCTGTTGGGAGCTGTCTGCTGAGCACACAGTTAGCAGTGATTGAACACCAGCGTTTTAGCATTTTGACTTAAATCCAGTGTAAACTTGTAAGTGAACTGCTGGCCTGGGCTCGGTCTCTGGTGGACAGCAGTCAGCAATGCATCACAGGCTGCGCAGCCCACGGAGCGCCCGGCCGGCGGCCGCGGGTCACAGTTCAAAAGAAGCCTGAAATTTTGCTTGAATGGATCCTGAATTACCTCTCATCCCAGGGAAGGCTTTATTTCTCTCCCTCTCTTTCCCTCCCAGCGTTGAGCCAGCATGGCTGGAGAAGAGAGGAGAAAGGGAGCCGGTACTGAGACCATCTTGAATGTACCTGGACTACAAACAAACCAGAAGTATTTTCCTTCTAGCAAAGCTGTTCCTTTAATCTTTATGAGCAGGAGAAATTCATGCATTACAGAGGCACAAAAATGAAAAGGGAAGGGCGGGTGGGAATAGCTGCATTAGAATTAAGCCCTGTTTTTAATATGACACCTGTCAGACTTATTGTTAAAAATATGGAGAAAGGCTCCCTTCAGAAATAATAACATTGCGGCAAGGTTAGTTATAACACGGTGAGTCCTGTCAACAGCCGCAATTAGACGTTATTTACCATTGAGTGAAATAGCTCTGCAGCATCGGGGCTGTATGGACGTTACGTGTTGTTTCAGCCCCAGCCGAGGGCTCACAGATAATCCTCTCCTCCAACACGGCGCGCAGCCAAGATGGGAGATTCTTCCCCGCCATCACATTACCTTCCTAATGACACTATCACCCAACCAGGGATTAAGGGCTGCTTTACAGTCAATGAATGGTGTCACCAGGTTTAGGCTGCTAAACAATTAAAGGGTCAATTTACGGCCTGTTACTGGGTGGGGGTGAAGGGCAGGGGAAGGGGGATGACTGGCAAGGAGAGCCCTTGATAAACAAGAGCTGTCAGAGAGCCCTACCCTGCAGGGGCGACTATTTCTGTCAGTTGGCTATTAAAAAGCATCCTTCGCCATTGCAATTAAGCCCCTCCGCCGGGGCCAGCGCGCCGCTGCCGCAGCCACCCGGCAGAAATCCCCTTCTGCGGCGGCTGCCAACTGCGACGCGGTATTTGTAAGTCACCCGGCACTGGTAGTTAAACTCAGACCACAAAATTAATTTCATTTATGCCTTCAGCCAGATTTCAAAGTAAGGCTCTGGAGACGTAGGAGAAATTAATTTATTAAAAAGCAATAGCTTGATAATGCACATGATGATAGAATAAATGAATCTGTTCAATATCTTATAAAACAGTTGGCAATCACATAATAGAGCATTCATTGTCAATTTAGTAGCTTGTCTCATTATACTCTGCAAATAGTAGTAAAATGGTGTATTATTCATGAACCAACATGCTTTAATTACTTTTAGTGCACATTTATTTTTTCAAATGTAATATGAGTTAGATTCATCTATAACTGTAACTCAGCTTATGAATCTTGAAGCGGTAACACAAACTGGAAGAGAAATTTTATAAGCACACGAGTCAGTTTCTGGGAAGTTTGTAACATTTCTGTATGTTATGAAAGCAGGTCCTAAAATGCCAACCTCAGATACTGTCCCAAAGTTGGATTATCGCTGATAATACTTTAATAAATACAATATTATTATTTGATAATTTCATCAGATGTAATTTCATGTTTCATCATTTGCTAGGGTTTTTTTTTCCCTGCCATAAAGCAAATCCCTAAACCTAATATAGTTTATTTGTTGGCTTTACAAATAGAAATTGTCTTGTTACCACTCCCTCCCTTCTTGGCTTCCCACACACACACTTTTCACCAGCTTAATTTGCTATGAAGGTCTCACATACATACAGCCAAGGTCAGTGAAAGTCCACTGCTCATTTCAATTAAAATGTTTGCGAGGATTTATAAGTAATAAACTGATCTTGCCTATAATAACAGGTTTCCTTAAGTCAGTCTTGCCACTACTAAGTATAATGTTGCAGCACATTGTTGATTTCTATTTACTTAGAAAAAAGAGCACTGTAAAATAAGATGACTTAAAAATGCAATTAAAGTGTAAATCTTTACACCCATTAACATTTAGGGTCCATTAGATTACTTTGTCTTTTACAATATTAAATGCTAAGATGTTTTGCTTTTGTTCTGTAACAGTATATTCTAGTTCTATTTATAATACAAATGTAATTTAGCTCCCAATAAATCTTGGCTTTAATTGGTTATTAAGTATGTGCTACCATGTCATAAATTTCAACCACAGAATTTCTTTTTCTTCCCGTTCATCTCTATGGCTTTGTATTCTGGGGTCAGGTATGGGGTTTCGCACCATCATAAATATTTAGCCCATCTGAGCATCCCCCCGCCAAGAACTTGAATGGGGGGCGTCACCCTAACGCCGAGCCCTTCGGTAGGTGCTATGGGGGTGCTGGAGCTGGCTTTCACCCCCCTGGGAGCAGAATCCAGCCTTGTACCTGCCCACAGGGGATGCAGCCATTGAGGTTAACGGTTACCCCAGATTTGAGGCTGAACTTACACAGGGACTTCATCCGACTCTCTGCCCAAGGGGAAATGCTTTTGCAATGCATTTGCTCTCTTTGCAGTGACTCGAGGCCCAAGTGGCTGGCCTCCGGCGTGGGGTCTGTCTCTCCGGGGCAGGAGATGAAGCTGTGGTCTGATGTATGGCCAACGCTGGAGCTTTGGCGCTCATAAAGGTTGCAGAGGGTATAAATCAGGGCTGAATTTCACTCTCCTGTCCTTGATGTTTTCTTCTGCTTTGAAAGGTGTCCAAACTATGGCTGCACAATTATGACTCTTTTCCTCAGGCCTCAGTAAGCACAATTTAGACTAGTTTTTATTGGTCACCGAGGATGAGTTTCTAAGGTTTTTTAGATTCAAGAACTGGGGTAATAGCATTGTGAGGGCATGGCCCAGTTTCCTTTGTAATCCTGATTTCAGTTCCCAATAGTTACCTGAAGCCATGACTGCTTAATCCTTAATTCCTGCCACAATTAACATCTCATATTCAGGAGGACTTCTCTGAGATTTGGAAGGAAATCTGTCCCCAGCTAGGTCAGCCCTAGCCAGTCTCTTTACTAAATGGGAAGGGATCCTTTTCAGCTTGAGTCAAATACAGTAACACCTCATTTAATGGGGCAATAGAGCAGAGAATCTGTTAGCCGGCTCCGGTCGGATGCAGTACGAATCAACATCCTTGCAATTAGAGCTAGCGAGGAATGCAAGCACACAAACTCATAAGCTACTAATGAACTATTTGAGCAATTCTACAGGTATTTATATAAGGCTGAGACAGCATCCTCAGCTGAAGAGCTACCCCCTCCTATGTATTCCCAAGGAAGCTTTAACTGAAGTGAAATTTCTTTATGTAAATACAGGCAATGCTGAGAGACACGCATTTTCTGCCATCGCCTCTGTGCTTGTGGCTTTGGGGTGTGCTGGCAAACAAACGGGGCCTGTTCTGCAGCGACTTCATTGCATGTCAATGCCTGCAAATGACAATTTGCTGTCTCCTCAACAACATTTTTACACTTGTTGAGTGCATAACCGCACCACCGCAGATGAACCAGAGAACAGCTTTTTAAATCCCTTTTCCAGCACCTCTGTACCATCTTGCCCAGTTCACAGTTATCCTGGATTTGCCCACCTTCATTTGTACAACTCTGCGCTAAATCCCGTCTGTCCGTTCCCCTGTAGGATAATCTCAAAGAGCACCTCAGCTGAGCATGTCATCCCTTTCCGTAGGTCATGGCAAGTGGTTTCCAGGGCAAACCCCCCTTCACCAAGAGCCCAAGCGCGTCAGGCTGTGACCAAGGGCGGCTGAGGTACAGCAGCAATCCCACCCGCACCACTATGGCAGCGTTTCCCCTACTCCTTCTCGTGGGTCAGCAGAGCAAGGTGTAAGGGTAAAGCTGTGGTTTACACCACCACTTCTCTGACCTGGTTCCCCAATGTTCTTGGGAGCTACCAACACTTTATGCGAACTATCGCCTTGCTCTCATCTGCATCTGCTTTATACCGGGTTGGCAAAACCCCCCAAAAGCTGAAACCAGGATGGTGACCTGTTTGTTGAAGTACTAAAGCAGCTTAAGTCCCCAAAACCTGAGCTAAAAATGCTGTTGCACAAATAGGCGCTCACACTTAAGCCCTGCAGAGGCCATCGAAGGCACCGACCATGCTTAACCCAGAACTCATGCACCGCCGGATTGAGTGACATGCCATAGGGAGAGCTGAGCAGGGCTTAGCGTTTAAAATAAGTCTTTACAGGAGCTTATTATTTCACTGTGTAAATTGCATATGGAGCACTTGAAGTGGGCAGACTTTAACAAACACAGAAAATAACTACCACAATTTGTCTTCAAAATAAATAAGGAACGGAATGAAAAACCCATCCATGATGATCAATGGAACTACACTACAAACTTTTACTGGCAAATTGGTCAGTCATCTAAATATTTGTTTTACGTCCATGAACAAGTAGAAATTACAAAAAAATTAAAAGAAATCATTTTTTCCAGAGCACGAGCCACAGTCTTTGCCTCAGTGGTCTTATTGGCTGATTAATCCATATGTTTACTGCTCTTTGACTGAAATACAATAGTTCCATCTGAATAACCTGATTAGTTTTTTAATTTCCTAATTTTTATATCAGTCCCCTGGTTTTTGAACTCTTTGGCAATTTACAATACTCAAGTACTTTCTCAGTTGCAGAGCAGTTGTTCACATGGATGCCATTACTCCTGAATGTGAGGTTAATGGCGTCTTTTGTACAGACCTACATTCACAGACACATGCCCATGAATATCTGTATATACATGTACAAATATGTGTGTGTGTGTGTCTCTCTCTCTCTCATACATACACAGACACTTTAATATATGATTTGCTTTAAAATGCTTTTGTTCCCCCCTCAGTGTCTGCATTTTAAATCTCCTGGAATCTGAGTATTGCTGAGTCACTTGGACCGTAATTCTGGACCTCACCATGGTTATTTCTTTTACTGCTTTCTCCTCTGCCCCGCCATCATTATGCTCTCTGTCTGAAGCCACTCCAGCATTTTTTTCTTCAGATGAGGAAAGAAACAAAATAAAGAAATTTAGTTCTTCATCCTTTGTCTCCAATTTTTTTCACACTAATATTTTTATTGGATTCCTGCTTGCCTGATTAGTTATTTTATACATTAGATTGAGCATAGAATTTTGTATTATTTTATCACATATACTTTTCAGTTTGACAATTTAGATGTGTATCTCATGGTTAGCAAAACTAAAATATATTTCTTTTTGCAGTTTCCAAACAGTCCTCCATATTTAAGCCAAGAAGAACCTGAAAATTAATGCAATCGTAACAAGGCAAAAAAGGCGTTATTCAGAACTCGGGATGAGCAGAGATCAGGTCAGATGCTCAGTACTGAATCTGCTCCAATTTGCTATGAAGCATCCATTTGTGTATGTGGACTTGACAGTAAAATGCATAAAAATGGATCTCCTAAAGAACACCTAAAACAACACTTTCATAGTTAAATCTGCAACCACAGTTAACTTTCTGGAATCACATCGGTGGCCGTCACAAAATTTATTTGCGAACTGCCTTAAAGTGTGTGCCTTACTTATGTAACTGTACATCGCCATGTCTTATTAGAACATAAAATACAGACAGAAACTCCTATACACCACTAACCATTAGGAAAACAAGTTTTCAGATTTTATTGACTGCCCTAAGTTAAGAATCAACGACTTTAGCTTTCTAAATTTTGGCAATCTGAATGCCTCTGCAAAAGACAGTAGATGAACCAAACAAGTAAAAAGCTTCATAATGTTAGAAACTGCCTCGGTTGCTTTAAAATGTTCACTGAACTAGCAAGAATATCTTCCAGTCCTCCTTAAAATAAGTTCTTGGCTCCTGATATCTGTTAACATATTTGATATACTCTCCCTGATGACCCTGGATGCGTCTGGAGGTCGGTGCTCCAGAGTTCCTGGCTATCTTTATTGTCCCTAACTCACTTTCTCTCCAAGCCTCTTCCTCCATGCCAACAAAAATATTTCTAGTCCTTCTATCTTCAGCAGCTCACTCTATCAATGCGTAACAGATGGACAGTCTTTTCTGCTGAAGAGCGGGACCAAGCGCTTTTGCTGGCTGACAATGGGCTGGGTGAGTGTGTTGAAGTGATTGCAGACCAGGATAAACAAAAAAGTTGCAGAGAACAGGAGAGCATCTTAAAACTATTAATGACAAAGGTTTGCAAGGTGGTTTAATAAAAGAACCATGTGAGCAAACATTGATACTTGAAAAACCTCTCGCCCCTCAGGAAACCGTGAGTATTTTGTTGGGCGAGTTTTTTGTTTGCATTTTGCAGATGTCTCTGAGGGCACCGCTGAGCCCCTTCCTCACCATTTCCCACCACCAGCACGTCTCAAGCTCCATCAGAGCTTCTCTCAGGCATGCTTGTTTCCTGTGCTTTTCCTGAAATTTCACTCCTTGACATCCATGGCTGAAATCTCATCCAACTTCGCTGCTTCGAGGCCCTGGTGCCGCCTCTTTTCGCTGGGAAGGGTACTCTGTTTGCCAGTGCAGACCCCAGGGCACGCCACTGACCGTCAGCTTTTTCCTTCCCTTCTGCTGTCGCTACCTCTGAAGCTGCCAGTTATGTCTAAACCCAAGCATATGCTATCAATGAACCTCTCATATTCATTGATCTTCCTGAGCACATCAACCTGTCTCTCTAAATCTGCGCTCTGATTTTTCAAGTAATAGAAAGAATCCCTCTGGATAACCACATAATCATCTCCTTTTGGCTCCTGGTCAGGCTGCCTCGCTCTTTCTTGCTCTCTCTCTCTTTTCTGAATGAGGAAGGTGATAAAAACACTGCCTTCCTATTTCAGTCTTCTGCAAGGCTTCCTGGGTGCCCCACCAGACTCTCTTGGCTTCCAGCTCTTTGAAGATGAATGAATAATATTCCTCTGAGTTTCTATTATCTGCAAACTACCAATTAAACAGAACCAGCAACCAGAGATAAAAGTCTAGCCTTGGCGAAATCCACGGCAAAACGGACACGGGCAGCTCGGGATATTTTCACGTGTGCAACTGATGGAAAGTTAGAGATGCAGAGCAGGAGGCGGGGGGAGATGCCAGGTAGTGCTGTCCTTATCAGGGCTGAGATACCCATGGAATAACTCTTTAATTGCTGTGGGACTACAGGCTAATTATTATATAATTATATAATTATATATAGTTATTTATATGAGGGGAAGAGGTCAAATTTAGCACATTATCATAAATTCACAAATCAGGAGCTTTATTTTAAAATCTTTGACTGCGTGGCCTTTGATCTTTGAACTGTTTGGTAACTTCAAGCATCATTACCCCATAATGTGCCAGAATGTGCAATTAGTGTGAGTACAATTACATACGGTATGATATTTGTATCATGTATAATACAACTGGTCTGTGAATTTGTATGCTCTGAATAATAATGAAATCCAGGTTTAATTATTGATTTTTAAAAAATGCTTTTAATATTCTGATACTGATGCAGCTAAACATCAAACAGCGTAAATATAACATGAAAGTGTACAGCTATTAGGCTAAAATGTGACATTATCCATCCATCTTTGCTTTTTCCATTGCACCTACCAGTATAGCATATAAGTGATATGATTTATTTATTTTGTTTATTTAGAATTAAATAATAAATAAAAAGACTCCTGTGCAAGGCTCTAGAAACCCTACCGCACCATTAATAATGCGATGCGATCCCAGCCGCATTAGCGTAATCCTTTCGGCAGGAATTCAGCCAACAAGTCACCTCCAGGAACGCTTTCCTGCCCCTCCGCTGAGCGGGGAAGCAGCCTCGCAGCCCCCTCCAAACCAGACG
>NW_008795126.1:4889694-4942215 GCF_000699145.1 Aptenodytes forsteri | reverse complement strand
CCCCCCCCCCCGGGGGGGGGGGGGGGGTTGCTGCCAGCCACCCCCTCCCTCCCCCAGCAGCGGGAGCCGGGCTGGGCACCGCTGCTCATAGCAGCAAAAGGGTCACGTATTAGCTCCCAGCAGTCACTATCCCCGCTCGGCCATACAGACCACGTAGCACTTAATGAGAGCTTATTTATTTAATTTATTCACAGGTATGTCTTTATCAGGGCCGCCTCTGAAGCTCTTCCGAGGACCAGCTCGCTCTCCCAGCCATGGCAGTGGGCCTGCAGGCTGGGAGTCTCCAGACCCACGGCCGGGCTGTGCCGTGCAGCCCGTCGGTGTCGGAGGCCTCCGAGCAGAGAGCCGGCATGTGGGAATCTCATCTCACCTTTGACAGGCCTTCAAGGCCTCCAGATTTCACAGGGGTAGGGTGCAGGACTGCAGAATGTGTGCTGACTCCGCACAGCAAAGCACTTCAGCATGCGAGGGTACGCTCTGACCGGGATTATTTATGTGCTAAGCACGTGGGAAGATGCTTCTCTAGGTTACTGCCACAATGTTCAGCATGGTCTAAGACTTTGACGTCTCACACTGAATTTGGTGTATAAGAGAAAGTGGATGCCTTTATTTTTATCTGTTTGTCTAGGTATAAAATTGTCATCAACTCTTTTTTTCTTTTTTTTTTTTTCCTATGGTATTTTACTCTTGTTTGTCACAGCCAGCAAGATAACTGAACAGATAACGTCTCAAGTGAAATGAAATGGAAATAGCATCTGTCTACAAAAATCAATTTAGAAACTACCTATATACTTTTGGGCTCAGACAATGGGTATTTCCAAAACCATGCCTTCTAAAATCCTTTGAGTGTAAAAAGAAGAAAAAAAAATAATACCTGGATGTGAGCTATCCATCAATCAGGAAAACTCACTCAGACTCAGATGCATGAGCCAAAGTGAACTTCAGATTGAAATGGATGGGAGACAGGCTACGTTGTCTGATTTGCTTGGGTTACTTCATTATTAATCTCTTTGCTTCCATTTATTTTAATGATCATAGCCAAGAAAGACTCATTTATGAAGACCGCTTTTTTTTTTTTTAAAGGACTACTTTATGCCGCAGTTGAAACCCACGCTGCGCTCTTTTTCTTCACAGCTGCCAAGAGTAGGGCTGCTTTCCTTACAACTGCTCTGGCTGTATGTAAAACACATGTTGGTGCCTTGACCTGTGGAGAGGGGAGGACCTTGGCCCCACAACGTTTGCATTTGGGAGCCCAGCCGGGTCCCCTGTCACGCACCCCTCTCCGAGGGGGGTTTCTCCCTGCACTGCACCAGCAGACAGTGAGAAAACTCCGGGATGGATAAGGGAAAGGTTAAAAACCAGAGTTTATTGGAATAGATGCTAATGGGTCTGGCCTTCATGTCTGGGATAGAGGATGAGAGAGATTTGCTTCAAACTTGCTTTGTCTCATCGCTGTTGCTGCTCCTCCAGCACAGCCGCCTCCTTCTCCTTGTGTCCCGTCCTGTCCCCCCCAAACAAAACTCAGGCAGCCGAGTGGGTTTTCCTAAATGAGATACACCTAATTAGTAGCCAGTCATAGACTTGCTGATCAGACGGATTTTTCAGCCCTTTGTTTATTAGCCGGCATATGCATCTGTAGCGCATTTTTACAAGTAAATATACACATTTCATTAAAAGCACTGTCTCCTCTGCTGCTTCCATTGCTTTGTTCTGTAAAAGACCCTTGTAAGTATTCTTGTTTATTCCCTCAGCCAACAGGAAAAAAAAAAATCACTTCCATTATTATATTAATGCAATTTCAACTAATTAATGAATGATTTTCCAGAGTTATATTTATAATCCGTGGCATGTATGCATAGCAGTAGGGTGAAGCACCGGTCACCTTGCAGCTTTTTATGGTCAGTGAGCAGGAGCATCGTCCGGTTTGACTTGGTGCGGGAAGCCTGGTGCAAGGTGAGTGTGGAAAGTTGTGCCACTGGTGTGGGAAGGAAACCTAATCTCGGGGAGCAAATGAAACCCTGTGAATGCCTGGGGCTGGCAGGGACCCTGGGAGGGAGGCGGATGGGAGGGCTGCAGCGCCTTGGGAGGGTATTGACCGTGCGCGGGGCTGGGGCTCCGGGGGTTTGCTCCAAGGGCAACACAAAGGGGATCGGGGGCAGCCAGGCAGCCGCATAGCCTGGGGATGAATTCAGCATCCCTGCCAGCTCACCTGGGTGGCAGGTAAGTCCTGTGGTACCCATTTTGCAGTCACACAAGCTGAACTCCTATAGAAAGGCAAGGTAAATGCTTTGCCCAAAGTCACACTGTAATTCACTAGCAGGGCCAGGACTAGATCCCTGGAGTTTTTTGTCCCAGTCTCTTTCTCCAAATGCCATAAACACTTGACTACAGCAGCAGTATTTTGAAGTCTTGCAGGGCTCTGATGCATGCAGGTATCTCAGTCAGACTGCAGCACTGTGTGTCTTCAGAGTCTGCAAAATTAGGGATACATAAACATTTCTAATGCCTCTCTGTGAGGCAGAGGGTACTTGCACTTTGTTACATCTGCCATCAAATTTGGTAGTTCAAGTTTAGAAATAATTCTTTTCTTTCTCTAACCTGGCAGCCCCTACTACTTTCCCTTCCCGTGACTGTAAAATTTGTTCAATCCCTTAAGGATAACTGCTGAAGCAACATCTAACATTCCACACCGTGTCCAGAAAGAAAGACCAGACGCGTGCATGGTGCAATGCAACGGCTGATCTGAATAAAGGTCATTTAATACGAGACAGGTAACAGTCCCCACACTGCCGGCAGCAGCAAAACGCTGCCGCTGCAATGGCTAGAGGCATCAAGCCTCTTCTTGTGAGCTCTTGTTCACCCAGATGTGAAGCCCCTTGTTAACCTTCATAACATCAGCCATCTTATTTTGCTTCTTAAGGCATCAAAAAGCCTCTTCACATAAACAGACAATGGTATGCTTCCCCCCGATGACCTTGTACTCTGGGTGCTCTGCAACAAGAGCAAAAGAGAGGGGAAAATGTTGTCAGTTTGGTGCAAACTGGATTAGGGGAAGGAAATAACAGCAAGCTACACTTCTGTACAGTTTTATCATCTAAGGTCATACAATTGAGGATAAAATGATGCTTGCAGAGACAGAAGTGTGCATTTCTTTAGACAGCAGTATCTGGAGAAAGTGCATTAGTGTAATTCGTCTCGGCACACTCATGGTGAATTGTACACACAGCCTCCCCCTCCATCCCGCCACAGTTTGAGCAGGATTTGGGCAGCTGTGGGAGCTGCCAAATTCCTCCTGCAGAGGAAATCCCTGGAGCCCCATGTGCTCGCTAAAGCCATCACGACGGGGACGGCCCTGCCTGTCCCGTGCATGTAATGAAATAAATGCTTGGTGCTGGGAACAGCTGCAGCGCAGAGGGAATCGGTGGGGCAGGACTCTTCAGCAGTGGGAATTTTCTGCCTTTCGGGGTGGAGGGGTTCTGTCATTTTGCCAGGATGAAAAGGAAGAAGCAGATTTATGGCTGGCTGTTGAAAGGCACAAAGCAGCTCTTGTGGAGAGGAGCAGGACAGGAAAGGTACCCCCACAGCGATGGATCACTGCGTGCAGAGCAAAGGAGATGGCCAACATATGGGTGAAGCAGCTAAAGGTGAAGAATAAATGCAATTTATCACATGCTTCAGCCATTAGTTTTGCAGCTGATCATGTGGCTGTTACAGCCATGTGTCTGCATGTCTGCATGCATAAAGGAGGTGCGGAAGGTTTTGTCAAATTCTAAATTATAAAGAAACTCAAGACTGGTCAGGTTTCAATTATAGTAGATATAAAGAGTTGGCTGAATGTTTTAGTTACGACAGGCTAGAGTCTTTTTTTCTTGTTTTTTTTTTTTTTTTTTTTTTTTTTTTTTTTTTTGTGTGGATCGTGGATTTGGCAAAGCCTTGCAACAGAGCCTTCTTCTAAGAAGATCAACAGCCTGTCTGGCATACCTCACATATACTGTACCCAGAGTCTTACAACATAAGAATTACAAGCTCCTAGAACGGGAGGGGCTCATTTAAGAACAGGTCATTTCACACAAACATCAGGAAAAGCTGAAGGAAGAGGAGAAATAGTTTAAGTATTGCTAAGCACCATCCGCGATTACGAAGGAAGTGTCTACAAGCCGCCAGCTGAAATTGCAGCTCTACCATTTGGTGCTCAGTTTTGTAGGTTTTAACTGAGCGTTAACAATCATTGTGTAATTGAACACCTCGTTCAGTTCATTAGCTGATGGCCGTGCAGTGCTGTCAATGTGCAAAGTGCAAGCCAGGTGCGAAGTATTATAATTATTTGTTTCCTCCCCAGCATTTAAACCCTTGGTGACTCCTGACCACTGGAGATGGAAGCACTTTGCTTTGCATGGGAATGATGAGGACACATATGACCATGACTGGAGCATCACATGTGGCCCAGACTGTCGTTCCTCACTTGGAATGATGTGGTTGGTGCTCTTTGCCCTTCTCTAAGAGAAAGGACCCCCCTTCAATACTCCCCTCCGACTCTTGCCTGGTACTGCTCATCCCTCTCTCCTCCTGCCAGTTTTCTTGTTGGAAATCCCAGCCAACTGCAGTGGTTTTGCACTCCCCAGCCCATCGCTGTGTCTTCTGTGGTAAGAGCAGATGGTGTTTATTGAAGTATGACCTCCCCTAGACCTCTCCCACCCACTGAATGCTTTGCAAGCTGTAACTCTGGGGAAGCTCAGAGCAGGAGGAGAAGCCCAGGAGGATCAACTGGTGGAAGGAGGCTGAGTACGAGGGAAATGTCCATCCAGCCTGGGATGGGGCCCATTCCAGGAGCAGCTGAGCACCACATTGAACACGGAGAAGGTCACGTTTTCCTCCTGGAAATGCCAGTGCTGCAAATTGTGGTGCTCCTCCTGTCCTGTTCATTCCCCACATGCTAACTGCAGGTGATACCAGGAACTATGAAATTTGTGCCCTGCTCTTCTCCAGACCTGCTCGGTACAGGTCAGGGGTTCAAAGGGTTCAGCTGTAGAAAGCTGGTGTTTGGGTCCTTTTCAATGCCCTGATTGTCAAAGCCGGAGGCTCAGCTAGGTCCTGTCCCCACTGCACAGCTGGTGCTCACCCAGCACCTCAAAACACCACCCATCAGTGCCAGCTCAGCCTTCTGCTGGTGACATTACTTGATGACCACTCTCCTTTGCAGGCAGCATCTAAAATATGCAGATCTTGGAGTTTTTCTTCTTGTCTTTATTTAACTTAGATGCTGACCCACAGAGTGCTAATTAGCCAGATTCAAAACCAAGCTTAAAAAATGATAATGAGTTTACTGATTATCAGGTATGAAAATAAGGTCAGTCGAAAACATATCAGTGCTTTAATTAAACCTCAGTGAACTTCACAGAGTGAGATGGAATGACTATTAATGGCTCCTATTTTTGCTAAACTTCCCTTCTGTGGCCTGTTACTTCAAGGTAGGGACTGTCCCCGTTTGTCACACTTCCGCTCATGTAAATTGCCTGAGCGAGACCAGTACTCACTCACCTAAAAAGCTCTGCAGGATGGAGGGAAGGTAATAAGTATGTTCCTTGTGCCCACGGACAGACCTACTTTTTATTTTAGAGCAACCTATTGTCAGTCAGCAGCACATCTTTGATTTTGTTGCTTCTGCACACTGATTTACTTTGCATACACAATGTCTCGCTCCATGTGGCTTATTTGTATTTTTGTCCAGGCTGCAACTAACGTTATCAAACTGATATATGTGCACTTTTGTTGCAGGCAAGTTTAAGACCATGGGAACTGCAAGAGTGGATCAGACTAATGGTTCATCCAGTCCGGCCACTGGTTTCTGACTGGGCCATGTGCAAATCCCTGGGAGGGTGTGGCGGGAGGAGGGACAAGGAGCCGTGCTGGAGGGAACGGCTCTTCCTCCGAAAGGAAGAGCATCCCAAACAATGCATTTAATATCTTGCATGAATTTCATCAATTCGTTTTTGAACCTGTATATACTTTTGGCTTCCGTGACTTTCTGTGCCAATGCACAGGTTAAAATTACTTCCTCTTTTTTTTTACAGGAACCCAAGATACACACAAGCAATAAAGCAAATGAGTTTTGGGGTTTTGGTTTGGTTTGCTTTCAAGTCCTCTCCTAATAATTCTGTAGCTCCAGTAGAAGACCTGACAGCTCTCAGTTTTCCTCTGAGCTTGGAGGCAGGGGACATACAAAAGGAGAGCTCCCTGGAGAACCGAGCCCTCTTCCCAGTGTTGCCACTGCAGTATCTTTGGGTATTTCTAAATGTCTGACATTTGTCCTACCTTCTGCCTATCGGTGAGAGTGTCCTTCATGATGACGCACCAGTAATCTGTAATTTACCTACACTTGCAAAATACCTGTACTCTCACCACAAATGGCAAGCCACAAGCAGATGGCTGAGATCACCAACTTATAGGTCACTAGTTAGGAACTGACTGACATGTAAAGGTTGACTCTATATGGTTTAAAGAGAGGACTCAGTCTATCCCTTCTCTGTCCTCTACATAATCATTTATCTTTGGGAAAAATGAGTGTAAAACACCCCTTTCAACCTGGTAGCATTCTCTAGTGACTTTTTTTTCAAATAAGCAAATGGTCAGCACCAGCACAAGCATGGAGAAGATACTCTCCTAATAATTCTGTAGCTCCAGTAGAAGACCTGACAGCTCTCAGTTTTCCTCTGAGCTTGGAGGCAGGGGACATACAAAAGGAGAGCTCCCTGGAGAACCGAGCCCTCTTCCCAGTGTTGCCACTGCAGTATCTTTGGGTATTTCTAAATGTCTGACATTTGTCCTACCTTCTGCCTATCGGTGAGAGTGTCCTTCATGATGACGCACCAGTAATCTGTAATTTACCTACACTTGCAAAATACCTGTACTCTCACCACAAATGGCAAGCCACAAGCAGATGGCTGAGATCACCAACTTATAGGTCACTAGTTAGGAACTGACTGACATGTAAAGGTTGACTCTATATGGTTTAAAGAGAGGACTCAGTCTATCCCTTCTCTGTCCTCTACATAATCATTTATCTTTGGGAAAAATGAGTGTAAAACACCCCTTTCAACCTGGTAGCATTCTCTAGTGACTTTTTTTTCAAATAAGCAAATGGTCAGCACCAGCACAAGCATGGGGAGAAGATATGGGTTTATATATGTGTTCTGTGGAAGGTTAAAAAAGTTCTAGTACATGTTAGGAAGTGAACTGAACTGGAGTAACTCCCCTGAAACCACATGCCACGCAGTTAGCCCATTAGGGAAACACGCCTTGAGGAGCTTTTTAAGAACAGACTTTCAATTCAGCAAGCTAATCTGAAAGTGTATTTACAATATTGCATGTTAAACATGAACCTATAATAAGAAATTAATAGTATAAAAGGTTTGGACTGATAATTAATGTGCAAGAGCAAGAGGCTCTTCTCCAACCTAAATACTATGATGAACAAAAAAAAGGCAGGGCACCCAAAGGGCTTGGGTTATAATAAAGAGTGTTTTTACTCAAAAATGTATCCATCTCCTTAGAAACTTGGTTTTCTCTTCCTCAGATCACACCAAAGAGAAGAAGTCCCTGCGTGTGATAGCTGCTGGAGTGCCTGTAACTCAGGTGAACCAGCCACAGAGGCAGACCTCATGGTGCACTGCTGTACACGCTATGCCAGGTCAACAGAGCAGGGCTATTTTAGTGATGCTGTGGCATTCTGCAGCTATTTTCCTGCAGTGTTTGGTCATTCCATGAGGCAATGCCCTTACGAAGGGTGGAAGTAGCCAAGTCCAGCTCCCTGGTCCTGGGGACAGGGAGGCAGGAGCCCACGGGAGACACACTGCCCTTTGCCACCTGCAAAAGATGACACCGAGCTCTGAGAAACCATGCTTCGCTGTCTCAAACTGGGCACCAAAAGTAAATGGAAACTTTTGACCTTCACTGCTATGTGCCTCATTTCCTCGTCTCTACAGTGGGACTGATGTTTCCTCCTCTCATAAGAACATGAAATGTGTTCATTAGCATCTGCAAAGCCCGCGTGTGATGGGGAGAGGGCAGGGCAGCAACGCCAAGGAGGAAGCACATCGTGCAGAGAGCACTGCAGCATCTGAAGCCTTTCTATATAAGCTCTGCAGCTACTTGTTGAGTGATAAGGATGAAAAGAAATATTGAGTGACTACGTATGCCCTGCATGAAATAATGAACCTGTGACTGGTGATGATGCAAACACAGACTGATGCACACAAGAAAGACAACTTACAGTCCTGTAAGAAAGCAAAACTGAGGCATTTAAGACCTTCAGTTTTCAACGCTGAAGTTCTTTTGACATGTTTGGGTTTGGTTTTTTTCAGTTCAGATACTCTATCATATATTAAATGGGTGCAGACTTCTTAAGGGCAAAGGGATCTTCCAGTAACCACCTCATCTCCCTATCCATCCCAGTACGGCAGACAGGAGACTGTGGCTTTGCAGTTCCTGCGTGCAACCCATGATGTCTTCACGAACTGTAGCATTTTTTTTGAAATGAAGGTAGAGTCCTTGTACAGTCTTCATAGGATGGGAGATTCAATCCCTTGGTAACTTAACTCCTGGAAGACTGACTTCTTTATTAAAAACCTTTTCCTCTTCCTAGTTTTTATTCCAAACTTGCCTAGCTTCCCTTTGTCAGCTAAACCAAAGGGTATTAGATCTCCTGGCAGCTGTAATAGGTGAGCACGCACAGGGTAACCTTTCTACAGCATGGGACTGAGCCTATAAAGTATTAAGTGCCTTCAAGGTCCACTGAAATCAATGGGATTGAAGAATGCCATATCCTTGAAGGGCTGGGCCCCAAGGGATGGCTTCTGGGATTCACTGATTCTGAAGACGGGCAAAATAAAATATTTAAAGCAGCCTGACATGCACAGGCTAAATTCTTTTTCTTTTGTGCTGAAACATAATTTTTTTAATATGCCCTGAGCACGCTGTGAAAGCAATCTTTCTGAACTTTTCCTTAGTGGGGAGTGTTTGCTCTCTGTGCTCATCAGTCGCAAACACTAAGGCTGATACAGCCTCAAAGCATAAGGGAAGTTTAAGTTCTAGAATATAACGTTTTTTTAAAATAAGATAGAATTGTTTGGGGAAGAAGAGTCTACCAGGTACCTCTGATGGGAAAGGGTTACTATAGGGACATACATCAGCAGTATGTACTTTACATTCTTAGTCCATTGGTTTCTACAGCAGTTCTTGTTCACAGTAATGTGAGGCAGTTAATATGGGATCTGAACACCACTGGACTGATAAGCCTTCATACTGACTTGCAAAAGTAATTTTCAGTAATCTTTGAGGGGAAAAATTGCATTTAGTGGGGAAAAAAAGGAAAAAAAAAGCTAAGCCATTCGTGCATCCTATTTTATTGAGTATGCAAGTAATAGACTATGCAAAATTGAACTTTTGATCCATTAGGCTGTGCATAGGGACAAACCGCTGCTGAGTTACTGTGAGAAAGTTAGGTTTCCAAATAGAAAAGTTTCACAGTATTTTTCTAATATCTTGTTTGAAAACGAGATGCCAATATTACTGTTTAAATGCAAACTTCCATCAGAAAGGCTGGGAACAACGTTCCCGATCCAAGGCTCTGCTCTCACGTATCACACTCTTGCTGCCACAATTAGTCATTCTCAGACTAACTTTTTCTTGTGACTATTGTGCAAGGCAGTGGTAACATCCTTTCCTAAAAGTTTAATGAACAGAACTATCTGTGTCCACTTTGCTCCAAAGATTGCTTCATACCCTGAGCCAGGCCAGGCAAAATAGATAACTTCCAAAACATTTTAAATTTCTTGACAGAAAGATGGTTCCATTCCCATTATAATCACCATTTATTTCTTCTAAATCCCCAGGCCTCATGTGTTCAGTACAACCACATACAATTATTTGTGGCTGTTTATTGCCACGGCCTTTCCCCTAACAAAAGTTTCTCAGATTTGGATAAGCATCATGGTAAAAGCTTTCCTTCTGCTAGAGGTGGACTTTACAGGGTCAAGTTTGAAAAACACCATCAGCAGAGACACAGATGAACCTCATCGGCCCTGCGTACGTGCTGAAATCACAGATTTCAGGGACCTTCAGCCACGTTTCCTGAAGCATGACAGGCCCAGAGGGACAGCTTGCTGAGATTAATTATATATTTCAACACCTAACTGCTGAGTAGCTACCACCCAATATGGTCTCCACCCTCAAGGTGATGGGCTTCATGGGCATGTCATGGGGAGAGCAAGGTCCGTGAGGAAGGAATTGCCAGAAAACACTGAAAAATGGCCTGTTTTGCTGTGCTGAAGAGGGCTAGGAGAGCTTCTGTATTTGAAATAACAGCAGCAGTGGGCTCCCCAGCATCCCTGGGGAGCTACAGTCCCTCCCGGAGCAGTGCTCGTCCCCACCGGAGCCCCAGGTGACCTCACACCAACTTCACACGCTCCGAAACTGGCCACATGGCTCCTTTATATCTCTCAGCCATGAAGCCATGGGAGAAGAGTGATGGCTGCAAATCCCGTGCAAAGGCCTTGCCATGCCGCACCTCGCCTGCTGCCCACTGTCCCTGCTCAGGCAGCACCTCCTGCCCAGGACCTCAGGGGTCCCCTCTGCGGCATCTGCCCCAGCTATCACACGAGGTCTGCAAACCTGGCGCCAAGCTGAGGCTTCAGCCGGAGGGCACTTAGGACCATTCGTTATTATTCTTGGCATTTGTGCCTAAACACTTCAGACTCCCGAGTCCAGTAGTGCAACTGTAATAACAAGCAACGCCTAAATCTCTTTAAAACCTAGCGAGGGGCAGGAGACAGGGAGGAAAGCAAAGGAAGGAGCGGTTGAACAAGCCTGGGAGGGGCTTGGGCAAGAAGGAGGCTGTGCTGGAGAATGCCAAGGCCCGGGGCAGGAGCATCCTAGAGGGACCGCGGCTCTCCAGGACAGCAGCACCGAGAAAACACGCAGGCTGTGTAAGACGTGGGCTACAGCAGCAGAGCTTGCACCTACTGTACCAAACACCAACCTGAAACAGAAAGGGATCTGAAACACACAGAAAGCCCTGGCTTTGCATGTTTGAAATGTCATTATTCAGGCTTTCCAGCTCCCAATCTCTCAGAATTCTGCTCAAAGAAAAACCTTTGCACTAAACCTCCTCCTCCATCATTATGCAATATTGCTTAGGGTAAAGGAAGTTTCCTTGCTCTTTTCTAAATATACATTTCTGCAGTAGAAAATTAGAGCAATGACACGTCCGACTTTCCTGAATGTGAAGGGCTCATTTGGGGAAGCATACAAGTCATCTGCTGCAGCAGACCCTTATCACTTTGTGGTAGGCAATTGCAAAACGCCTTTCTTAGCCAGAGTCACATTAGGTTTAAATTGAGCTAGACAAGGGAACCGCAAAAAGGGCTTGTGGGTAGCTGCGCTGCTAAAAGCATGGGGCCTGGCACTGGAGTGCTGTTAGTTAGTAATTTGTCAAGGAAAAAGGAGTGGAGTAGCCTGCAATGCGAACGTCATGTGCGGTTTTTCAGACACGAGGCTTTGCGTAGAAGATGAAGAAAATACTCGGTGACCATTTTAAACTCAGCAACCACTCCCAGTGCAGCAGGAGTTAACGCTGCGTCAGACTTTCCATTAATGCCTCTGTTTTTGCAGGGGCTGTAAAAATGTGCTCGAGGCAAAAACTTGTGATTCAGCGGCTCAGCTGAAGAGTTAACTTTTCTTTTTATACGCATCCATTTTCAGAGTGGCAATTTATAATAATTTTTGTACAGATCTATATATAGTTCTGGTGTGGTGAAAGAGGGAGCTGGAAAGGGAGGTGATGCAAAGCCTTGTGCCCAGCTGCCTGGCATTGCTGTTAGAGAAAGGCCAGGCAAGAAGCTTGGGGTCTCCGAGCTGGTGTAAGCAGGACTTAACATCCCCAGGGCCAGTGACACTGCTACCTAGGGGAAAAGAGGCCAAACCCAGGCTTCTTTTCCACTTAGATGGCAGCCTGGGGTAAAACTTGCATGAGGAACCAAGGGATGCTCTCCTTTTGCCCCAGGGAGTATCCTACCTGCCTACACCCAATGTGTGTTGCCTTCATACATGTAGGAGAGGGACAACGAATGGCTAAAATTATTTCCCCAACTGATTTCTCTCCTGTGTGAGTTTGCACCTGCCTGTTTTTTTCTGCAGTTGCCATTCCCAGCTCTCAGAGGGAACTCTTCAGGCAGAGCTGTGTCAAAATTCTCCGTAATAAACTTTTAGAGGTAAATGGAAGCCCTTGAAATGTAGGATCACACAAAGGACCGGGCTCTCAGCCTTGCAATAGCCAATTAACAGAAGCTCGGTCAGCCCTGCTATCCTCTACTATATAACCATGCTGAGTCCCCCATACCTCAGGTGGGACAGCTGGGCAACAGGTTTGTCACTCCTCCTGTTACCCCTTGGACTAAGGAGTTACTGCTGGGCGAAATGGTCTCTGATGTCTGGCAAATCCCTGACTATCTGTACAACCCATCTGGGCCACAGGTAGCCTGGGACACCTCAAGCAGCTCAGTGCATCTTAATATAGTTTCCTCAGTAAGATCATACTGTCTTTTACAACAGCTCCGCTAATTACTGCGGCCAAGAGCCAGCAACCAGACAGATTTACAAGGACATAGTATTGCCACTCTCCTCCCTTGTCCGTATCTTAGAAGTGGAATTGCATGTCCTTTCCTTAAATAGCACGTTAGCCCATGTTGCCCCACATTATCTGAGGTTATTTTCCCTCAAAAGATTTTCCATACAAAGAAAAATACAGTTATTTTTATCCATTTTCAGAAAAGGTTTCCTTTTTTCTTTGCTCTTGCAAGAAAATAGGGTCCTAGCAGGTATTTATGATGATAGCTAAATTAGCCAGTACCTTTAATATTTGCAGCACAGAAAATCACTTCATCAGGTGTACAATTTGAGCTTACTGGAGAAGACTTTTAAGAAAGAATGAGAATGAAACCTAGAATAACCATTTCTTTCCCCTTGTCCCTTCGAGGCACCAAAGTTCAAGGTATTTATTTCTTTCCTTGTATACTGAGAAATCTGTGATGGTGGTTAATTGAGCGCTAAAAGCCCGTGCGACTGCAGTTTCACTAAGATGCTGTATTATTTTTTACTTCCAATCCTAAACTGCTACGAGGCGAAATGGGACAGAAGCGACTGTACTTCAGTGATGGAAGAGATGATTCTGTACTGAAAGAAGCAGCGTTCTTGTGAAAACAGGAGTATGATTGCATATTCTGGCTCCTACGTGGTCCCTGTGCATAACAGCTAGATGCCCAAATTCTTCAACAAGGGCTGAGGAAGAACCTACCCTGCAAGGACACCATGCAAGGTCACCATAAAGACCTTGGCTTTCTTTCACAAACATTACCAGGAGGAGGAGCTGGCAGGTGCCTCTGTAGCTCCTCAGACTTCTGCCTTTGGAGGAGACTACAGGCAGCCCTCAGTAGCTGCTCAGACCCATTCTGCAGTCCAGACACGGCAGACAGAAAGGTAGCATGAAACCACATTTATTACCATTACCGGGTCAGACTTTCCCTGCAATGCCTGTCCAGGAGGTGAGACAGTCAGCAAGGGTATGCTCTCAGAAGTGGTGGAGGTGGCAACTGGACATGTGCAGCTGCACAAGGGTGATGGGTGAATATGGCCAAGACAGAGATGTCCATCCATGGCAACCCTCTGTCACCAGTGAAAAACTAAAATTTAACATTGTGTCTCCAGTTTAAAGACAGAAATACATATGTAGTGAAAAACACTCTCTATGGAAGTCCCTTACAAAAGACCTTTTGGTTTCCATAAGACGATGATCTCACTTGCAGTGTAAAAAAATGTGTTAGGATGAAAGTTGCTACCTGCTTGCAAAATGCCTTTTGCTGCCCTGTTCCACAGAACCAACACAGGTGCAAACTCAAATGTCCCTGTGCATGCACTGTGCATGATCAATCAGTTATAGGTCAAGATGGCAGGCATTAGTGAAATAATGATTAATTAATAAATAATGAAAATATTTTCAAAAACTTTCCCCTCTACCAATTTTTAATCTACTTGTCTTACAAATAAGTCAGTAGTTGAATGCTGTAAAAATGATTTTTTTCTTCAAGGATCTCTGATTACCTACTTTGTGTTTTTCCAGCAGGTTGATGTAACTGGCTCTGGCTCTAGAAGACAGCACAGCCTTTGATCATCTCAGTTCCTTCATTATTACCTGAGGGAGCCATCAGGAACTCTCTCTCATGTCCAAAAATTATCTAGCCTATCTTCTTGGATTTCTTTATTCAGTGAATTAGTTTTCAGAATTATTCATATTTGTTAGGAAGAATCGCTGGCACTACATGGTTAGGTTTCCCCTGAGCTATGTCAGCTGACAACCTTGCAAGGTGTTCAAAATGTGCATCTCCTGCTGTGTAACACATCAGAGATGAAAGCCCCTGCTGCCCCTTGGACTCGGGGAGACTCAGGCAATACCCCCAAATTGGTGCACTTCTGTTCATCAGATGATGGTAGAACATGGCAAGGTTAGATATTTGGTTCCTCTACCCCTTCAACTCATCCATCTAGTACTTCAAGAGGCTCAAGATCTTCTGCAAAGGTTCCTGAAATGGATCCTGCTAGTGTGGCACTTCACTCAACACAGGTTTGTTATTTCCTGGGGGCAAAGCCTACAGGGCTGGGCCTTCTTCTTGGCACCAGTGAGGACGGCCGGGTCTTCACAAATACATGGCTTCAGCAGTACAAATCACATTAGACCCAAAGACAGGGATTATTGGATATCTTTTCTAGTGCCCATAAACTGATCATGATAAATGACAGTCAGACATTTGCACTCCCTATTTCAAGAAAGAGGACACAAAAGATGAAGTCTTCAGCTTCAGTTCAAGGTTTGGAGGACATAAAGTTTTTGCCATCCAGCTGTGCACCCCCAGCCTCCACATTGCTGTTAGTAAGTACTCATCCACCCCTTCTCACTGCCAGAATGCTTGTGCTGCACCTTCAGTGCAATTCATTTAGCTGCCCAGGACTGGAGGCCTTTCACCAAAGCCTTTCTCCTCAAAAATCCATGTTCTTTTACTAGGTCACATCAAAATTGTATTATTTCCTTGGTGAGCCAGTTGTACCAACACTTGTTTCTATGTGGTCTACTGCTCTAACTTCCGCACCTTTTCTCTTTAGTACCTGGGTTCAAAAGCCACTTTCAGCAGGGTGACACAGGAGACCCATGTTTGTTTTCCAACCCTAACAGACATCCTGTATGCCCTTGGGTCAGGCAGCCACTCTCAGCCTCCTCCTGTTTACAACAGCATAATACATGATTTGTTCCACTTTGCCTGCTGCCTTGCAACCTCTTTCTATCTCTCCTTGATATTCTTCTCCACCTTTCACTCTCTCCTTTGTAATCTGACTTCCACGCACCCAACAAACTGCAAGGATTTGGGCTTCCTGAAGCTCCTGAGATATAAATAAATAACAAAAAAAAAGACAATGAGTTGGTATACGGCTAAGCAAAGGCAGTTTTGTTTCTCAGCAGGTTTGTGTGAGCTGTTTCTGGTTTCAGTTCACATGGGTTCTTTCACCTTCTGAGTTTCTCTTTGACGTTCAGGTTTCTGCCTTTTTTTCCACCTGAAGCCAAAAAAAAAAAAGCCAGGTTTGCTCAAAAGCCACACCATTTTTTTAAAGTTAAAAAAGCTCTTAATTCTAGAATGGGACCATTTCTAACTCGACAGTTTCTTGTTTGTTCAATACTCAATGTCCCGATACTAGGCTGTTCCTATTAAAAGCAGTTATGCTCAGAGCACAAGGACGTTAGCGCATGTACCTGCCTGTCATCAACCATCTTTGCTTATGACTAAAAACACAACGTGTACAAAAATAGAAGCACCAAAATTCATCCTCAAAATGAAACAATCACAGGGTAGAGTTCATAACTTTGTGCTGAGGTTCTGCTAGGCCTTCCACGGAATAGTTTTCATTATCCTAATAAACAGGGAGCTGACATCAGTACAGAGATCTACGTTCAAGCTCTGTTTGGCACAACCATTGTCTTTGGTGTGGTTTCATTTTATTTTGATTTTGTACCAATGTTTAATGCAGCTGTTACTGTTCTGCACGTAGTTAAGTGTAGGTGCAAATTATGAAGCATAATTAATTGCCCATTAATGAGTTTTTGCAGAGAATTGGACTCTAAATGCTAATCTGTGTTTCAGAAAGAATGCCAAATGATATCCACATTGCTTACCTGCTTCTCCCTGATTTCTGTTTAGCATACAATTGGAAGAATTTGGCTTTAATGTTAATTAATGCCTTCAATTAGAGCTCACAATGTATATTAAGCCTTGGCCATTTCAATTTCATGATGAACCCATAGAGAAAATTTGCTGATTCTACAATTAGTGAGAACAATCTGTATAAACTAAATTTCCATTTATTTTCCAGCCCAAAATAAACCTGTTCCCAGAACCGAGTCCTCTAAACCTTCGTATCTACATGGCTATGTTTGTCTGTCGTCTTTTCCGATCAACAAAGCAACCAAAACAGCAACCCAATGCACTAGCAAGCAGTCCACCAGTGAACAGAGGTGTGAAACCTCAGAAGGAAACAGTCAGAAATAGATGAGTGGGGAGAAGACACTGGGGATGGTTCTCACTCTCCCTCCTGCCCTCTCCTTCGGCACAGCGACGGCGGAGGGACCTGCCCCTTTGTGGACAGGCAGAGTGAGATTGCAAAACACAGAAGTGAAAAAATTTGTGCAGAGCCCCTGTTAAAAGGCACTTTTGCCTATTCCTGTATGACTTGGCGGGAAATGCAGCGTAGCACCCAAGCCAGCCCACTGATAAAGCCCTTTGCGCTGAAGAGGCTGCACTCCAGGACAGCAGGGAAACGCTCAAAGCAGACCAAGTGCTTTGGCCAGCACCTTATTTTTTCCTAAAGGATGCTCGTGCTTCCTCAGGCTCTTACTGGCCTTGCCCTGGGCCATACCTCCGAGATCACCTTTTCTCACCTTTTCTGTGGGAGCATTTGTGTGTGAGACACAGCATTTGTAAACCAGTTTACAAACCGGTCCTGACAGCACAGGTTCTGCTCTGCTCCTACCGCTGCGGTAAGGCTGGACTGAGCTGCTGTCTCAGCGTCTATTTGTCAAGGCAGTTTGTGCACATTTCCAGCTGGTGTCCAGCACTGCTACCTCAGGCTCTTCTTGCGAGTCATCGTCTCACTTGACGTTGTGTGCTGCTGGCTGGGAAGTTTACAATCTGAGCATCTAGACCTATCAGTAGAGCATTTTGCCAAATTATTTATTTTGCTTGTGTTTTGTTTGGCTCTCCTCCCCGGTGAGATCAGAGATAAAGCATATTTACTAGTTGCTGCTTGCCCTGGCCAGCTGAGGAGCTGGGCTGGAGTGAAAGCAGCTGTTTCTGAGCAGCGTGCATGGCTTGTGCTCATTCTCAATTCCCAGCGAGCAGGATCCTTCAGCGGTGATGGAGTAGCTCCGAGTTTCAGTCTATCTGTCACTGCTAGACTGTTTTACTGTGCACACAATGCACTGATGGGCGACATCACTCAACTGCAACAAGTCCAGCTACAAAAGCAAGTAGCGGCAATTTGTAGCCTCAATGCAGCCATTTAATCATTCCCAACACTTCCCTGGTTGCCACTCTGGATAAACTAACTTGAGAATTAAGAACAAATATTTGACTTCCCCCCCCCATAATTTTACGCAGCCCTGTTTAGACTGTATGGTACTTAACAGGAGACCTTTGCCCTTTAGTTAAAAGCTGTGACCAGGAAATCCCACCTCCTCTTAATGAGCTTTTTTGTTCAGCTTACAGGGAGGGATTTGCACTCCACTCTTGCACTACAAATGCTTTGTCTGCTTGGCTTTTTTATTCAGCTGATGAATAAAAAAAGCAAACGCCAAACTCTACACATGTTTCAGTCTCCATTAAGACAACAAAGAGCTCTAAATGCATGTCCTAGCAACGGCAACAATTTTTTAAAAAGAATGAGAAGAAAGCAAACATGGTCATTTGAGCTGTGGTGCTTTCCATAGCTGTTCCTTAATGTTTTTGTCAAAAAAGCTATACACTTCTGACTATCAAAATACATACCTCTAGGTAAAAGGACAGACAGCATTTTTGGAATCAATATTATGCTCTCTCTACTGTGAAACAATCACACAAGCAGCCCAAGCAATGGCCTTTGTCAAATTTTTTACTTGCTTATGTCTTTTGCCCACATGCAGAGTCCTCTTGTACTCCAGTGGCCTTGAAAGTGTTTTCTCCTTCTTTTTTTTTTTTTCCCTGTGTGCCTCAGATAGCTCTTGGCTTTCTCTAATCTCTTGTTCTTTCTTTCTAATCACTACGTATGCTTAATAATGATAGACTGCAGACACCAGCATCAGATTATGAACAGGCTGAAACGTGGAGGATTAAATGCAGTCACAACAAGAGATGATTCTGCAGGAACCTCAAGATATTTGAAGTAGATGGAACAAAACATATTCCAGTGGAGAGCAGCAGAGAAAGCCTCGCTTTCCAGAGAGCACGACTAAACCCTGTGCGTGCCTCTCTGTGCACAGAAGTTGAGCGGGAATGATTCTCCAGCCCATTACACAGCCACGTGCTGGCTGTACGCTGGTGACTTGCTAGGCTGGTTAAAACAAATCTGGCAGAATTGAGAGGGAGACTCGGTTTTCAGGGAGCATATAATAGAGTATATTAAGCAAAACTCTGCTGCAGGAGAAGGATAACGGACCTTTTGGATGCTGGGCCTTGTTCTGGCTGTGCAGAAGTTGACAGCTTAGAGAAATCAGACATTTGGAAAATTCCTCATTGCAATAATTCCCAAGCCTTTTGGGCTAGTTAGCAATTGTCAACCCTCACTGCCTCTTACGGGCCACCAAGCATCCGTAGCATTTACCTTCTCACATGAAAGCCCCAGCAAATCAGTGCCAGTTATGTTACTGGCAGATCCTTTGGCATCACTGCTCAGACCATGTGCAGGTGGGGGACCCAAAGGAAGCCTTGACCTGAGCCAGTGTATCTGGGATGCACGCAGCAGCCTGGGTGATCATCACAGATAGCTCGGAAAAAGTCCATGTGGATGTGGTATGGTAGCATTAGGTGAGATCAGTCCAACGAGCCTTGATTCATGCTTAAATGCGATGAACTAAACTGCAAAAATCAAACTGCTTTAGAAAATTACACGGTAGGATTGACTTTTCATCTCACTATAGGTGCCAGATGTGCCTGTATGGCGAATGTTAGCTACTCTGCAGAAGGGTTTGTCTGTATGTTTTAGGTACCAACAGTTCTTTTCCCAGATGTGTTCTTCTAAAATTATTTCAGATTCAAAATTAGTTTTTCTTGTTGCATTCCCTGCACTGCCAAGCCAGATCTTCAAATATGAGTCTAACATAACTGACCTGACATCAAAATAAACATTATCCAAAGGATTTTAGAATGCTCTACATCAGCATCTTTATATAAAAAGAAAATCAAGAAATTGTTTTTCCACTACGGCTAGAAAAACCTCGATGAAAACCTACCATTTATTCTAATGAGGGATTTCTGGCTGCAGGTGTTATTTCAGGGTCCTGAACAGTATTTGCTCTGTGTATGTGATCAGAGCTGCTAAAGAGGGAAATCTTCAGGGAGGATGGGTGAGAGAAGGAAATAAATATTTCAGTGTTAAAAGTTTCCCCCCACCACCTTTTGGGTTGCTTCTTAACTGGTGGCTGTTTGCAGCTGCCAAAACCTTTGAACTTCTCATGGGAGAAGGACACAATTTCAGCAGGAGCGTTGGGGGATGTCACGGGTGCACTTTGCATGTCCCTGTGCTATCAGTCCCTGGAGACTCTCCCTGCCACCCCCAGGCTGCAGAAAATCATTGACCTCAGGCTAAATCCAAAAAAAGATTAAGAGGCTCAGTGCTGCACATCGTCATGTCTAGCTTTTACTCCCTGAAATCAGAAGCTGGAGTCAAGCCCCTAGGCTCACACACAGTGCTTTGGGAGACCTGGGATCCAAACCCTGCGCTAGGCAGGCAGCCATTTAAGAAAAGCTGAAGACTGCTTTGCCTTATGCATTTTGCTTTTAGTTGGTTGGGCTGGACCTCTTCAGTTCAGGCTTCATAACCCCAACTGTCACCTCAAGGTGGGGACCTACAGTAGTGCCTTCAAAACCTGACAAAAAGTAGCAAGAGAAGCCGCTCCCTTGCTTTCCCACGATGATGAGACAACTCACCCAGCACCCTGTGCTGGGTTTGGTTGTCTTTTCTGCTACTGGGCAGAAAATAATGTGTCTCTTATTGGAGGAGAATTTGACTTAAAAGAAGAAGGATTTACAATTCACATTGTAACCGGACCTACATCTCCCCTGCCAAATGCTCCAGACAGCAGGATTAGCTTTATACCGCTCACATTTTACTACCTCGTGAATCTTTCATACTATCTGGACAGTGCTAAATCTTGCCGATAAGGGATGGATGTTGCTCCCGCCTGAGAGCATCCTACGGTTTCATCAGGGAGTCCCATCGCCAGGTGTAGTGAGTGAAAGGGGAGGCAATCAACCCCATCCCTCTATTTCAAGAGAAAATGCAGACTGCCATTGCATTTCTACCAGGAGCCCAATCATGGATACTTGGTAAATGTCAGCCTCTATTTCTGTATTTTGGTTGTACGTCGCTGGAAGATAAACAGACAGTAAGCTTCTTGGCACCTCCCAAGATCACTGTGCTTTGCACATGCCTGGGGGCAGAATCACAACTGTCCCGAGAAGCTGAGGCCCCAAGCCTGCTTCAGTTGCCTTCAGGATGAGACGTTTTCAACAATTTTGACCCGATGTACATTTTACCATAGTCTTCCCCACCCAACCACCTCCCATTTATGGGCCACAGCGGTTTCAGGCCAAATATTCCAGGAATCTGACAAACAACTAATTTATAACTTTCTGTGGTTGCAGATCATGAGTCCCTGCACTCATCGTTGGTGGTGTGGAGAAGCATAGGCAGGAAAGTGGGTGATCACCCAGAGTCTGCTCAGTGTTGTCTAGCCCAAGATCTGACAGCAGTCAAGCACTTTTCCAGATATGAGTCTAAAACATGAAGCTCCACTAGGCCGCGCATAATGTTTTCAGAACCCCTCAATTAGAAATACTTTCTCACATACCTACTTTCATAAAATCATCAGCATCCGCATCTCTGGCAGAAAGTTTTGTAATGAATTTTTTTTTTAATATATTTTCAGCTGTAAACAGCAGAAAACCCCCTTCAGGCACTTCACTAGACCTTTTATCCGTACGCAGGAAAAAGAATTGATTGATTTTGAAGTTAAACATTGGCATCTGCTGTTATTCAAAACCAGGACCTTGGATACACTCATCCGCCATGCTTTCAGCTCAGCCACCAGTGTGCTGCAAATGAAGACAAGCTGTTGTCAAATGAGAAATGCAAAATAGTCAATCTGTTTGTCTGTTTAATGTAACTGGGAACATAAGCTGCTAAAAATGCTACCATTCTGCACTGTCAGATGGGAGACACTCTCCAACAAACGAAAGCCTAATGACCCATTTTACTCAGGCACTCTGGAGTTCCTCCTAATGGTATTTTCCATATGCACTTCAACATGCTTTTAACTGAAACTGCAAATGGTACTATTTTCTATCTAACACAAGCGTGTAATCTGTGTAGCGTATTTTTTTTTCCTCTGGCACCATGAAGGAATGCTGATGTTCAAGGCGTCTTGAAACAGTGAGCATATTGCTCAAGCATCTGATGCTCATCCTCTCTTTACACCTGTCATTGTACTGTATTAAAGGAAAAAAATCAAGTCATTAACCATGATAGATATGTTTTTAATAAGAAAGTGTTGTGCCTCACCAGGCAGATAAATAGCAAGTCTTAAGATATCTTCAGAGCCCGAGCATACAATTACAGAATAAAGTTAAATATGCTGGGGACTCTTCAAAGACTGCTATAACTTGTAAAGATTAGGTCTCTATCAATTATCCAAGCTGCACTTCTTCAAGAATTTTCTAGCATTAAAATTGCTAATTTGACTTTTCCTCTGAAAGTTCCCCATTCCCCACAGATAATTATGTGTGAAATGTTGCCTAAACAAAACGGTGATTTGGCCAAGAAAACAAGCATGCTCCATTTTCAAGTCAAAAACCAGTGAAAAATAATGCTAATATTGCCAGAGCAGGGCAAGAAGAAACTCCGGAGATCTTGGCCATTTTGTTAAATATTTTTGGGGGTTGTATAGTAGAAATATCATGGGTCTGATTTCAAAACCCAAGAACTAGGGGGTTTTTTGCAAAAAGCTATAGCATTTAGTCTCTCTTCAGAGGCAGGATAATACCAGCCAGCCAGTGCTGGTTTTGCTTTCTCCTTAGAAAACACGGCAGCCCCACGGTCTGTTGGCATACTCACAAGATGTGCTCCTTTAAGCCATTATAGTCTTAGACCCAGCTTTATGTCCACTCCTGCTGTTATCACATTGATATTTTTGTTAATTATTGACACAAGAAATGCTCAGTCATAAACCACAGATCCCTGGAAATGCTCTGCTGCACTGAGCCGAGCAGTGGTGCTGCGAGGATGCCTGCTCCCTCCTGACTCTTGGAGGTGCTGCCAGCATGGATTAGCAAACCCCAAAAAAGCACTGAATGTCTCCAGGCACTCCCTTTCCCCCTGCAGAAAAAAAGATCCTACTCATCCGGATTCCTCTCCACCCCCCAAAATACATGACATCATTTTTTCCCCATAAGGTTGTTTGCAGCCTAATGTGCTGCTGGTGGAGCCAGAGGGTGCAAAGTAAAGGGACCAAAGTGTCCCCGGGGAGGACTGGCCAGGGATGCTGCTACAGGTGAAGCCTGTCCTCTGACCACCATGGATAGGCCCGCCGCATTGTCAGCACCGGCTTCATAGGGTACCACTCAGCTGCGCTGCACGCTGAATTCAGTGCTATTTAACCTTTTGGAGAAGCGTTAGAAAACATAAAGGAGATAATTATAGCTTAAAATAGTGGGGACTAGCAGTCTGCAACAACGTGTCAATGCTTGGGATTTGTGTGCTCAGGAGAGAATGAGAGAGAAAGAGCAGAGAAGGAGCAGGTGCAAAAATGAAAGACAGAGGAAGAGAGTATTTAATGCAGGGGCCAGTCATCTCCAGGATTATAGAGAAATTTAATATGATCTTGGAATTATCCACTCAGTAACCAAGTAGATATTAGTACATTAAAAAAAAAAAAGGGTTTGCTTTATTGTAAAGAGTCTGGTACCTAAGAGACAGACTTCAGGCTAGGAGGGAAAAAAATTGTTCCTCTTTGCTTGCTATATGCCTCCATCCTGCATAAATAAACCCCCAAACCCCAACATAAAACCAAACCCAGGCCTTTCCATCACAGATCAAAAGTCAGGCAAGTAGTGTTGCATTGCAGCTGCCTGAATTATACTTGGCCTCTGAATAATAAATAGGGAATTTTTCGAACCACAGGCTCATTAATGAGCACTAATTCAGAACTGATGGCACAATGTTCAGTAATTTAAGCAATGTAGACAATGAAGGTTCTCAACTCTGGTACAAAGAGTGACCTACAGAATCTTGCGGAATGAGTAATTACAGCTAATATCCATTTCAGCTTCTATTAGAATATCCAATAAAACAAGGTCATGACAACAGGCAAGGATCACATCCCGGCAAGCATCGCAGTGGGGAGAGACGGAGTCACCCTGGAGCAGGTGGATGGTTCCTATTAGTTGGGCTCCTCAATGAATAAGGACGCTGACAGCTCCCCGGAGGACCGCGGGCAGCGGGCGGTGGTGCAGCAGTGGCGTAGGCAGCTCGGGGAATATGGGGATGGTTTTCAAGAGCACAAAGGTTAGGCTGGGATGGGATTTGTTTTTACCCATAACTAACAAAGGCTCAAAGGACAGACCATGCGCTACTGGCTTTTTTTTTTTTTTTAGCCTCTCAGATAGTTTGGTATTAACATATAGACGGAATGATTCAGTGATTTAATAACTGAGGATGGACCCACAACAAGTTGTAACAAATTGATAGATAGAAACGGGACAGCAATGGGTGCCTGTAGTGTGAAAAATAGTTGAATGAGCCGCAGCAGAGCAGAATGAACTGCCTGGAGAGTTTTCTACTTTGTACAGATAAGCCTTATTAATTCCTAAGAGAAGATGGAGAATATGGTCAAGAGAGGAAATAAAGAAATGATCTGCAATATTTTTGGTACAGTAAGTGGGCAGGTGGCTGGCTGTTAAAAACAGTTTCTGACAATCCTCACAAGACCTCCTGGTGCTTTTAAAAAACTGAAGGAAGACTTATTTTCTTCCCCCCAAATGTGCTAAAATTTCACTCTTAAATGCAGGCAGTTTTTCAGTGATACCGTTTGACTTTTAAAAAAAACATTCAGACAACACAGGGCTATTCAAAGTGATCCCCTCCCAAAACAATTCATAGGCTGGAAATTATCGCAACCATCCGGGCAATACTGAGAAGCCTGGAGGGGGTTGCAACCGGAGCTAATTGCCTAACAAATACAATTCACAACAAATAGTTTGACGAACTCATAAAAAAGCAACTCTGCTGGCTAAATCTCTGGCCCTCATGAGAGTTCATTGTGTAGCTAGAGCGATGCAGTGTGGACGTGCTGCGAGCTCTGCTGTGAAAGGAGTATTTCCTCGACTCTGGGGAATAGTCTGGTGTGCAAAAGCTGGTCCGGAAACACCAGGGCTTGATCTCTGCTGATCAATGTGGCTGCAAACAGCCAGAAAATGGTCAACATGGCTCTGAACCACAGTTGTGGCTCTTGAAGTTATAAGATAGAAATGTAGGTGTCACTGTGGCCACCTTTGGGTGCTTGTCTCTACCCCTTCCCTTCGAGTTTTTGTATGTCCTGCTCTGTGTGTGGGTTTGGACCTACAGAGAGGTCCCATGGAAGGGGCTGGGACACAGCGTGGACTGCCAGGTGTGAAATGCCTTGGAGGCTTGGCTCAGCCTCCACAGGGACTTCAAGGCCTGCGACAAAATTGGAGAAAAGGGCGTATTTTCCCCCAAGAATTAATTTCCACCATGAATCCCTTGAGTGGATGTGAGAAAGTACATATTTTTTTCATGAAAACCAGAACAAAAGAGAGCCTTTCTTTCTTTTACACCATCCCTACTATGTTTTGCTAATGGTGCTCCTCTGGCAGAAGCAGGGTTTGGACAAAAGGCTTGATCTCCCTAGAGGATTGATTAAATGCTGGATTTTGGCAGCTAAAAATGCGCTTTGGTGCTTAAGTCCCTGTGGTGGGGGCTGACCCTAAGCACTTCTTGCACTACATAAAACCCAGCATCAAAATCCACTTACAGGATGTATTCCCACGTACCTACTCGTCTCCCATGTGCCCCAGACGCCAGTCTTCATCTAAACATCATTTCACCTCCAGTTGTGAAACAGCTGTCCCGACTCGCTGGTGGGTCCAGCAAGGGAACAACCCTCAGTCACTGAACTGCCTGGAAAACCCCTTCTCTCCAGACATTTTTCCTTACATGAGAAATCACCTCCTGGAAAGGTGCTGGAGGACGTGGCACATGAGCAAACGATTAGGACCTTTGCAGGAGGAGAAAACCGTCTTTAACAGGGCTGGAAGCAGGAGGAGCCAGGGGACCAGGGCAGGTCCAGGACCATGGTGGAGGCACCAGCCCAAGCCCCGGCAGCAGCCCCCGGGCTGCCCTGTTGTGCCGTCCTGCTGCCGGCACAGAGCTATGCTCTTGCGTTGAATTCTGTTGACTTTAGTAATATTAATTGAAGTAGGGTTTCCAGGATTGGTCCCAGGGTTGCTGTAGCATCAAATGAATGCCAACAATTTAGATTACCCTCAGCTATATTCATTTCCATACTGGCTCGAGGAATTTTTCCTGCATCACTTGAGAAAAGTACCTTTAAAAGCTGTGCTCTTTTTTTTTTTTTGTATACTATCTAGTAAAGACTTCTGCTTTCTGTTAAAATGTGCTGATAGATATTTCTTTTCTGTTTAACTTTAAGGGACCTTGGTGAATACTTTAAGGTTTACAGCTCAAATGATTGTTTAGTAAGTAAACCTTTTCTCCTCCAGGTTTTGGTAAAATACTACATAGTTAAAATATTTTATTTGGATTCATACCTCATTTCAAAGTGTTGCTCACAATACCTGACAGGAGCTGAACTTTAGTTAGCTATTTCTCCTTTTTTTCCCTTCTTTTTGGAGGAAAACAAGAAGTCAAACATAGCTTCTGACACATTAAGCATGACTACTGGGAAATTAAAACAAATGCTGGTACAATTCACAGGGGGAAAAGAACTTAAAGTTTGTTTATAAACTTGTTCCCAGCTCCAAATGCATGTCATAAATTAATAGGTCATCAACATACTGTATTTAGCTGGCAGCAAGTAATTTTCTGTGAAGATATGAGACAGAATATAGCCAAAGTAGCAAACTGGCTGAAAGCGAAGCATTTTGAGTGCTTTGTAAAATTCATACCAGACAACTTCAAGCTCCAACAAAATGGAAAATCTTTCTTGTCTCTGTACTTAACTCCAAGGATTTAGAAAACTGACTAATAATGCAAATGCCCAGAGTTTAATAGCCTGGTGCCATAGCTGGAACACATGCCCAGCTTACAGGAGATCCACCACATGCGTATCCGGACAATTGGGGAATGTGGGGCTACGGACCAGGATGCTCTGAATGCCATCAGTGTCGACACACTCAAATTAGGACAATTCGTTTCAAAGCAATCAGAATCATGACCTCGTAGCCTCATTTGGGCTGGCTTCTGCCAACCTAATGCAGATGCGACCAACCTTTTTGTTAACAGGTTACAAAATATTCTGCGGTCCCAACTGCAAAGCCGTGTCTAGTAACTTGGAAAATCACGTATTCTGCTGGGTGGGAAGTGGCAGGGTGTGGATCAGGCCCCAGCAGCCTTGTCGCAAAGTCCGACTCTCGCGTTTTGAGAGATTTTCTCCATGGTTCAGGTAATTAATCACCTCAGTTTAAACACACAGGGAAATTATAATACTCCCCTCTACAAACATGTCCATACACAGTGCAAACTCAGAGCAAAATAACCTTTGGAGAATGTCAAGACCTGCTGTTAGAATTAAATGCATTTCTCTAGTTTCTTGTCTAGACTTGCATTTTTCAGCCCGCAAGGTGCAAGTCACCTGGAGGTGGTGCAAACAGCACATGAGGCACAGAGCAACCTTCAGCCCTGGGAGCTCCTTCCCAAGGTGATGTCGGAACGGATTATTGAGGAATTAAAGCAAGACATGGCCTAGAGAGCCATTGGCTTGGCTCTGAAGAGAAGAAGCCTCAACCAGTGCACACACAGCCCAAATAACAGCCTCTTTTCAGGTCTGGTGGAGGACAGCAGGAGAGAGTGGCTCCAGGGCCAGGCAGGTGGAGGGGGCTATCAGCAGACCTGCTTGCTCTGGGCTTTACTATCAGCTTTTCTTTTCCCACAATGTTAAAACCCACCATTTAATATATGTATATATATGTACTCATGCTTTAAAATTCTTTCAGAGATGGGACGAGGCAATATTATCTTTGAGAAAATGCAGATCCTAACTTAGTCTCCCAAAAGGAAAATTACTGACTTGAGCAATTCCTGGTAGTTATCCAAATAGCCTTGTCAAATTATTTAAATACCACATTGTGATATTATTGAAGTTGGTACCAAGTTACTCTTGGCAGAAACAAGTGTTCACTGGCAGGTGCTGAGTAGATGAGCTGTTACTGCTCCAGCTCTCTGTGTCAGCAGCACGGCTGGCTGCTGCGAGGGATTTTAACCAGGGGACTCAGCAAAATGCCCTCCAAAGGGGTTACCTTTCCTAAGGGGCTCTGGGAGGGTTTGCTTTTACCTCTCAGAGGCTGGTTACTTATCTGCTGTTACACTGGAGCAATGCTAGGTTTTTTGGGGGGTGGGTGGGAGAGAAGCATCATATAGCTGCATTCAGCACAAAACCCACCCACTAAAGAAGAGCTCTCTCTTCTATCTTAAAACAAATTCAGTATGTAAATCTCCAGAGAAGAAAATGGAATTTAGGTATTTACCTGCTCTGTATTAAAAGGAAGGGAGGGAAAAAAAGGCTTAGGCTTATGCATTTTTCATTATTTGGGACCCACTCTACCGAGGTATGCTTAATGCTTTCGTCTCTGCTATAATTTCAGTTGGAAAGTTGTTTAAAATGCAAGAGTCTAGCAGTGATTCACATGTGCTGTTTCAGAAAAAAGGTTCAGAGGTAGGTACCAACTCTGACTGTCTGTCCAGCCACAGCGTTAGGAGGGAGAGGAGGAGGAGGGACAGTGGTGGAGGAAGCATGGGACGAGTTGCTTGTCTTGGACTTTGAAATTCAGCTCTCAGCTCAGGAAAATCACAGATTTCTTGTATGGCGTGGGGGTATCCACCTTGCCTACCCCAGGGCAGCACTCCCGCGGGGCCCCTCTGTCTCCCCAGCCCCATAGGAGGCGGGGGGAGTTGGGGGAATCCAGGGGGTACACACCGAACTCCTGCTGCCACAGCGTTCACAAGCAAAACCCAGACAAATGCCATAACAACCTCCCTGTGTGGCAAAGAGAATGAGACCTTGACAACAGCCTCCTGCTGTATTAGCATGCATGGAGGTACGAGATCGGGCTCTGCAAGCTTGGCCGGGCAGCTGTGAGGTAGGACCTGTTAGATCATTTAGTCCCCACATCCTTTAAGAAAACTTTCGCCCCCTCAAATATCTTTCAAAGGTTTTGTCCAGTTTGGCTGTAAATGTCTCAAGCGATGGTTTTTCCATCACTTCCCTTGGGAAACTATACCTTCCTCTAGCAGCCCTCGGTAACAGACCATCTCCAGCTATTCAGCCAACATTTGCTTTGGCTCAGTTTCATCCCATTACTCTTAGTTATATCTTCACGTACCATGCTGACATGCTTAATATCATCTGAAAATTTTTGAGAGTTAAAATTTATATTACCAAGACAAGCAAAAGGAAGTAAACAGAAGATAAATTTTTCTGTGGATATTGCTTTCTACGGAGAAGTCTACGCAGAATAAAGCCACGCTCAAGGAAGGAATTAGTAAACAGGCGAAATGAAATGACAATGAAATGAAATGACAACTTTGTCACTTTTCAGTTAAACTGGGATGACAAGTTTGTCACTTTTTTTCTGGCCACCTTTACCCTTAGGGTAATTATTTTAGTGTTGCTGTGCAATAGATTTCACGTTAGGCTCCTGGAAGACGACTATGACACAAATTCTCTGCCGGACCAAACGGCTACAACTGCATTCACTTCTCCTATATTTTCTAGCCAAAAATTTTCCAGCCAAAAATTTTCCTCTGCATTTCTGTCCAAGTATGCCGTCTAGGTTACAGGAGACAGCACCCCTGCTCATGTTGGAGCAGCATGCTAGCTCCAGGACTCCATCTTGTCAGCAAATTGATTATTTCCACCCTTCAAAGGTCCGCATGTCTGAAATCCATATTATGCGTTTAAGTGCAATCTTACTGAAAGGGTCCAAATCTCTCTGCCAGAAAACTCTTTTTCTTTCTCCAGAAGCTCATAGGGAACATGCCTAGATTGTGCTTTAGTGAGGTGAATGCAGAGACAGACTTAAATTAATATGTCTGGGAATAAATTATTTCTAGAGTGTCTTGAGCCAGCATCACATGAATAGGTTACCATGAAGCACTATGGGAAGCAATAATTCATCTGAAAATCATAGTTTAAAATGGGAAAAGATCTATGAAAGCTGAGGATAACTATCCAGCCTCTTACTGTCAGCGGTGACAAGCGCTTTGCAATCTGCAAAGTACCTCAGAAGCATTGTGGGCCACTATGTCTTCACAAGATCCTGTGTTTTTTTATTTGGCTGGTAGCAGTGACAACTTACAGCACCTCACCAGCCAGCAAACACCCCCTAACAGGCTGGTAGGGTCAGGAATATCCAAAACTATTCCCCACGTAGAGGAAAACAGGAGGTGCCCCACACCAACTCTACTTCCAGCACTAGGAATGGAAAGTCATATTATAGTTTTGTTTACAACTGCCAAAAGCAGCTTTCCTTGGTCGGGTCATCTCCCAAGGCTTGGGCAGACCCCAGGAGGTGTGAGCGGTGCCACCTCCAAATTCGCAGGGTGAAACTGCACCAGCTGTATGCCCACTTTTGGAATAGAGATTGGGGCTCTTCTACATCTTTTTTGGCCTTTGATGGGAAACAGCAGGGTTGGTGCCACCCCCACTTCTCTTTTAGACGTGTGCCAAGCTCCATTAAACCAGTTCAGACATTTTAACCAGAGTCAAGAGACTTTTCGGATTGTGTTATAGAGGGAAAAAAGCCACCTAGGTTTCACCTCTACTGCCCCAATATAATTTAAAATTAAGAAGCCATTACATGATTTTTGTCACTAAATGTACCACAGAATTTTCTTCTAATTTGACACAATAAACTAAAGAGCTAAATGCCTCATGGTGAGAGAAATGATAATTCTCTGCTGACCAAAGGAGAAATGCACTCTTGCAGCCTACCTGGTGCCTTAAATTTTCCTACTCAAAATCACATAGCTGAGACCACAGAAGGAATCTCAGTTTGTACATCAGCCCAGAGGTTTTATATTTAGCATTCTGTGCTCTCATCTCACTATACATCTGTATAAGTCTATTTAAACTCTAGAATAAAAAAAAAATGATTATTTTATTTTTAGGTTTGCACCTTGATCACATCTCATTCCTTTCTTCGACATCACCCTCTCCCTTTTGTCCTAATCTGCCTACAGCTGCAAAACTTGAAAAGTGCCTTTTGCTTTTGCCCCCAGTACAGTGACATGGCTCAGCAAACGTGAATAGTGCCTTGGGAGCTGCAAGGCATCATCCTATACTCCGAAGGTCATTACAGCAGCGATACCGATGTGCTTAACACCTCACCTGGAAAGTCCAACGCAAGATCCTCATTAACTGATGTACAAAAGTCTACATGACAACAGTCAGCTCTGTGGTGTAAATGGCCAAGGTGGGCACTTTCGAGGCAGAAAACCAGCAAAGACAAAAGTGCAGCCTCCTACACACAGCAATTTCAAACTCCACAGAGTGTAAAGGGATGGGAAAGTGATCGTGTGGTTAGTGTGGTTAGCATGTGGTTGCCCTCGGTCAGAGCAACATGGGGGGAGCAGTATGGTGCATCTACAGCACCTTCTCCTCATGCAGCAGTGGTCATGCTCCACTGAATCAGGGGAAGAGACAGGGCGCTCCTTCCCCAGGTCTGTAGGGCACACGGGACGTGCTGTCAGGAGGGGAGATACACTGCTAACCGTCTCCAATGTGGCCAGTTTTGTTAGCCATCATGGAAAAGGCAACAGCAACATGGCCTTCAGCAAGGGCTAAACAAGCTCTCTGGAGACCCTGGCTACATTCTTCTGTTGTCAGCCTGGGATGAAGCTCATTTCACTGCATCCTAAATATGACTGTGACTTGAGCAACGAGACCAAAGCAATCTTGAGTACATCTCCAGGTGGCTGATGATACGTCTCATGTTTGCAGTACAGACACGCACACAGAAAGAAGCCTTATCTAGTCTCATTCTGTCATCCTGAATCTGACCCTCTCCTAGCAGCCATAACTGACAAAACTAAATCTGACTTAGGTACCTCCATTCAGAGTTCAGTTTGACACCTCAATCCCTTTGAGATACAGAACTCAGGTATTTGGAAATGAGCCTAGGAAAATCATCTGCTTTCTCCTGAGTGCCTACCTAGGAAAAGATATAAAATTCATGTTGAAAACAAAGCTATGCAAAAAAAAAAAAAAAAATCACCCAAACCAAAAAACAGACCTTTCTTGCAGACTGCACTTAATCAGCAGGACACTTGATGCATCAGCAGACAAGGTCCAGCTTTGTGAAGATGTCTAGAAGGTGTCTAGAGCTGCAAAAGCCACTTAGTCTACTAAGACTTCTTCAGTGGTTTTGCAAAGACATCTGTGCATCCATCTGCATTTTAAATACTCTGACACTTTGAGAAATCTGTCCAAAGGTCCTGTTGCTGCTGCACTTGTTCTAACAGCTAGTGGCACTTCCCATATGTAAATAGAAAATCCTAATATTTTCTATACAGTCCAGTACTACAGTAGTCTGGAAGTTACTTGAGGTGATTCTAGGGAAGATATGATGCCATATGTTGCTGTATTAAATGTCTGTGCTTTGTCATAGGAAACATTTTCGTACGCTACTTTTACAGGGTTTCTGCAGCACTTTAATTTTCCCTACTCGGCAAAAATAAATTCCAAACAACACAATACCACTCTCATACAGCTGTAATCATAACATCACACAACTTCAGTCTGAAGCATTTGTTCCACTAAAAGAGTTTCCTATTTTATTTGTATAGTCCTATTTAAGGATATAGGACTTGTTTTAATATTACATAAAGAACCAAGCAACTGTTTGCTCAACTATGGCAACACGAAATATGAACAAGGTACATATGTCGAAAAAGATAATAGCTGACTATCAAACCAATCCCAGAAATTAGTTGTGAAATGAAGTGGAATATGTGAATGGTTATGAAAAACAACTAAATTAATTTACATGGGTAAAATAAACGGTACATGAGAGACAACTGCCACAGCACACCCCCCTGCCACAGCAGAGTTATTCTCCTTATTCAGAATAAATGGGATTCGATATGCACATGCATGTGTGCATTTATGGGTATTTATGTGAGAGAGATTTATTAAAATGTTTAATGAAATCGCCATGGTTGTATCAAGTTACACACAGTGGTTTGCAGGCCTAATCCTGCTCATGTTAAAGGCAATGGAACTAAGAACAGTTGACTAATTATCACTCTGTAAGTACTCCAGAATATCCATGTTGAATTCTAACAAATTACTAGAACCTCGGGGAAAGAAACAATGCTAATTAAGATGAACTTTAGGTGTAGGACCTAATTAATATGATCTTTACGTGAAACTTGTTCCAAATGAAGCAACCTTAAAAGTTATATGAATAAATGCCTTGGGCTGTATAGTGCTAAATAAGTCAAAAAATAAACAAACATGTTCCTTAAAATCAGCGAGTAACAAATCAAGATATTAACATGGGTATTATGTGACTGCAAGACTTTGCTTCAGCAAAGATTTTGATTTGCTTTAGCTCTGAATGCCACTGTTGGTGAAATGATAGATGCTGGGGATTGTTTCTGTTTCTAACTGGTACCACACAGAGATGCTGGGTGGGAAGCAAAAGTACAGCAAGAATACACAAGTGACTCTTTTGTTTGGGGGCAAATATTGATTTCAAGATCTTGTCAAAATGATGTGTCAGTCTATTAAAACAAGAACTTAAAACTATGTCTTCAGGTAACTTAAAAGATTTTTTCCTGTTTCAAGGAAGGCAGCTAGATTCCCAAGCAGGAGAAATTTGTGCACCAAGTCAATTAAAGAAGGTAGAATGGTGCATGTATTGGTACAACTCCTGCTTGTGCATCCATGTATGTGTACACATCTGTATGACTCAGGTACATGGGGACGGAAAGCAGTGAACACAGTAATATTTTGGAAACTGAGGAAGAAAAAGGAAATAAGTCTCAACATACTATTTCTGTTCTCCTTCAATACAACCCTTTGCACCTGGCTGTTCGCAAAGAGCCCGACTGGCCAATGCTATGTACAACACATCAGCCTCCGGCAGTCCCATGGGGAAGAATTGCTAGCCTGCGGGCAAAAAGGCTTTGGGCACGTGTGCCTTCACCCAGTCGGGTAGTGCTGGCTCAGCAGGATTCAGCTCCATCAGCCGACCCAAGGGAAAGGAGCTCACAAATTAGGAGAAGATTAAGTTCTCCATGGCACTGACAGGGACACTGGGAAAGGGACTTTCCTAGTTTCTGGGGACAAACAATTATTCTAGAAATATTGTTCAATGTTATCTAGAAGAATTATTTTCCTTACAAAACTAGACAAACCCTTATTTCTTACAGTGCTGCTGCATTCCCTGTCTGGGGCTAAAGGCTGAGCCTGCTGTGAAGCCCAGAGCAGAGCTCTGGTCATCTCCTGTAGCACCTACATGCCAGATGGATCTAATTCCCTGGCTGGAATCCAGAAGCTCGGGGTGAATCCTGATCCCGTTGAAACTGCTGGCCAGAGTCCAACTGGTTTCAGTAAGGTCATCCTCTGGTCTCTGCTCCAGCAGAGCTTTTGGGAGATCCTTCCGTACAGGAATTTTTTTTCTGAATGAAACCAAGTTGACTGAGTACTGACTTGTCCAAATTATAACAAAGATGACAGCAATGAAGGAAAAAAAAAAAAAAGATTAGCCTATGGAAAAACAAAATAACAACTTACAATTACTCTGTTCTGAGCAGATATAATAAAAATATCAGATGCAATATATGGACATACATTAGCATTTTGGCTTTGTCTGCTAAACTGGAATTCCTCACATGCTGACCTCTTGCCCTCCTCCTACTTCTATTTTTCTCTCTCACCGCTCCATGAGAAAAAAGGGGGAGAGGAGAAAGAGAGAGCGAAAGAGACACAGAGAGAGAAGAAAAAAGGTGGGGGGGCGGGGGAGAGAAGGCATGAGAAAGAAGTAAAGACAGCAAAAGAAAGAGAAAGAATGAAAAAAGAAAGAGTGAAAGAGAGAGCAACAGAACAAAAGCAAGCAAGAGCAAGCAGGAGAAAGAAAGAAAAGAGAGAGAAATCAATGCACTGCCAGTCGTTTTTTTAGGGCTTGTGAAAGTTATGGGGCCCTACATGGAGAAGGCATTACATTTTTTGATCTGCAGCCAGATTCTTAATGAAATAGGAGGGCAGGAGGGAGGCTAATGTGATTCAGCATCTAAAAGCAAGCAGTTGCATCAATAATCTTTAGCACTGGCACTTGTGCTAAGACAAAACATAACAGAGTTTAGAAGACAAGTTGTCAGTGTGATTTGGGGGCCTTTCAGTTATTCAATATAACTCCATTAGGTTTTGGAAGCATAAACAGGTAGCAGGGTTTTGTGCAAGCAATACTCTTAAACCAGTATGTAATTAAAATTGAGCTCTTTGGAGAATAATTCTACTATATATTACTAGAGGTGACCTCTATTTTATCAATCTCTAGTGAATACCGCTATTTGCTTTACCTTTACCCACTTTCAGTCTAACAAACATAACTACGAAGCAACAGACTGAAGAACCGAGCAGCGCACACTTGAGCTCGGGCTGTCTTTGTGCTCTGTGTTAAGCTCTCACTTCTCAGTTAAAGCAGCTTTAGAAGAGGAGTGCGCTCTCTTCCACTGCTGCCTAACTTCTGCTTCACTTCTCTGGGGAAGTTTTTTTGAAATTTATTTACTTCTATGCAGAAGTTTTTTACTTTTTTTTTAATGTGCAAAACATTAGGGTAAACTAGGTTAAAGGAAACTTTTTTTTTCCCCCTTCAGCTGGAATAGTACATAAAACTTAGGCTGACCTTTAAGGCTAAGCTTTGCAAATCTGCCAGTGCAAGGAATTTGGGTAGGATAAAATTCCCACCAATGAAGGCGTCTCACTTCAAGTTAGTCTATGCATGACTTGATTCCCTCTTAAATCCCTCACGCAGAGCACAAGCTCACTAGAATTGTACATAGGGCCTTGTCAGAGCCTCCTGCAGGAGAGAAGCTCACTCTGGGGGCTCTGACCAATGGAGTACACTGAAAGAAGTGGTCATGGCATCCAAGAAGGTGCTCAAGGAGTACAAACTGTTAGACCATGAGCCAAATATATTGGATTTTCAAAAATCTTTCACATTAGATACTGAGCTTAAACCCCTATGACTGCTGGTCATTGGGCAGAATGGGCTTTCCAACAAGAGCACCCCAGAAAACCTCCCCTGTTCTTACAAGAGCATCTTCTCACTGCAGAAAAACCTCAGTTATGAAGAGGACCTGGGCCATAAACACTAGAACTTGAGATGGAAAATTAGCCCAAGCCAGGCAAAGGTTATGCTCCTCAAACATCTCAGCAAAGCCTGGACCATTATTGAACAAGTTGAGCAGCATAATTATGCGGATGGAAGATGTTAAAAGAAGAACACGTGCTGAAGTCACAGCATCGTGAAGCTTAGTTTCCCACTTAACCATACGATTCAGTGCAGTCCCTTGGTAATGAGCTCCTAACACCCATCTGTGGCAAGCACTTCCCACAGGCCAGTTCTCAAACACACAGCTTAAGTCCGAAAGGTATAAGTTTGTTTTTATTTTACCTCTTCTCTTCAGATCCCAGGACGTTTGTTTGCTCATAATGTAAACCACCTATATGTAAAAGTGACTCTGTGGTTAGGACAATAATTAATTTTGCTGAACTGATACAGAAAGATCTGGGAAAAGGACCAGTGAGAACCACCAGCAAAAGCTGATTTTGCAACACTATTTTCCCCATTTGTCTTAAATACAGCATTTTTTTCACTGTTCTACATGCCTATTTATATTAAAATAAGCTGAACCTGAATTAAAGGAAAAAACTCAGCTAGTGAGATAGTGTAAGGGAATGTGAATTACTTTACATCCCAAGCATGCAAACCCCCTCACTTCTATTCCTTATGCTTGCAGAGACTATTTTTTATGATTTTCTCCATTTCTTGCCATTAATGTGGTTTGAATTGTCTCCTGGTGTCCTAACACAGAACTGTTGTCTGCCTTCTTCATTAATCTTCATAAATTTCAAGTAATACAATGGCCTGGCCTCCACCCTCCAGGGCAGTGGGAATTTAAGAGGGCAAATGTTTTGGGGAGTCAGTTCGAATGCCTAACCCGTGTCTTACTGCACCGTGGTAGAGCCTAGGGTGGCGGTGGGAGGGCAGGGGGTGTTTCAACCCTCCTTCATGTTTTGCCTTTTTAAATTGTACGAATTTTTCCAAGTGCTTTTAAGTTCCCAGGAAGGTCTAAACAATTTTGGCTGTGTAAGGGAAAAGGATGCAAGGATTCATACATAATATTTGGATAATATTTGGATGGGGAATGGTATCGCCATCAGATGTCTGTCGGTACCCATTTGGTGCAACATGCCTGCACCTCCAGCCCTCCTGAAGCTCCTGACCAGGGGTGTGAGGAAAGCACTGCAAAAAAGCTTCACAGATCTCCAAACTTTGCACTTTGGGGCTTTTATCTTTTAAAAAAAAAAAAAAAAAAAAGCACAGTTTGCAGCTTGGTAGTACTGCAGAAAATTATATAGCAATTAATAACAATTTACAAGGCAGCACAACATGTGCTAATAGGTGTAAGGAGCCGTGTAAACAAGTACGGAAAACATCACATATGCTTTTATCTTTAAAAAAAAAAAAAAAGCACAGTTTGCAGCTTGGTAGTACTGCAGAAAATTATATAGCAATTAATAACAATTTACAAGGCAGCACAACATGTGCTAATAGGTGTAAGGAGCCGTGTAAACAAGTACGGAAAACATCACATATTGAGGAAAAATTTCCACGGTGCAGTGCTGAATGTCCCTAGATAAACCATTTTCTTCCATATTTCATCTGGAAAAATATCCTCCCATAAACAAAGACTGCATCAGTTAAGGTGTACAGTCCAAGACCTAAACTGAAAAAAACCAGACTGTCCCCAGGTTTATCGGATGCTTAGGGTCTGGCACTGGGGGGTCTCTTCCTTGGTCACTGGATGAAGTTCTCTTCTGGACCATTTCATTCCATCGGTGTGATGTGACCCAGCATAAGGAAAACAAAGAGAATTGAGTTTAAGCTTGTAGAAAGCTAACTCTCTTTGGAGGGAGCCAAAGCAGTAATAAAAACTGTTCTAATGATTTAACGAACAGCAAAACGAACTAAAAGCAAAGTTTGGAATTAATGAGCGCTCTAGATCAAAACCATGGATGATTTTCCTCTCATTAGTGGTTTTTATCATCAGATGTTAGCATTGTTTGAATGAAATTCATTCAAAGACCTCAAATAAAAGCAGTATTTGGTAAAAGAAACCGTGATTTGGCTCTATTAACAAACAGAACATCTTGCTAAATAATTCCTTTATGCACTATTCAGTAATGATGTAAAGCTGGTGCCTTTCTGCTGCCTCAGTGAAACAGCCTTCAGAAAGATCATTAAACCGGCTTTTTGTGAGACAAGCTAAAGAGAACAACCGAAATGTCTGTTATAAGTTTATATTTGTATTCAACTCGATTAGGCCTTAGGATACAGATGGAAGTAAAGTGCAGTTTCCTTCGAGGCCGTTTCAAACAGCTAACTTCCTAAAGAAGCACTTCTGAAAACTGCTTCGGATGGAGACTGTGACTTTCCAAGAAGCGTTGCATCACCGCGGCCCGGATCCGACTGACGGGCGGGAGGGGGAGACACTCGTAAAAATATCAAACAGCTGATCCGCATGGATCCCGGCCAGAGCTGCCGCCAGAGACATGCAGCTCATTGTGGAAGGAATTTCGGTACAAACGAAGCCACCGCAAATAACAACAAACCCTCCTCCTCTTCTCCCCTTTTTGCTGCTCGGGAATCCTCCTCCCCGGCTTTATTTTTTTGCTTTCCAGCGAGGCCCCACGTTGAAGCCCTTGCCAGCTGGCTGCGGCGAGACAAAGTCGCTCTCCGAAACAGCATCGCTGCCGCTCCACAGGGCTTTCGCCTGGTGACAGATGCCTCACAGGCACGGCCGGCAGCGCCCAGGCAGCCTGGCTGTTCCAGTCCCGGCTGCACTACTGGATTCCTGGGGAGGTTCAGCTGGGAAAAGGACTGGGTTTATACTCGCTCCTGGGGTTGGTTGGCTAGAAGTGCTTTTCTCTCTTGCAAGAGGTCTCTGGAAGGAGTTAGGGGAATGTGCTGGTGGGCTGCAGAGGAGCCCGGGCTCACACAGTCCTCACGGGCATCCCTGGAGTTCCAGAGCGTAATCGAGGGGCTCCATCCGCACCACCTCCTCTCATCTGACTTTCATTCCAGCACCGCGGCTGGCATCTCCAAAAGATTTTTGACCATGTAAAAAAAACAGAAATGCTCAGCTAGCCTCTCATTGGAAACTCCCCCAAACTGATTCAATTCAAGTAGACCAGCCTTTTCCAAAAGAAACATGTTCTGTCAGAAACGTTTCACCTGCTCACTAAGTACATTCACTACACAGAGCCTTTTTATAATGTGCTAATTTATTTTTAGAAACGGTTTTATATCGCAGAGCACCCTGAGTGCCTTTGGCAACTTCAGGTACTTTAGAAATAAATGTATTATTATTCCTCTTTAGAGATTTAAACTGTATGTTAAGTGGTTAAAAGTAGCCATTACATGGTTGGTGGCTTTTTCTTTTATTGGTTTTCCCAATGGCAATTTTAATACTGAACTTTATTATTTTTATTAATTTTATTATTTATTTATATTACAGCACTCATACTCTTAATTTAGGAAGAATCAGTTCCAAAAAGAGGAGCTGGGTGCCTGACTGGCAAATGGGGTGCCTAAGGCCAAAGCTGTGACCCTGCAAGCTCCCGAGCTCTCGGGGCATTAAAATAATTTTCTGATCTAACTCTTCCCAGTCATCTCCAGTTCTGCTCCTGCTCCTTCCCAGGAGACCCTCAGCCCTCCTGGGCTGAGCACTTTAGCAGCAAGAGGATATCCCATTGCCTGGGTTTCCTGAGGAGCTTAATCTAATTGGCATTTTTCAAATTGTACTTGATATACACATAAAGACACAGACAAACTACAGTTGCCTTCTCTCCAAAGCAAGCACATGGTGCACCTCTTTTTTTTTTAAACTGTGGCTAAAAAATTCATATGGTGTACAGGCAGGCCAGATTCATCATCCTGCTCTGGAAGAAGGCGGCCAATACCTCATGAAGGTACCTTCTACACCACATCCTGGACTAGCCCACCACACATGGGCTTTGCCAGGTGGCTTTTGAAGCCAATTCTCGGTGCAGAATTCAGGATTCATTAACCCAAAACCAAAGCCCCAGAAAATACTCCTCCTGCAGATCAGTGGCTGAAGAGGGAAAGCCAAGGCTTTAGGATCAGAGGGTCCCCACTTTCTGGGGAAAGACACAAGATACTGTCCTGTCAATGCTGGGGATGAAAGACCTCCCTGAAACTCTCAGTAAGGCCCCTACACCTTAGAGACATCAAGGGGTGAAGACCAACTATTTTCATTATCTTCTAGGTGAAACTCCAGCTAACTGCTCATGGTGTCTTCAAGGGGCTCCTCTTCTGAACGTGCCTGGGCTCAGATTCCCTTCTACTCTCTGTCCCTCTATGCTAAAATAGCCCAACTTCAGGTTTCCAGTTTCCATTCCAGGAGCCAGGCATATAAAATGTGTATCTTAGAATATTTAGTTCTGTGGACCAAAGAAGTTTTCATGAAGTTTAAAAGGCAGTTTGGAAAAGTTTTCTATCTTGGAAGGACTGAGCAAACTTTCTCAACTCAGGCATCTGCAACTGAATTTTGCAGCTCCTGAGTCTGTTGTCACTCAATAAGAAAACAAATGCTACATGGCAACTTAGCACATACTCTGCTGGAATTGCCATTATGGTTCAGGTGAAAGCAAGATTTCTTCATGTATCTTTAGAGGACTGAGTGACTCAGATTGTGAGGAGTCACCATCAAGCTAGTTCTTCATGCATTAAGGTAATACTTTCTCTTCTTTTGAGGCCAAGATCCAACTGCCATTACTTAACGTGTTCTTCAATTTAAAAAGTTACCATCTACTAACCCTCCTCATGAAACCATCAGTTGGTGTGAATGGAGAACATCCAGCTGATTAGTTCTGATGGACTGCTGCATGGAGATCTAGTCTGTGTCACTAAAACGCCTGTTCATCCAGTTAACCAAATTACTAAGGAGAACTCCAGCCAAGTGCAACACTTAGTGGGCTGCCATTACCAGGAGGTCAGTGCACCAGAGATACGGTCATTCAGCCTGAGTTCAGTACACTTAGGTAAGTGGCCAGTTGCGAGGATATACCTGAATCTATCCTTATTCATTAGTTAAAGAAATTTAGGCCGGTGTCTGAAATTAAGCAAGCCTTAAAATTTCTCTACGAGATACATATATAGGTTTTTATCTGCAATCAGGTGCTTTAGTGGCAAATAAGGTTGATGAGCAAACTCTGCTATTATAACTATTATACTTATTGTTATATAATTATAATTATACTGTTATAATTATACTATTATAATTAAAGGGTAAACGACAAGATTCACAAGAAAGCCAACAGTCGGAAACAGGACTTTCTCAAAACCATGGTCAGCACAGTCGGTTGCTCCATGCTGCAGGCTGAAAAAGCCCCTGAGCACTGCCAGGAGAGCCAACACGAAATCGGATCAGCCAAACAGGGAGCAGGGAACAAGAAGGTCTCGAGACTGGCCCCATCAGTGATCACGAAAATCAGCAGTAATCTCTCCACTGGTTTTGACAGGTGCTGGCTGAGATGTTATATGTAAAGTCCCCGGCGCTCCGTTAAGACAAAACTTCATTCCATTCAAAACTTTATTAGCATCAAAATTTCATAAAGACTACAGAATTTTATCCAAAAAGTTTAATTCTTTGAAAATCTGGCAGCCTGGATAGAAATTCTGGGCACCTGGCTTGAGCATTGCTCAGTTTTCTCCAGTTTCATCCACGGTGACATTATTTATTTAGTTCTGCAAGTTTTTAGAGGAATGCTGCAATGTGAAACATATCACTTGCAGAGAGCCCCAGTTTTGGCAGCCCTAACAAAACTAATGCCAACTCAATGCAAATCTCTCTCTGCTTGTTTGCGTGTATTATAACAGCAAGAAATAAATTTTCTTAGAGGCATAATGAAAATACGCTCAAGACTAACACCGATGTCCCTATACAGAAAACATAATAGCTGGGTTTGGTTTTTTCCCATGTTGGTTTAGATAAGTCAATTATTTGTAGAGTGACTGTCAATATTGTGTATTCAAGGTGGTATCAGCAACGCAGAGTTATCCAGCAGGAATTATCTGCTTGATTTTTTAAATGTCATTACACATGTGCCCCCCATTGTTTTTTTATATGTTTTTTGGATTCTGAAAATTGTTCTTTAAAACATTCACTGTATTAAAAATCAAAGAGTGCATCATTGCATGCCTTTAATGACCTGAAGATGTCAAATGCAGTTTCAAAGCTGCACTACATACAACAAAAAAGGATCGGAGTAGTCCTGCAGCAGAGAGGTTCTCACGGTCCTGCAAGCTCTTAAACCTTTGAAACGATCCAGTTTCTCTAGCAGGTTTCTGCATCTGGTCTGGCTTCGTTTTTATTAACCACCAGCTCAGCTAAATAACAATGTCCCGTTAAGTCCTCAGTCGGATGCTAGTTCAGTGTGGGGTTCTGGCTATGCTCTGCAGAGGACCTGGCCTGTGCCTAGCGCAGGAGGCTGTCGCCTGTGGCTGCAGAGCGGGTGGACGCTCCAAGGTTTAAGCCTTACGAACGGCTGAATTTTGGATAGAAAAGTAAAAATGCAAACTCATGCTTGAAATCTCAGGAAGGTACCAGTTCCACCAGGGACTGACTGCCAGATCCAGCCACCTGAGGCCTGAACGGCATTCAATTACTATGGCTTGGGGTCACCCTACAGCTACAGCTGGTGCTAACCCTGTGCCTTCTAATATCCATGGGTTCGTATGGTCTAGATAAAAACAAAATGTTGACGTGCTCTTGATTATTTTGTACAAGAGCATTAACGTTGTTAAACACCATGTCTTATCCTATAAACAGTAAGGATTAATTTATTTTATACCCACCAAGTGTTTATTAAATGTATCAATCTCCAAAGTACAGCCACTTATCGCAATTCACCACAACCACGCAACAAAGTCCAGCTATGTATCCAACATTCATTTTCCTGAACATCACTGCAAACAAAGTCTTCTCTGCATGCAGCTAATGCATGTGAAAGGTAAATAGTATGAGCTTGCAAACATAGATCAAAATTAGGTGCCAGTCCCTAAGAATCTATTCCCTAAGCAAACGCCTTTGGGTTTTAAGTTTCTGATGTATTTAATCAATGAGAATGTAAAAGTTTTTGGAAGGTGGCTTCCCCTTGGAGCACATTACCTTTGCACCTCCACCATGAGCTGCTCGATGAATTCCAGCATACGAACAGAATATTGAAATCAAAACAGGAATCTCGGCTTCGCAGATCAAAAGCCTTTTTGCCTATTTTTTCAGGTTTTCAGTTTACCTCAAGACACAAACAGACCTACAGGCAACTCTGGTAACGAGGGTTTGAGATTCTGCGCTTGACTCAGTTAGTGACTCATGGAGCATCCCTGTGCCTCAGCTTACGCCTCTCTGAAATGGTGTTAAGGCAGACATGGCTATTTTGAGGGCTGTTATGAAAGTTAATCTATATTTCTAAGGTTAAAACAAGTATTTATGTGATTTTCTTGGTTTCACTGATGCATCATATACTCAGACATGGGCTAAAACTGGTTATTATTAAAAGAGTTTTTCTCTCTTTAACAGCTACTTAAAAACTCAAGCAACATTACTGCTTTATGTTTAAACAAAATGAAAAAATGCAATCTTTTTTTTCTCCCCCAAATATGAGCCTGGTTATTTCTCAACTGAAAAAGTTCACCAGAAATCCCCTGTGAAGTCTGATCCTGTGCCACTAGAGCGAACGGGAGTGCTACCATCCGCTTCAATGCGAACAAGGGATCACCTTGTGTTTCTGCAGTGAATCTGAAGGAGTGTCATACCCTGCAAACCGTAACTAAAAGGTATTTATTACCCAGACTTCTGTGACAAGGACAGAAGTTGTTTGGTCCCTGAGGAGGAGGGTTGGAAGGGGGAGACACGGTAGGTACCCGAACACGGGGAAGGTGCAGGTGGGTAAAACGCCTGACGGCTGCACCGCTGGCTTGCTGTGCGCTACGGCTCTGGTAAGAAAGGGGAGGGCAGGAAAGGGAAAAGTGCTTTGTCTCCCTGCTTTGCTGTTGTTATCTGCGAGTGCAAGCTGCTCGCCAACAGCGCTGGATTTCCCCGCTCCCAGAGAGCCACCGTCCTTCCCCACGCTCCCATCCAGCTCAAGTCCTGCTCCCGGCACTTCCCCGTAAGTCGGTGTCTCACCTAAACCCACAAACTGCCCTCCAGTGGTGTTTTTTCTCTTAGGGACATCATGGGGGAGATCTCTGTCCCCCTGCAAAAAGAGAGAGAGTCCATCCAACATGAAGTACTGCAGAGTTACACACACGTCCAGACACATACCAGTGCCAAACGCTGTCAGAAGGAGAATTACTTTTGATTAATGGGAAAGGAAACTTAATTGTCATTCGGTATAAATGTCAGGGTGGAAACCCAGGGAAGATAAAACATCACTTTTCACCAAGAAGGAAGCGAAGATTTCCATGGTGCAGCCTAAGCTTACTGCTTAATGCGGATGAAAAAAATATTATTCTGATCAGCTTCTTGGGGGATCAGGATATTTTAGCTTTTACTATCTCGGGGACTCGCTGTGTAACTCTCCGATGCACAAAGCTCACCAAGTTTTTCACATTTCTCTGGGCTAGATCCGCAGCTGGTGTAAATCACCGCGACAGCTCTGACTTTGGTGGCATCCTGCCAATTTACTCCAGTGAAGGATTTGGTGCAGAAATGTTTCCCAGTGTATAAACTTCTGGTTATGATAGACAGTTTCTGGGCTCCAGCAGGGATTGGTGATCTAAAAAGGGGGTTATGGGAATTGGCAAGATATGAAATGGTGTGGGAGAGCTGCAAATATTTAATTTCCTGTGAAATAATTCTCTGGTGGCTATATATATATATATATACACATGTATGTGTGCATGTGTGTAGTTCAGCAAGTTACAGTCTAAAATGAAAAGATTTCCTATTTCCCGTGAACCACTCCTGGCACCAATTGTCTGCCCAGGAGTGCCAGCAGGCAGCTGAACTCTGGTCCGTTTGCCCTAATACAATGCCTTCAAGACCAAATTGACTCCTGAGATGGTTTCCAGCTCCCTGGCTGCAAAGCCACTTATGTGTTTAAGGAGGAAATATGCCGGGGAGTAGCTGGACCGGTTTAATGCCTGCAGAGAGATTCCAGACTTGTGCACCTGCCTCTCCCCATGCCCATAGCCAAATTTAAACGCTACGGCCCCTCCGTGAAGAAAGGGGCACAAGTTAGGGCCACGGCTGTTCCCGGGCTATAAAAATAGAGACGGATGCTTGCCTGCGAGGAGGAAGAATGTGAGGCTTCTTTGAAAGCTGAGCGTGAGCAAGTCCTGACACCTCCCGGCTCTTCACCTCGTTGGAAAAAGTTCTTGCGCTTTCGGCATGCACGTGCGTGGGGACACACACGCACCCGGCACAGAAAACAAAAGCTACCGGGAAAGCTACAGAGAGATGCTTCTAGCAGGGCTCAAAGAGGGGGCGGAAAATGCTTGCAGTCAGCGTTGTTTGCTTTCAGCTCAGTTTGATTAAAAATTCCCAAACCAACCATCCAAAAAAACCCCACCCCAAATTCCTCTTCAGAATTAATCGGGAGCAAAAAGAAAACCACATTATGCGTGTGTCGTCTCCCTGCCCCTCGCCCCGGTCGCTCCCTCTCACAGAGCACTTGCAGGATGGAAATCTGTTGGGCTGTCTGTTTTCCACCCAGGTGGACAAACATATAGACAGGAGACTGAATGCAATTTGCTGTTTCAGAGAAAAGCGAGGTCCGCAAACGAAGTGAAATTGCTGATCCCAGGCAAGAGGGAGTGCTCCCTTCCCCCTCCAGCAAACACACGCACGCACAAGCACGCACACTTGCACACCCCTCCCCTCCAATTTTTAATTAAGAAATGAAGGAAAATACAATATTTTTTATTGTCCTTTCAAAGAGATCTCTATTTGCATAGTCGGATCCCCCTTCCTCCGCACAGCACTAACATTAGTGTGACCTTTTCCTGCTAATTGGAAAATCTTACGGAAATAAAGCCTGTCAGAAAATGAGAAGTGTCTCCCCTTTAGGCTGGCCAAACGACCTCAGAGGGGGAAAAGAAGTTCTGAATTTCTGCTCCTTCTGCACACACTGCAAAATCTTTATTACTTCGGAGAGCCTTGAAACCTAGTAATGCCCCTCCAGTGCAAAGAGAAGTAAATAAATTTCTTCTTATGACCACTTTGGAGAAACACACAACCAGATTTACTCAGCAGGGATAGATACTGGACAAGATAATGAAGAGAGAATAAGAATATGATAGGGGTTTACAGCCTCTTCTGTCTCTTTAAAGTGTTTTAATCCTTCAGAAACAGGATATCGAGTCCATTTCCTTAAAGATACAGTATCCCTTCTGGGACAAGTAATGTTATAAAAACCTAAGATGTAACATCTATCTCACAATATTGATTGGCACTTTAGTGTGATAAAAGGGGTTGAACCTGAAGGGGAAAAAAAAAAAAGAAAAAAATAGGTAAAGCGGGATTACTCTTTGAAGAATTGAAAAAAAGTCCCTATAACACCAGGTCAAACTTTCAAAATATTTTTTTTTTTACATGGAATTGAACCAAATGCCATTTCAATGATTGTCTAGGCAATTCTCTTGATTTTTAAAGCATATAGATCCACGTTTGTAGCTTTATTACCAGCTGGTGCTGGAGCTAGCTCCAGCCCCAGCCCCAGCACAAAGCGCTGTGAATTCTTTCTATGCTCCAGCAGAGGAGAAAAAAAGGAGAAATTTCAAATAAAGAGATACGCTTTTGTTATTAACAGCAAACAAAGGAAACCCAATTTCAAATGACTGTCTAGTTCATTTATAAAATGCCCTTTTGACACAGCATCACCTGTTTTTCGGAAGAGCTTTGAGTGAAAACATTGAAACAACTGTCATCATATGGATATATCTACAGTCATTCCTGAATTACTCAAAGTTAAAATAACAGAGACACAAATACTGCAAACAATTATTCATTTTAGTAGCTCTTACTCATACGGATAGTCTCATTTAAGCCTGTAGATCTATTTCCATGGGTTAGTGGGACTGGGCTTGTACTGCATGGTGAAGTTAGCAAAGCCTGATGCAAGCTCCAGCCACAGAAAGGCTGCTCGCCAGCAACACCCGCCAAAGAAAGGCAAAGTCTTGACACGTTTCACCTTTGCCTCTAACAGTGCATGAACGAGCACAAAGCGAGACCTCGTTCGCCTTCAGACGAGGCTGCTCTGCTCACAGACATGTCCTAACCCAGCAGGTTTCTTACAATCTGCTTTCCCAAACTGGGGGAGACAGCCCATCTGGTCCCCAGGCCGTGCCTGTCAGACCCAGCTCACCTAAGGGTAGGAGCGTGGTTGCAGAAGTCTCAGCTCTGCTTGCGCCCTGCTAGCACAAGTGCCTGTAAAACTTTAAGTCCTGCCCTCACCAGCACTTTTTCTCTATTTAGTTGAGAAAGCTTTGGAGCAGGCACGGGCTGCTGTGAAGACCTACTGGCTTGGAGAGGAAGCATCCCTTTTGCCTGCCCTGTTCCAGGACCTCCATCATTTCCCTGCCCGCACAGAAGCCCATCTGGCAGCTACCTGTTTTGAACCCCAAGGTGACCCCAGGACTCAGCACCACTGGGAAAGATGTGACCCAGTGCAGGAGCCCCAGTTAGGAGTGATACAATAATGTAGGGCGGTTTTGGCGTTATTCAAATCTGTTGGAGGTTTAAATTCTGGCCTGTAACTCACTGAAGTCAACAGTCTTTTCTGAAAGGGATGAAATGACAGGCTCTTCCAAGACACATATGCTCCATCTCAATGCTATTTTCAGCTTGGATTTTAATATAGAGCTCAAAATACACACTCCAGTCATTGCTGTGCTCCTCTGAAAGGAACAGGGTGCCACCAGGCAGAATATCGCTCCCATTAAAACATGCCCTGAATACAAGTAAATACTGACTGTGAAATCATCCTGTTGCACTTTGGGGTTGTGTTGTCCCTGTGGCCAGGAACAACAACGCGCCCTGCATCCTGGCGTTCATTTAGTGGCTGGCAACCTGCAGAAAGATGCAGTTTAGCTGTTGTGCTGCCAGCTTCTACCAAAGGATGCTCAGCAGAGGCGGGACACCTGTGCAAACTGCAGAGATCGTAATGGCTGAAGAATTCGGATGGAAAAAGGGCACACGGCTTTCTACTTCGGATGGAAAAAGGGCACACGGCTTTCTGCCAAACAAACAAACTCTCTTCCCCTCTTGCCACTCTGTCTTTGGTTGTGTCACTTCACCCTATAACTCCCCCTGCAAAATTATAAAGCAGAGACATACAGGTCTCATACAGGCCTCCTCAGATCGCTTGTAGGAGCAGCACCATCCCCATTTGTCAGGGCCGTATGGACACCCTGCCCACGCAAACTAGATACTTGCCCAGAGGGCCTCAACTTTAGTGAAATCTTTATGGGGCTTGAATTATTCAAGCCTTGACCTTTAGCAAATCTCTCAGTCAATGCTAGTTAATGTCCTTTAAAGTCATTGACCTTAGGTCAGGGACCAAGGGGGTGCTTCATCAATGAAGACACACAGGTTCAAAATCAAGAGAGATTTTGTGGTATATTTGCAGCTACCCTGGAAGAGGACTGCTGGCCACACGCAGAATGATCGCCAGCACCACAAGATACAATAGCATGGGCAGAAGGCTCCCAGCTGCCCTCCATGGGTTCCATCCAGGATTAGGGAAGACCAAGGGCTCTTCTGAACATCCAGCTCCGCATTTGGGGTATGTCTGGACCAAGGACCATGGTTCAGTCCACAGCAAGGATAAAGATCAACCATGGCATCTGCAGTCAGATCTGCAAGCCCTCTGTACAGGGAAGGGAGGTAGAGGGTGGGGGAAAGAGCTCTGCCAATACCTCCAAGTGACTAATAGGTTTTACTGTCGCCACATGGTACCAAGCACAGCATGCACATTTTGTAGACAATTACTGTGTATGTGTGCAAAATTTTGTTGAGTGACTTTCACCTCCCAAAACAAGCAGACTGGTTGCACAGCTCTAAAAAGCTGAAGTTGGTTTGGCAATAAAAGATTGCTGCCCTCTCTTTCACTTTCTCTTGATAAGATTACCTCTTACAAAATGATTTCAACACCATTTAGAAATAAGCACAAGTTTTATAACAGGCCTATCTTTCCGGAAGGATGGGTTTTCAAATGTGAGCATGTGTTTGTGTGCTTTGTGACAGGACCTGACGTACTTTTCTGAATATTTCACAATGTTCATTAACAGTAAGGTTGCCTACATTGCTATAAACAGCAAAAGTTCTGGTTCAAACCTTTATACGAGCTCAGCACTTTTAATCTTGGACTTGAAATTGGTTCATGAGACTAGGTGAAAAGCCAATTTGGGGGAGTTTTCTGCTTTCTTCAAATTGTAAAAATGTCAATGGGAGTCATGAGGTTAGACTTATTGGGCAGGCTTCTGCCCTGATTCTAGCTAGGGGAATTATACATAATGAATTAACCACATGACTAATTTTACCTCATTTTCTGTTCTTGAAGTGTCTGCAAGCAAATTAAAGTACCCTGAAATTATTCATTACCTAAAAGTACTCACACTGAGAGGGATTTATCTCACCTTACTTTAGTCACCTAAAAGTTAGGTGTTTAGCTAAACTAGTTTTCTCAATAGTTTAAGGCAGTGAGAAGACAACTCATCCAATCCCAAAGGTAGATGTTGAAATTAGGTGGGTTGAGCCACCCTCTAGAGATGCTGCTCTCCTTTGCTATAGAGAGAGCCTATAGAGATAGGTGAATATCTTAGATGCGACACTTGATTTTTCCACGCCAAAATTAGTTGAAATTAATCCTAACCCACATCATTTATCACAATGTAAGTGCAGAGGTAAGCTTTTCCACAAAAGTTTGCTTGAAAGTTCAAGAGCGAGCAGTTTTTCATGGACCGGGCAGATCCTGCTTTTGAAAGTGCCTGAACACCTAGCAACCACTGGAAACATTAATAGTTAAGTACCTAAATACCTTAAAGGATGGGCCCCCATGTCTTATTGAATGTTTCTGTTCTCTGAATGGATGAGTTCAATTCACTGAATCAGGCTTCAGGGACAGATCATCACCACTGGTGACTGCTCTTGTGTTTCACTTCCTCCGTGAAACTCCTCTGGTTGAACATCGGTAGAAAACAAATGGGAAAGGGGTATGATGAATGCAGCTGTAATGGTACAAATTTGTTTCTGAGCAGAGAAAGGCCGAGCTTTTTAACAACTGAGGTGTTGAGTTAGATTTCTAAATTTGGCCTGGCTTTCAGAAATGAGGAGCAGCCACTGCCTCGCAGGGAACCTGTGAGGTACTATTCCATATCTTTGAAAAATTAGAAAATTAGACCATCCATTTCAGGACCCAACCTAACCTCCATTACGGGACTCACAGCTCCATGAAAGAGGCTGCAATCACCTCAATTCTCCTGGAGAATCTGCCCCCGTGCGTTGGTGGCAGAGGAGCCTCGGGGTCACACTGGGTACTGGCGGGAGAGGTATTTTCTCAACTTTAGGGGTGATACTTTCAAACTGATCCCCATTTTTAACTGCATCAGGATGTGAAAGCTTTACCTGCTCACAGGAGGTACGTGGCCAAGGCACACTCATACTGCTTCAAAAACGTGTGGGCAGCTCCTGTGACTGAATTTGGAGATATTTCTGCGAACCCTGCGAAGTGCAGCAGCTTTCAGAAAGGTGGGGAAAGGCTCTAACAATAAGATTGGAGACACTTTTTTAATCCCAGCGCTGGTTCTGCTCTGCCAGTATCACCAAGAGAGACCAATTTACCTCCCCACCACGGCTCTGCAAGCCCCTAAGGCAGCCATTTTCCAAGGCTACCCTAACCAGAAAGGACTCCTTTCTATATCAAAACCTTGGGAAGAGCAGAGCAAGGACCCATACCGCCCAGCAACATTACACAATTCCTTCTTCAAATAGGTAAGCTGCATTTGCAGGGGCTTGCTGAGGCGGTTGGAGAAGCCTGCCGTTTTATAGGCCCTATTAATATTTTGCTAAGACCCTGTGAGCTGAAAAAACAGAAACACTTCTCAGTGTCCGCACCATTTGCTGAAGCTGGCAGCTGCCCTGAGATCGCCGGCTTTTCCGACGGTGAAACTCCTCTTTGCTGCCGCAGCCTAGCGGGACCCTTTTGGACCGAGTACAGAAAAGTGCAGCAGTGTCTGTTTGACACCACATGAGGGAATGTGAATTGTCAATTTGTTGACAGTGTCATGTTGCCGCTACCAGCTTTCCCTGCGTTATTTGGAAAGGGCTCAAGTCAGTCTATTTCCCGGGCTGAGCTTCCTCATGTTACAGCTCCACACGCCCGGAAAAGAGATGCGACCAGAGCAGAGTTTGCTTTTTAACAGCGAAAAGCTGTTTGTTTTAAAAATACTATCACTGTTGTTAGGGCTGGGAAGACTCAGGGGAACTTAGCCCTTGAGCAAGCTCCCCCTGATCTTGCCCATTCCCTCTCCCCATACCTCCACTGGGCTAAGTAAGCCCATGAGAAGTCCAGGAGAGCTTCATCTTTCGATGATTTTCAACTTGCTCCTGCAATACCATCATGTCAAAGCAGCATCAGACAATTGTAAAGGCACGAGGCTGGAAAAATTACTGCGTTTCCTCTCCCAGTTGGGTTTGCTGATGATTTCCACTTGAGCTAGGATTATTCGCTATTGACTATCCCCTCTGGGCTACAGTACCCACCTGGTTGGCAAACCTGCAGTTAGGAACAGGATTTAAAAGCACCTACATCTATACACACACATGCACACAAATACACATGGCTTTACTTGTAGGCACTTCTGGGGAAAATTGAGTCCACACACGGAGCTGACAGATATACGTGCTATGTACAAAAATCCACCCTCCCCCCGTGATTCCTCCAAGCTGAGGGCTGTTGTCTGGAACAGCTCCAAAAGCCACTTTGGGAGAGAAAAAATGGGACCAGGAGATGGGCAGTGATGGCAGGAGCCATAGTCTTCCTCCTGCCTGCAGCGATAGGTAATGCAGGCTAAAAGATAAGGTGTTTGCAGGGATAGTATTTCTACGTGGCAGCATAGTCAAGACAATCTAGTTCTGCTTTACGAACACCAGGAGTTTAAATAAAAAAGGTTAAACCATTTAGTAACGGGAAGACATTTTTAGATCATCCCTGTCAGAAGCACCAGACACTGTGCAGCACACGCAGCCTGAACTGGCTGCCCTGGGCACGCTGCTGGTGCAAATTTCCAACCTGCTAAGAAGATTCACGGGTTCTAGACAGACATTGGAGCATGTTTCAGGCCACCGTTACATCACATGCTTGTGAACCGCCTGCCATCGCCGCTTCTGCTTAGAGACTGGATGCTGGAGCCTTTTCACAATCAGCATCTCTAGTTACAACGCATTTTACAGCCTGCTAAATTACTGACTTCAGCTCTCCCACAGATTCCCAATACAGAATGCATTCTAGATTTCAAATAAAAAGCAAAAAATGTACAAAATTCATTTAATTCAGAAAAGCTGAGACATCCTTGGCAGCTATATATATATATATTTTTTTTTTTTTTC
>NW_008795126.1:4853591-4889546 GCF_000699145.1 Aptenodytes forsteri | reverse complement strand
ATATATATATTTTTTTTTTTTTTACATTGCTTTTCCTGTGAGGGCAGAAGAAGGAGGAGAATCACTCTACAAAACCAGTATTTCTTCTGTGCATAACAGGCTGCCATTTCAGGACCAATACTGCTAACGTTCCTTCTGCTGAGTTCCACTAATTTCTCAGTGGCATTGTCGATATAATGGGACTTCCACATACTGGCAGAGAAATGACTGTCCTTGCTTGGAAATACAGGCTCTACTTGATGATATTCCCTTCTCTTTTTTGATCTTTAAATTAAATCGAAAAAAATCGGAGAAATCTAAGCAATCAGAAATGAGATGACTGTTGTTCTTAGTTATGAAAGCCAAAGCCTTCTGCTTTAGCTTCTGGGTTGATGCACATGCAGGTCAAAAGTGACAACAGTAGATGGATGGCAGGGCACTAGTTAAAGAGCCTGAGTACCCAGCTTGCTGTGAAGTGGAGTTACAAGCTGTCTCTAAACCCTCTGCATTTGTTAAGGAATTAAATGGCAAATGTGCTGCTGATGGGATTTGCCCCGGTGCCTCCTGTTCACCACACTGGGAATGCAGTGAACACGGCTCGCTTAAAACCCCTTTTAAACCAGAGCCCCCTTCCCACAAACAGGCATGTATCAAGCTGATGGAGCACATTTGTAAGAAACTGCTTTACACCTTAAAGACTGAAAGAATAAATCTCTTTAATAAGCTCTTAGGTTTTCCTAGTGATGCAGATTGAAGTAATATTATAGAAATGTGTATAGTTGTCAGTAATTTTACAGGAACGAATAGAAAATGCCAGGAGGACTCATTTGTGAAATGGAAACATTTCGTGTGTTTTTTTGAGGTTTTTTTTTTTTTGGTAAAGACTCTTGCAAGGACAAAGAGGCTGCATTCCTATCACACTGATCTGTGCAATAATTGCAGACTTCCCAGGATTTCTTTTAACATCAGCCCTGCCAGGTTGCTCTTTGCATCTCATACAAATGTCACAGCAATGCAATTAATGCTAAAGCAATCAGTTATAAGAACTACAGTTACAGAGCTGGGGAATGACACTATATTTTTGTGAGCTAAAATCCTAACAGTGCAGAATGGCCCAAAAAGAAGTCACTTTAAAATTTGAAATCTGGGAAAGAACATTATAAAATAAATACTTTGAGTGCTTATAAAGTCAAAGGTGCTTCCAACCTGGCCCAACCATATCTGGGGCAAAATTCCCATTTATTGGTGGCAAAAAACCTGGGCTGTTTATCATGACAGCGTGACTGCAAATAAAACAAATAACACCATTGCCTCTTTTTAAAAGCAGTATTTTTTGGAGATGCAGTAGCAGCAGGAGTGCCTGGCCTGACTAATGCTGTGGGTATCTGCCCCTGGGGACTGCAGATGCCAGGAAATAGCTTTGGGGGGTTGTGACTAGTAATGATCACACTGGATATTTTAGGCATATTAGTGGGCACTGCTCAGTGTAATTCTGGACTAACTCTTTTACTTATCATTGGTATAAATTAGAGCATTGATGGAATTTATGTTGCGATGTTAAATACAGAGACACTCAGCCTAATGTTGGTTGAAAATTTGGCTGTTAATATATACAAATTGACTTGTTAGATGACCCGAGCACAGTGCAGAAAGTGGACAGGCAGTTTGATAACTGTCCCTGCAAACGGTGCATCTCACTGGTTCAGAGGGAGCAACCAAATGACAGTGCCATCATTTCTGTGCATCCCCTTTCCCATGTAAAACTAACCTGGAAACTTGACCGGTGTTCTTCGAATGGGACATTTGGTGGGAAATCAAAGGAGAATTTGTCCCTCAGACCTCTCTGGTTGTCACCGTATAATATACATAGAGGCAACATCCACTGAAATAAATCAAAGTGCTTTCACCATAGCGAATTTTTTAAAGGATTTATAAAGTCTGACTAAAGCTCTTTTCATACTCCTGCATGAACGATAACAGCTTCCATAGCACTCAAAATCTAGCTTCTCAGCTGAACCCTTCTTTTAGAGGAAGGAAAAATTTCTTCAATGAAAGCAGCTCCCCCCCTTGCCCTCACTGCCATCCTAGTGCTCAGCTCAGCCCGCACACACGTGCCAGCTGGCAGACAGAGGTGGTAACTGCTGAGAATCTCACTCCTCACCCCGATTTTCCCTTGTAGGACTTTACTATCAGTCAGGTTCGGCCAGTGGGTTTGAAAGGCGTCAGGGGAGAAGAGGGCTGGCAGAGAGCGCAGCCACGTGAGCCTCATTTCATTAGGAAACCAGGTTAAAAAATCTGCTGATGGAGGCTGGGACAACCGTAGACGCAATGTCAGGATCTGTAGTGTCTAGATTTTGATATGCAGTAGGTGTCTGTCCAGTATAGTTTGTACAAACGATCACTGTTCCACTCCATTAAGTCCTCATTAGAGCAGCATACTGCACCTTAAAAGTATCTTAACCTTAAATTACCAGTATCCAAGCAAAAGAAAGAAAAAAACAGCACATCAGGACCTAGTCAGAAAGATCCAGCACATGTCAATTAAGAAGGCGGCCAGCATGTTTTAAGCCACAGCTTCTCAGAAGAGCATCAATGTGTACCAGGATGCTGGAGCTTTAATAATTCACAATTTCCTTATTGAGGTCTGATGATGCTAAAATAAGGTGTTGAAGCTTGATTAGTAGTAGGAACATAGCAGCTTAACCTCTAACATTTAGCCTTCTCCTCTGGATCGAATTACTGATCTTTATCTTGTAGAGCTGTGCTAGCAGTTGGCTTGGGAACATTACACCTTTCTAAAAGCTGTCAATCTTTGTCAGTGTCTTTGCACAATGGATTGGAAGAGCTATTTTTAAAGGACTATGTCACCTTTTTGTAGGGCTGGGATTTTTATAGTATATCGAGGGGTTTTAATACACATTGCCGCATGCTCAATATCACCTATAGGCCTGACTGAAAATAACTTCTATTAATTTTACTATGATTTCTAGTGAATGGGTGTGAAGAGATGAAGGGCCATCAGAAGGGGAGAGGAGAAATCGTAACTTAAATTATTCATTAACATGCTGATTTTTGGCTTTCATTTTAATTTATTTTTCTGTCAAGGGGTCAATTCTTTCTTCCATGTACAATGGATTTCTTCAACATTAGATTGAGATATATTTCCCCAGCACTGTATCATTAATACAGCCTTATTTTAATGTATTATTTTAGCTAAGGGTAGTAACAAAGTGGTGCAAATATACAACAGGAAAAAAATTTACTAAGATTTGCATAAGTTTTCTATAGAAATATTGAAAGACGACATTATTAAATTAAAGACTGGCCTTTGCAAAGGATGATGTCCTTCTCTTGCCGCTACAAAACTGATGTCTGTATTTTTGTAAGGATGAAAAAAGCTTCACATGGAGGTTTCTTCCAGCACATCCAGAAATCCATGTATAGACTTCTGGCTAGCCATGAAAGAGCACCAGCTTGTCCTTTTAAATCAGTTTGCAACAACAAAAGTACATGTAGAATTCACATCAGTTCCTTTATAAACACCCCCCTCTAGGACAAGAGTATCGAGACATACCATGCTTGTTTGTTCAAGCTAGTGGTCAATCATACATGAACTATTGCTAATGTCTCCCTCTGTACTGCCTGTAGTATCTAGATATCGCGTCTACGCAGCTTTCAGCAGATGCTGAAATTCCCTCTGAGGCACATTCCCACTGATAGCTCTCCTACTTTTAAAACTAAATTTTTTTTTCTTACACCGGTAAGTCTTTTACAGAGTGGCAAACTAGATTTTAGGTGTTTGCGTGTAGCTGTAGCAACACTGGAGAAGGACAAAACTGTTTTCAAATCAACTTTGAGGTCCAAGGTCTACTTCACTCCTACTTAGATGTGAAACCAGGCATAATTTCATTCAAAGTACAGAAACCTAATCTATAAAAATGAGAGGATTTGTCTCTAATTTAATCATGCTTACTCCAAGTTTACAATATACAGAATTGGGAACATAATTTGGCCCAGAAAGTTCATTTGAAAACATATTTGTTCCCATCTGTTTCTGCTGCTGCCATTAATATATATGCTTGCCATGAAAAGTACTTTAAAACTCAATAAACCATCATAGTAAAATAGGATAAAATGTTTTTATAGTAACAATATCTCTTACTACTATGGGACCTTTCATGCCAAAGTACCCTAAAGCTCTTTATAAATGTAGCAAACTGATATTCACACGCTTCATCTACAAAGATCATTTCACCCACACTGAATAGCAGGGACATGCAATAGCTTTTTTCACAGCTGGCAGCACCTTAAGGTAGCTGACAAAACAAATCACAGGTTACACAGGTACAAAATAAGAGTGTTTCACTTTCTGGAAAACATTCATTTTATCATTGAATAAAGATATTCACACTCTTGTGAGTTTATCAAGATCTATTTATATAATTGTAATTGTATGGCTCCATATAAATTCCTGAAATACATCCCAAAAAGAGATATCCATTCCTGCTCCCAGCAAGCACCACGTGCTGCCACGTATACATGGACACCAAAGACGGTGGATGAAGTCCCAGTGCGTCTCATACGGAGCTGGTTACCTACAGCGTAGTGTCTGCAGGACCATCCACACCCCAGAAATGTACCGTGTCACCTTTGTGCCCTGGTAAGTAGGGAAGACCTATCAGAGCTGCTGAAGCCAAAATTAAGATTTTCTTTAGTCCCATCTCCCTGTCAAGAGCCCCATCAGATTCTATGATCTCTCTTCCAAGCCTGAGCGCTCCCTGCACAGCGTTCACCCACGCTGCTCTCGGTCTGCTCCCCCTCCTATCAAGTCGCCTCCTTATTAATGGTTTGTCATGTGTGTTCCTTGACAGGGACGCTCACGTTGCTAACTACACTGCTAAGGTAGTCACAGCAGCAACCACAAATACATCAAAATACGGCACTGTAACCACAGCAGGGCTGTGCCGGGAGGGAACACATCATGCCCATGACCCATCGCGCTCCTCCCTACTGCCAGCTCTGCAGCCAGAGACCCTTTCCACAAGCCTTTACCCCTCTTTTTTCCCCTTTTATTCCAAGACAGAGGCACATATGGAGGTAAATACCCTGGAGGGTGGTGAAGCAGTTTGTGTTTCAGCCCTGCACACTCCTGCCAGGTCAGCAAAACACAGAGTAGGAGCGTGACTCGAAGCTCCACCAAGCACTCAGTTTTCCCAGTGTGTCCCCATTACAGGAGCACTGGTGCTAAATAATTTTGTGGTGCCTCACTGTGAAAATTAAGGTCACAATGGCCCTCTGCTTAATCTGTGGTGTGATGATCTCCTGGTTCGACAGCTGACCAAACACCAGGGGAACGTGGTTTCAAAGCTTTTCATAGATGGTTTTGTGTGTTGAGGTTTTATCCCTTCTTTTGTTGCTTTTCAGTGCAATGCTGATAAGGAAGATATTTTTGAACTGGATCTCTTCCCAAGGGGTATGAGCAGGCAGAAACTGTCCCACATCTGGACTAGTTTTCTAGTGCGAGGATGAGGGTCCCATTTACAGGAGTGCCAGACACTGAGAAGTGCTCTCAGCTCAGAAACCCCAAAAGTGCTCCCAGAAAACCCAAAGTTGTCTTATCTTTTTCTTTCCTGCAAGCCTGAATGCTAGAACTTTTCTCTTGAGCTTTTGGCTGTGTCTGAAATGGGAAAAGGGAATAACATTCCTCGAAGTAGACGACCAGAAACCCCAGCAGAAACTGGAGTCCAGGTGCGTGACTCCCAGTCACCCATCATTATTCCTCAGGGAATAACGTTATCTTGTGATTGCATTTACAATAAATAAAAAAAAAATGCATGCTGCATGGAATACCTGCGTACCAAGGGATCTCTCCTATTTATTCAAAACAGTTCATCGTCCCTCTGTCCTTCCGTTATTCTCCTGTCCCCGTACCGCAGGGACCAGCCCTGGCTAAGCTAACTGGGCACCATCAGTTGCATCCAACTTTTACAACACTTCTGACCTGACATGCCCCATTTTGCATTGCCATATGAAATCCCAAAGAGGAACAGGATCGCCATACTGCGTAGCGAAGGTGGCTCATTCTCATTTAATGATGCAGCTTCTTTTAAATATAGAAGTATCAATGGAGACAAAAAAAGGTCCCAGAGAAAGAATTTCTGCTTGCTTTGTTGTTCTCCTGAAAGACACAGCGCTGTGATATCATGGCATTGACTGCCAAGACGACTACTAGATTGACTAGTAAATATGTATTTTAGTGGAGCTCAGCAGAACAATATCCCCTGTAACGTAAGTCATTCCATTAGTAAGACACAGGTACTCGAGAACGTTGTATCATCTTTATTACTTCTGGAAGGGCTTCACTACCATTACTATAAAAAAGGTGCTTCAGAGATTGTAAATACATTTAAGTAACTCTGACAAAACAATAGGCTCTGACTAAAATGTGGGGTGTTTATCTCATCTGTAAGTCTGATATGGGATAAAAGCCACAGCAGCCATGACAGACTCAAAACCACCTCTCCCTGATAATTTTTTTTCCTCCACTACGATGCTTTTTCTACTTACAGTGTATGCAGCACCATACTAGCAGTATTTGTATTTCTTTTTAAATAGAGAAAGGTTGATTACAGCAAATGACTCTGCCTATCTCCCATTAAGACATACAATTTATGGAAATTAAATTCAGTGGGTCTGAAGCATTGCTAAACCCAAATGGTCAGAGTGTGAGTCAGGCCCAATGCCTCCCTCCCTCCCTCCCCCCCCCAGATCAAAAGACTGATTGCAATACTGTGAGATGTTTTAAAATTAAATAACATTTTAAAAAGCTGTCTTTTTATCTGACTGTTTCTAAGCTTCACTGTACCTCCAGGTTTTATCATCAAGTATTTTTCCATAAACGTGAAACCTAGATAACGTACCTTATTTTTTTTGTAAATGAGACAGCCTTAGACACTGGATAGAGGAAAAGCAAAATTCACTGGAAATAGGTTCAAAATAATGAGTTTGAATCAAATATCTGAAAAATGACTGAGCTTCTGTGGACTACATAGTGGTCAGTACTCGCTGGCCATCATAAAATCGTGACTCAGCTGAAGGCGGTCAGAGGAGTATGGGTGCTGTTGGCTATTGATTCTCTACAGGGTACACACCAAATCAACAGTCCTGTGAAGCTGGATTTCTTGTCTGTCTTTTCCTAAGAAGGCAATCTAAAACAAACATCATTGCTAGTGTTTTCAAATTAAAAAAGATGTTGGTATCTCCTGTCACTGCAGCTTCGACCCAGACAGCTGTACTAAAAAGCAGAAGTGAGATACAGCATATCAAAGACTGATTCCCCTAACAGGGCACTTACATGCATGGCCTGTCCTGCAACGAAGGTAAAATGAAGTACAAGCCTACAGGAAGAGCAAATGCTTTACATCCTCACTGCTCCTCACGCAAAGGTTAGTATTATTAAAAGCATGTGTTATTATTGGCACTAGGTGCATAGGTGTGCGTGCAGGTGAGACATATACACGCAAATGCATACGCATTTTTACCTCACCTTCGTTTGAGGACTTCAGAGAGTCTAGCTATGATGTTTCATTCATATAATATCAATACAAATTTAAATCAATTTAATCTTAGTTAAATATAAAGCTCTCTCTCCACAGTGAGAGACAAGCGGTTTCTCCTTGCTCTGATCACTTCACCTGCCTTGGAAGCGCATGTCACCTTTAGGACAGAGTGCTCACTGATACTGCAAATGCATTTAAGAAAGCATAAAAGACTGGTATAAAAGACAAAGAGACAGTTGGGGTAGCTCAAGAAAATAAGAGTTAATCAAGCTGGATTGATCTGGAATTCTCTGGTCATAATCTAGGAAAATACCCAAACTTTGGCTTTATTTCAAGAACCTGCCTTGGTCGGATCCCATTCAACACAATTCATGCAATGCCAGATCTCAGTGAAGTAACAAGAGTATTTGTGTTCAGGTCTTTTACCACACACTTTGCTGAGTCAACGTTTATGCTATTAATACCATGGCATTGACAAAAAACTGAAGATTTCCTTAATGGTGGCCTGTTGTCAGAACAACCACAATTTTCTCCCTTATGTGAGAGAGCTCCTCACAGCAGGTTGGATGAGATCTCCTAGTCATTCACAGCAAACGTCACCTGCACCATGGTGGTACTACCTACAAGATGGGATGAACCAAGTGGGCCTTGACATCTGTTCATGTCACCAGCGTTTGTTGGATTTCTAGTGGCCAGGACACTAATTTTTTCATCTCCTCTGAGCAGTAAATACTGAAAATATTTGGCCAGTATTTTAACACATATACGACAGAAAAAGTACTCTCTCTATTCCCTTAAAGAAATAACTGCAGCCACTCCTTCACCCTTTCTGTATGTCCAATGCAAAAGACTGAAAATACAAAGTTTTAAATCCCTTGAACGTTATTAACAGCCAGTTAGTTAATTTATCTGTATGGGAATGTCTAAGGATTCATCAGAAGTAATACGTCCTAAATTTCTGATTAGTGGAAAGGAGAAATACTGTACCAATCATCCAGTTAATTCACTGAAGTGTTTTATTATATGCGCAGATATTTAGTATCGAGATGTCATATTCCCATAATGAACACAATAAAGGATGAATGACCAGTAAAGCTTTCAGCTCACGATACCTATAAAATCTAAGTGTTATCAAGTTGTTATATACAGATTAATTTATAGATTCCTATTAACATACTGCATGCTCTCCTTTGTATGGCTACAACTTCTCAACCGTGGAAGATAACTTTTGCCATATAACATCTTAGTTACGACGTGCATCACTCCACACTGCTGGGGGTGGGTGGCTCCGAAACGGGAACCCTGTGTGTGGCAGATGCATGGCGATGAACAAGAGAGGCCGTTGGGGTAGATGTAGATTTCACAAAATAATTAAAGAAAACAGCCCTCTCATTAATAGAAGCCTGTCAACTTTTGTCACTAGCATGATATCTGGAGCTAACACATTCTTGAGGACCGTAGACACACATCCATGGTCCTGCTGTGTTCGGTGAGAGCTGGGTACCAGAGGGCAAAAGCAAAGCCTGGGCTTAGAGCTAAAAAAAAAAAAAAAAGCCACGGTCTTAATCATAGTCTTTCTTTTGGAAAAAAAGAGTAGTTTTCTTCTGGTCATTAAATTAATTCAACCTAGCATCTAAACAAATGACTGACAAAGAAGATTTTTTTAATAATAGATGTTAAAATGGGAGCCCAAACAAAGGAAACATACCTACAGAACGGCTGCTCTGAGTATAATGTGTATCATTAACCATTATATGTGTCTGTTCTGAGACCAGAATTACAAAAGGCCAAATTTTCTTAAAAGCATGTTAAAATATTAATAGATATCTGAAACAGTTTTATTGCATGGGCTGCCAGTCTTATGACCAATTACATCACACGGGGAAGAAAGGTAGGAAAACCGCCCAGACGCTGGTGACCTGCTGCGCTGAGTAGCAGCATGAAAATCTAATGGGAGATAGCGAGATTGAACATTATAGCTGGCAGCAAGTCTGGTGTGGAGGGGCTTTACTGTGAACGCTGGCAATAAATTTCACGACATCCAACATGCTAATTCTGTAAATCTAAGGAGGGCGTACTTGCAATCCTACACATTTACGGACAGACTCCAAACACCAGCACAATGAAGTCACAGCGGAGGCAAAGACATCTGTTATCCAGTTATTTTTTTGTCATAATTGACGTGAAATGACTTGATCGCTTATAAAAACAAGCCATACTGAAACTAGCTCAGAAGTCAGCCTCTTTCTCGAAATTACCCTTCCTCCATCGCTCACACTCACCAGGTCATTTTTGTGTGGTTACTTGTGAGTGCTAAGGCTGCTTTCATTAATTTTTTACTTGAAGCAGCAAAGCCTCAAAGTATCTATTTGGGGGAGAGGAAATGCAACATATTACAATTAGAAGTAAAATGCAATAGTGGGTTTGATCCTTTGCCCATGTGTTTCATTCAAAGGTTAGTCAATGACAGCCACAGGGCTGGGAGTGCTGGCAAATTTTGGATGAACTTGTGCAAATCTAACTATGAACTTGATCCCAAGTCCACTCACATATATTAATCAAGTGCTGATTAAATAATAAAAAACACAACATCCTGATTCTGCTCCCATTAAAGTTAAACAGTTTTACTCTTCCATTTAAAACAGAGCTGGTGTCTCAGACTGCACACATCCTGATGAGATGTTCAAAGAAATTCCAACAAGCTTTGAAACAGTTCTGCAAACTGAGTTGGAAAAGCTGCTGGCATGACCGTGGAGTCATAGTCCACCTGAAAAATATTCAGGAAAAATCTTTGAGTTCATGCTGGAGTCTTGAGGTACCTTCCAGTCTCAGCCAGCTCTGTAGACTAGGTCAGAGAACCAAATTTTAGTACTGTTCAAAGGGAAATATCCCATTATACCTTGCCTGATTTTCTGCATTGCAGAGACACGGCAAGGCAAATGGATCTGCCATTTTACATCAGTTTTGCAGAAGATTGTCTCTGCCCGAGCGGCAGTGCCAGAGGAACAGCAGTAACCTTCCCCTGGCACCACTCACCAAAAACCTCTCAGCCAAAATCTCTCATCCAAATGAGCTAATTTTAGATAGGAGTATTTTAAAACAGAGAAAACCAGTCCTGCGTGGTTTATGTACTACCTTTTTCTTCTGTTATGTGAGGAAATTCCAAGTCTGAATACATATAAGAACAAATAATCTATACATGCTTTCCAGCACTCATTTGTTTTGAACTTGGAGACAATATTAAAACAAATTCAGCAGAAAAGTACAGAGCTCAGAGGTGCCAACTAGTTCTGATTTTGAAAGTATATGGCAAGGTAGCATGGAGAGTCTCAAACTGCCCCTGCCAGTTTGAAAGGTTTGGGATTATGAACATTCAGCTACAAGAAAAGCTTCAGCAGGAACTCATGCTGTATTAGACACTACCTATAAGACACATGGCATTCATTCCACTCCTTCCTGAGCTGTTTTTTTTAAGCTGCTGTGATTGCAAATTATACTGCTGTACAGACTGGAAAAGGCATGTCTACTCTGGCTGAGGAACCTGCCCAGGGTAAACCTGAGATGCTCCGGTGGCGAGTGCCATGCCAGCACTGAGCGCTCCCCCATGGAGGCACTGACACACCGACCCTTTCTCGCTTTTATGGGCATGGTGATGGAAGACTCAAGAACACAAGAGAGAAGGATCTGTCTCAAGTTGTGTTATTTAAGTGTTAGTATTTCCCTCATGATCCTCTCCTTAGCATAAATGGTCCTTGAATTTTTTAAATTATTATTTTTGTGTGAAAACACTTAGCCTCAGTTATCACTCTATAGCTGTTATTTTATTGTGTTTGTAGAAAAATAAAAAAGATCAGTTCTAGTATTCCCTGGTGACACCTTAACCAATTCCAGCACCATATGTGCTAAATGGAATCATCTGCTTTGGTCTGTGACTCCATTTCCAAGCTTGATAAATGGGGGCTGCCTTATGACTTCATGTCAGATGGGCTGGGGCACTGAGGCTGTGGGCAGTAAACTCCCATGGTCTCCTCGGCTACAGGACACACACTAGAAAACAGAGAGGCTTGTAAAACTGTTATGCTCCATAGCCAGTTAGCAGCTAATTCCCATGATTAGCCTGTTAGGCTAGCCAAAATTTCAAGAACCAGACACTTGGATGTGCCCAGGATGGAGAGAAGGAATAATGAGGTCCCAGACCTGCGGATGGAGAGGAGACGGTGCGGTGGGGACACTGCGCTCAGGTGCTGGTCCGGGCTGCTCCGGCGGCACTTGATGTACCCATCCAAAAGACTCCAGGACACTTTATGAACAAAGAGCATTCAGCTGCACCTTGGACAATAATATTTATGTTTTCTTCAAGTGTTTGGTGAAGATTCATTTTTAATGGTTGAAACTGTTTTGAAGATGGAAAAATACCTTAAAAACATCAATCTGTTAATTTCTCTCTTCGTTGACCTAATTGCAGCTGGCAAGTGGCAGCAGAAGAGATTCATGTACCTTCATGCTATGCACAGGTTATGTATGAACCACGTGATTTCCGATTTTATCCCTCCTTATTGGGCTCATGTTTCCTGTAAAGGGTTTTGACTAATTGTGGTTTTGACAAGAGTGGCATCACGTGCTGCTTTGTGAGCGAACGAGCTCAGGTCAGTAAGTCAGACGATCAGTCTGGAAAACAGATCCATACTCCTAATCCTTAAGGCTGATATAAAGCAGAGATAAGTGCATTTGTGATGTGGAGGTTACTCTGGGTAAATATCATTTGAGAGAAATGAACTCAAGAAAGAAGAACTGGAAACAAGGTGTCCTAGTAACACGGATTTCCAAGTAGTGGATCATCTGATTGTTTTTTCTTCTTCTTCATTACTTTCAGACTTGAACATAACTATTTAGCCTCTCAATTCATGCTCACATTTATGGCCTTCAAGTTGCAAGAGGGTTTGTTTTTTTTAACTCCTCTGACCAATCCTCCACAGAAAGCTGGAGGTGAATAAGTTTCTAGCAGGAACCACAGAAAGATTGATTCTCTGCATCTTTTATTGCACAGCCTGTGAAAAGCCTCCAACCAAAGCAGAAGAACCTCCTGCCTTAGAGGAAATATCTTTCCAGTTCAGCTTGTTATTCAAGCACAAAGTGGATAAGCTGTGTTTGAACTTTGAAACACCCAAACCTGAATTAAGCTTAGAAAGTTGCAAAGAGCTTGCAACTCGCTAGCCTAATTCATATTTGGCTCACTTACGCATTTTCCAGTTAAGGCATCAAATACCATATGACACCATATAATCTATCTTTCAGGCATCTTCTGCAGCATCGCTGGCTAGTTCCTCTGCTTCCTCCACTCATTTTAGACCTTATTAAGTACATCTTCCATCAAAGCATTTAATGGCAGAGATATTTTTCCAATAACTCACAACATGCAAACTCGAGACTCTTGTTCAAACAACTGCAGGCAGTTACAATAGCCCTGCGATGATTCTGCAGCTACTGAAGTTTAGATCTTATTGTCTGATTAGCAGCAGAAGTATTTCGCCTCAATTTTTATTTCTCTCATTTTCCCTTTCATAATAAAACATATATCCTGTTCAGCCACTCAGCTTTGTTATTAATATTGATCAGCTATAGGGAAAGATTGATTTTTTTATATTTTTTTTTCATTTCAGCTGGGCCTTCTTGCTCCCAGTGCCTTGCCACCCCCACCCACCTCAGCATCCCTGTCCGGTGTGTTGTGAAAGCCCTCTACAGCAATGCCTTTGAACTGCAGTGCTACCTGCTGCCAGCTGGCAGGCAGCCTGCGGAGGGAGACGGCATCAGCATCCTGCTTCTGAGCGCCCTGGTACCCACGGCACACACCACCACCGTCAGCAAGAGCCCCAAGAAATTAATGTTGTTGTTTTCATGGAAAAAAAACCTATTATGTAGGGATGCTAAGGAATTACGCGAAAAGGAAACTTTGAGTCCACAGCGAGCCCTCTTTTGCAGCCAGCTTTGGTAATTTTGCTGTTCACAATTACGGCAGTTCTGCTACCTTAACACTTCCTCATAACAAATCAAAAAGACCTAGAGAAAAGTCCACCAAATCCTGAATCAGCAAATCAAAGATTTCTTCAGGGATCCATCTCTGCAACTAAACGAACTCCCTAACCCACCCGAAGGGTCAGAGAGAGATCCAAGTTTGAGCATGGCTTTGGAGATAGCCACGGGGACTTCCCCAGACAGGATAGCTGGATGCTGCCCTGGGCAGGGAGGTGCTGGAAGTGCAAACCACAGGGAAAATTACGCGAAAGTAGCTGACAAAAAAAGAAAATTAATTACACAGATCATATCTACAGCATACAGACTAGGTGTTACGGGCCTATTTCTACATGACTCAGGGGTGCATAGTCATGAAAGCCTGTGAAGGGCTTGCTCCTCCCCAGCAGTTCCCAGAAACCCTGCAGAGCATCAGTCTCTGGCCTTGGGAGCCTAAATACTTGCTTTAGAAACACAGATTAGGTTTGGATGCCTATAGATACCGAGCTCCGGCGTTACAGTGGGTCAGGATGCTGCTCAGGCCCTCCTGGCTCTGCCACCCATCACACATGCTGCAGCTCCCCATATCAGAGCAGAGCCACGGTGTCACTTGCCATCATACAGTTTTGCAGTCCAGTTTCACTAGAGGATAAATGATGTAAACCCCAAACCTTCCCTTTATTCGGACAGTTTGAGTCCAAGAATTGCTGACACTCATGTGCTTATTTCTACAGTAGCTCAAGTTTAATTGCTAAATGATTCTTCAGCCTGCAGATTTGTGTCTCATACAGCACATCTTCTTCTACAACAGTTTTAACATTATTTTTTTTTTAGGCAACAACTAACTGCAGATGTATAATTTATTAATAAGTGCTTTTCTTACCAGGGAGAGTTAATGCAGGTTAGCAAGGCTCTCCAAGGGAAGAGCTCAACTGAACCAGAGGCACTTCCAAGCACAAGCACCATTTATATAAAGTATCACACAATATTATTTTATACTTCCAGTTTTGAAAGGCTGTGTACTTTGTCCCATTAGACTAACAAATTACAGCAATTGTGGTCAGTAGTGTGGAGGTTTCTCTGCAGAGCATTTGCCCCCTGGGAGGAAGGAAATCAGAGGGGTGTTAAAGCAATATTGTGCCTTCTACTCGCTGTGCTGAGTTGCCTGATAATGGTTAGCTAAAAGAAGGAATAAAACTGCCATTACTGCCACCAGTGGGTGTTACTGTATCTCAGTGAACCTCTTGCAAAGGGACAGGAAAAAAAAAAAGACAATCAGAACATAAAAAAAAAGGAACTAAGTGAACAGATAGGGGAAATTTAAAACACCGTTCTCTAGCTGAACTTGTTATTCCTGTGGATTTTTTTTAAAGTACATTGCTTTCCCTTTAAATTCAGGTGCTGTTGAATCCTTTCAGGAGGAAACATTTCCCAAAGCTCCTCCCCACTGAAGTCCCAAGCAGATTCAAACCCTTCTGAAGAGGCTGAAGGGCCTCTTGTACTTTGATTTTTGGCCGCATTACAGTGTAAGAGACAAAACAGTGTCAAGGGGCTGCTCTTTTTGGTTTTCCCAGCAATCACTAAAAGAGAAAATAGCTGGAAGCTGATGAGAAAGCCTGTTCTGGTGGGACTGTGGGTTCTCTTTTCCAGATTCAGGGTACAGCTTGGATAGCTTAAATGTTAGCTGAAGAATAACCACCCAAACAATTGGGTGCTGGTCCTAAGGTTCAGTTTGGGGTCTCCCATTTGTGTTTTGCAATGGGTTTCTTTTTGCTGTTCTTGTTACAACGGGCCTGGCCCACGGGCTGGGCTCACCAGGTTTGCAGCCCTTGTTTTATTTTTCTCTTCCCTAAGGGTAACAGATCTCTTGCATCTTCTCTGCAAAGACAAATTAAAAGACGTGTAGATGAGGCGCTTAGGGACATGGTTTAGTGGGCATGGTGGTGTTGGGTTGACGGTTGGACTCGGTGATCTTAGAGGTCTTTTCCAACCTCAATGATTCTATGATTCTATGATTCTATGATTCTAAATGGATCCCTCAAATTGCTGTGGAAAAATTAATAGTTTTTCCCTTTCTACTGCAACACAACATTTGTACACCCCCCATCACAAAAACTGAAAAAGTGCACTGCACACATCAAAGCTTAGGAATTTTATACTTGGTGGCCCAGGGATTTTGTGTCACGTGCATTTATATTTGCTATGTACGGCACACAGCCTACAACATACACATATTTTATATGATTGCAGTATTGGTTATACCAGGTACCTAAATGTCTCAGTGATAGCACCTGGGTAACATCTGTCTAAACACTAGGCAGGTCCAATTTCAAATTGCTGCAAGTTTCAGGTGTATGCAGATGTGTGGTTTCACTTCTGCTGGATCTCATTGCAAAAGCAATGTTACAAAACAGGTGTGAATCAATAATATTATTGAATTGCCTCAAGTATTAGAAAATGAGAGCATTTGAAACGGCACAGAAGTAAACAGGACATTTTCATTACATGCCTTGCTACATGTTTCCTTGTTGGGCTATAAATGAAGCTTTGTAAACTTTTGTTTTGGTTTTTAAAGTACATTGAATATGTAAGAAAAATGTCTGCAGCGGGGAACCACTGCAGTCTCACATGTAAATGAGAGAACATGTTCTGAACCTGTAAATTATCCTGCTATAATCCATATTTATCAGAGCAATTCCAATCTTTTAGATAAAGAAATATGCATTATGTAAGTTCTTGTGAACACTTGCCCTTTAAGACATATCAGAGCATCATTTAACCACAGGAAGTTTCTTTTGAACAAAAAAGTGTACTAAAATATACTTCACAGAATATACCAAAATAAACTGGTGTATACCCCATAAGATACGCGGAACACAAGCAAACAAATACATTGTACCATACAAACATGCAGATAACATCTTGCACAGTGACTATTTCATGTCAAAAAGTGTTGATGGGACAAGCTTACTCACAATAATCACTTACAATTAAATGCATAAAGGAGGGGTCATTTTTAGATAATGTGGATAACCTTAGGAGTCTAATGGAATAGTAAAGGTCAGAAGCTACAAACTTTGTTACTCTGGGTGCTATATGTACGCAGCGTAAGCTCACCTGGACCCCACTGCTTGCAGGCTGAGCAGCCAAGACAGCCAGAGGAAAGAAAAAATATAATTTCTTCCGTTATATTTCCCTGAGTCTCAGGTCCATGCCTTCAAGCAACAGCCCTAGTCTAACACAGGGTACCCGAGATGCAGCCGGGAGCTAAACATAGCTTTCCTGAACCCCAGCCTGGCAGCGACACTCTCACAGCACTTCACATGGGCACAGATTCGGCTGCTGCTTTTGAAGCCCGTGGAAACCTTCACGCAGACATCAATAGGATCATGAATTTACCTATCACCTAGAGGTGGATTTCAGTTCTAAAAGAAGCAAATCTAGGCTCTTCCTCTCATTTCTGTGCCACCCAGCAAGTATGCTGGCTGGGCAGGAGGGATTCCCTCAGCCTGCTGACAGCAGCAATACTTTGCAATTCCAGCTCCTACTTCATGAAATTTGCATTATATCCACGTTTATTATTTGGCCCCATTTTGGTGCCTCTGAAATTCTGGAACTAAAAATTGCCTTTTATTGCCAGATGTTCATACGACACTGTGAAATGCCATTCCTTACCTTATACCCTTTTTAACACGATCTGCTTGTTCTTTTCTTTTTTTTTTTCTTTTAATCTGAACATAATGAAAAGCAATATTTTAAATAACATGTCCAAACTGTGTGGTAAAATTGTCAAAGTTGAAACATTTTAATGGACTGGGAATTTGAATGTCTGTACTTGAAAGCCTGGTTTATTTTGACAATATTGCTTTTTCTCCATAGTTACCTCTGACCTCCAGTATTACTCTCAGTGGATTATTTTTTTCACTGAGGGAGATGCTTAAGCATGGACCAGAGTAGATAAGTGATATGGTCAAATCGCTACTGGCAAACCCTGGAATTACTGACCACTTTAATAGCTCCTGCTGACCTCCAAATGAAACTTCACCTTTGGTTATTAACATGCCTCTCTACTTTTATGATTTTTTGGAACATAATTTGTCACAGTTTTTATCTGCACAGAGCAAGCGTTAGGCTTTTAAAAATGTGAGTTATCTTTTTACAATTGCTAACAATTACACATGGCAGAACAGACCAGTCCGAAAACCAATTATGAAAAGACCAGCATGGGAAGTGCATTCGGTCTTGAAGTTTGGATTCTAGATTTCTGAACTATAACTGCGTTACAGCCCGCATTCAGGAACTGGAAACAAGAAACCAAACTTTGAAAGGGCTTGTAAGATCAGTGAGATCAGATAAGGGCGTAGAAATTAATTGCCCTTGTTTTGTATTAAAATCTGATAAAGGGCTGGCAATGCTGCTCAAGATCAGAGCAAACAGCGGGGCTGCATCTTCTGTCACAAATTAGCGTTTGCAATCTCACAGGCATCTGGCTCCGCGTGCTGGAAAACGTGGGGCAGCATCCTTAGTGCACAGACCCTGGCTGCCCAGGCATAAGGCAGCCAGGGTACCATCCAAGGCCCGGGAGCTTTCAGGGAGCCCTTCCTTCGGACGCCGGAGGGCTTGGCGCTGGCCCTGATGATTCAGAGTAATGACATTTTGCAACCAGATTGTACAAGTATAAGCAACTAACCTGAGTTGGGGAAGTCGTGCCAAAAGGCTTTCAGATGATCAGAGCAATATGCCAATCAGTTAGAGGTCGATTGACCAATTAACAATGAGACTTGGAGAGCAGGCGTGTCATTTCAGATCATTATTTGCCAAAAGATCAACTATGTGGAAAGTTTTAATTTAAAGAGGTAATTTTTTTTTTTTTTTTTTAAATACACACTGGTGTTTCTAACCCCAGCTTCATACCATGAGGCGCTGGCAGTAGGTTGCAGCCCTGGGGACCGATTGCAGCTGGCAGCATGACAGCAGCACTTCGACAAAGCCTCCAGGAAACCAGCCGGGGCTTCCAGTTTCATTTGAACACTGCTCACGCTGAGCTAAAGTCACGAGAGCTAAATAAGAGCAGAGGAAGACTTTGCAATAGGATTGGGGATGAAGGCTTTCAAGGTGAAAACGCATCGGCAATTAGTGATGAGAGGCACCTCAGAGCAGGGTTTCTTTTCTAGTGATGCAAGGTTCAAAGCGGATGGTGAGAATTTCCAACCTGGTCCATATCTAATTATAACCAATTAAGAAAGAATTAAACTATCTCAACTCAAGCCCTGGAGACCTACACTTGCTCAGTCTCCTGTAGCAGTCCTGTTGGCTTGCGCCCCCAAATGGTGCTTCTCTGAGCAGGAAAAGGCATCTCACCTGCCCTGCCAGACGGACAGAGGAGAATGGGACTGGCATCAGCTTTAACTGAGGTTAAACCATGACAATGGTAGGAAACCAGTGCTCTGTTCATTGAAAAGAAAATTTGCAGTAAAAAACAGGTTATGAGTAAAACTACAGAGGTATCAATATTATGGCAACCTTGCTCAGAGTTATTTTATTTGGGGGGCAGAGGGTACTTTTGGAGGGAAAAAAAAATGCTCTTACAAGAGTATCTTAGCATTCAGGGCCACACAAATAAAGGGGAACATGGGATTTCAAAGAGCTTTGGTCACATCTGCAGCAGGGAGGGACTGCTTCTTTGCTTAGAAATGTTATTCTATGATATGCATGTGTAGTGCAAAGGCATCTCAAGTGATGCCATGGTGAAACATCAAACTAATGGACGTGGTGCCACATGCAGTGACTCTCATAGCTGTAGCAGCTTTGTATTTTTTTCCAAAACTGTACTGATCCAGGGCTCACAGGAAGGGAGAAACAGCGAAAAAGGCCAATGAAATAAACACTCGTGAAAGCAGTTCATGTCTGAAACTGAAATTTGTGAGTAACATCCTCTGAAAGTCTCTGACAATGTTATAAGCATTTCTGGTACAGTGAGAGAGTACAAGAAGCTGAACTCTGAAAGTCATAGTAGTTTTGGATATCTGTTCTTCCTCCAACTCAGACCCCCCAAGCAAGGACAGCAGCCTAGACCCTCCAAGGCATCAGGGCATCTCACTCTCCTCCGTAAAGTGAATGGCTCTGAAGGTGCGAGCCTTCAGGCTGCCAAAGCAAGGCATTTCCCAATGAAGCTTTGCACATGGCCTGGCGTTATTCTTGACACTCTCTGCGGCAGACGCAGGCTGCTGTGAATGAGATGAGCAACAAAAGTCTTACTGACAATCTGGCCCCACGTGTAAAATATGTCTTCAATCTGTTTTACAGTCCAGAAAGAGAATTAATAGGAAAATCACCATGAAAAGCTACAGAATGTAATGGAAACATAGTAATTTGCTTTAGAGTATTTTAATTGTTCTGTTTAGTCAATACTCCCTGACTTTAGCCTGAATGTTGCTTCTGCCAGGTGATTAGAAACAGCCCTTCTGTGAAACAATTATATAACACATGTATTGAGAACAATTTCTAGGAATTATATTAAATCATCATAAATCACAACAGGTTGTGACAGGCTAAGCTTGTAAGTGCCTGAACACTATTCATCCTGGACATTTATAGACAGCCTCACACACGAGGTCTCACTAAGCCATACCAAGGCAATAACCTTCACCATACTTTTCGTGAGGTAAAATGTCAGCGTTAAATAAGAAGATATTTGACTGGTGCATGTCCTGCAGCACTCCCTTCACAAGCCGTGCGTTGGCACGCCAGCCGGGGCAAGTGTGGCCAGCGGCGGGCCAGGAGCCCAGGAAACGCCGCTCTGCTTGAGTAGGTGGTAGTCTTCCTTTGAGTCAACACTGAAACCCGTGTTCTAACACCACGCTTCTTAAGGTGTCATCTTGTGGATATAAAACTGACATCCTGACTGCCTCCAATTCTGAAAGGTTTCGGGTTTGAGGCTTTTTTTTCTTGTTTTGCTTTCTCCAAGTATACAGCTGCTTAACACAAGTATTTTGGCCAAGTTCTGATTTGGAGAGCAGCACTTTCCCCTGGTGATCCTTCCTGCCACAACATTGGATGCACAAGATGAAGTTGGTCCTTGTCCAGTGGGGTTTTGCGGCTCTGCCCTGCTGCAGTGTTTTTCCCTAGACAAGTCTGCACTCAGGTATGAAGGACCATGACTCCTGATCCCCTTCCAGCAGCTCAAACACCCTCTTACTACAGACATTATTATTGCCTTGAGGGTAGATGTTGTCCCTTGATCCAAATCAATGACCGTCATATGAACGATTTCTGATAGGAAGCACCTTTATTAACCAGGGTAGCCTCAAGATGTCAGTGACTTCCAAAGCCCTCCAAGAACTTCTTTCAGGACAAAGTTTTGGCAAGGGGCCCAGGCAGTCATTGCCACCAAGCCTTAGCAGCCTCCCACAAACATTCAAGGAGTTTTAGTGCCTGATGTCCTTTGCATTGCTGTGTTTTGCGTTACTGCTGTCAGACATCTACGGCACACCCTTGGTTTCTTTTCCAGAAGAGCGATAGAGGCAAGACAGGAAAGCAAGACAGAGGAATAGAGGGAGGGTTTAAGAGAAAATGATTGAAAAAAATACACGTCTTAAGTTTCATTTCTCTTAGCAGGCAAGCAAAGTTAGAAGAGTCAGGATTACTTAACCAATACTTTTCTGTCTAACCACTGATATCTAAGTCATATTGAACTGGAAATCTTTGAGAAGCTGTGGTGCTCACGCTCACTTTTGAAAGCACTTGACACTTTTCTCCTATGAGGAACCCTGGGCCTTGAGAGAAAAAAAGTAGACTTTGAGAACTGAACTGACTGTAGTGCAATATGTATGAAAGTGATGCTACTCTGACACCAACGGCGTTCTCAGAAACTTCACAGCTAGCGCTCGGGAGCAGTGATGCACGCCTGAGCTCACGTCCCATTCAGTGTGCACCGAAAACGGCCTCCCGTCCTGGAGCAGGAGGCTCTGCCCGATGACGGGCAGCAGCCAGTGCCCAAGGCCAGGATCTAATCTCGTTTGCAGCTATGTAAATTGACAGGAGCTTCATCCACTTCAGTGGAAGCCCTCTGGATTTACGCCAGAGCAACTGAAATTAGAAGCTTGCCCTAAGTGGGCGGGAGCTCATTATAAGACTAAATAAGGAGTGAGTCATTTTCAGAATTTTAAACTGAAAGGAGCTGCATTTGGCTGACCTCCTTTTTTTCCACACTGACGGCTTATTAGATTACAGCAGATAAGAACCATGTTTTCTTACTGGTTTTTCATGGCGACGTGTCTGTGTCACTGACAGAGGTGGAAACACTGGTTTAAAAAGAAAAAAATCCAAAGCAATATGTTTAAATAGCACAGTGTTTTTAACTGGGAGTTAATTTTGATATCTGAGGAGACAAACACTGACTCAACTTACTTGTAAGTGTCCCCATTTCATCCAGAATACAGCAAGGGCCAAGTGACCCGAGAGGAGCTGAGCATGAAGAGATGGGAAATCTCTTAGGGGATTGCGAGGAGCTGGTCGCTGCTTGAAGGAATGATTGCCAGTCTTAATTATCAAGTCTGATAATTAATTATTGTTAATACCATTATTAGTAAGACACTTGACTGAAAAAAGAAAGAAAAAAGAAAGATGAACACAGAAGAGCCACCTACCCTGCTCAGCTCCAAAGCCCCATTCTGACTCCTGCTCTGGTCTCCCAGGTCATAAATCCTTTCATCCTCATCTTGCAACCCTTTCAAGGAGACTTTTAGGCTCCTGCTGCCCAGGTATTTTAAAAAGATGACTCTCACTGATGAGATTAGGCTTGAGAGGGAGACAGCCCCCTAAATCACTTTTGGCCTTGCATCACTCAGCAAAGCAGACACGAAAGTTTCTGGGCAGAAAATTTCCCCGGGGTAACGATTCGGAGGCCACTTAATTTGAGATTCCAGATCTACTAAACCTTGTAATGTTTAATTGAATACTCATTCACCCAGAGTGAGATTGTATTCAAAGTAGTGGCAAATGGAAGAAGTAATTACAGCTGTACCGCAAATGAAAACACTAAAGGCACATGAAGGAAGAGGTAAAGGCCAGAAAATTTCTCTTCATCAGATTGGAAGGATGAGAGAACTGGGTATATAAAGTTTGGTGGAACTTCTGAACCTTCTGATACATTTTTATACTAAGTCTTGAAATCAATCATGATATAGAAAGCTATTGAATGGGATTCCTCTGTGTCAAGGGCCCATTTCCTGCAGTAATGATTGACATAACCTGATATTGGCTCTGAGGTGATTGTAACCAATAGCAATCTGGGGAGACAGTAAGGACTATGGGATTGTTCTCATTCGCTCTTATGACCACAACGCTGAACACCAGTTACATCTGGCACAAGCTACCTTTTCACAGACACCCTAAACAGAGATAAAAGATTGATCTGAAGACCTGAAAGCCTAGTTCCAGTCATTTAGCTTAAAGTTTAGGAGGCTTTGATGATGATCTAGAAGGACCTACATGGGATGATATTTCTGATACTCGAAGATAGGCAGAAAACACCCCACAAGGCCCAATACATATAGGTTAGAAGTAAATGCAGTTTGTTATCATGATATAACAGGACTGGACACCTGCCTGGAATGTCATCTCTGCTAAACCAGAAGGCTGAGGGCCACCTCTGAGGTTACTCAGTGGCACTCATGGGTGTGCTTTTATTGCTCCTGCAAGGACAGCCCAAGGGTCCCCAGGGAGAGCACACGACCGCCCTCACACGCAGCTCAGTGCTCTCCGAGGGGCAGGCACATCACTAGTCGTATGGGCTGGGGAGCACTGCAGGCAGCCCCTGCACAGGCTGACGCAACTGCCTGCGAAGACATTGCAGATGCCAAGAGCAGACCCCAGGACAAGGCACAGGCCAAGAGGATTTTCTCGGCCATCAAGTAATTCTCCCAACACCATGCTCAGCTTCCTCATGGAAACTTTGGGATTTGCCTTTAGAGGACATTTCAGTCAGTTCCTAAAACACCCAAAGGTGGGTGGTTTAGGAATCTCCTCCTGGTTTCTATATATAACCGATGGTGCAAGCATTGCCCAACACCTGCCGCTGGGGAAGAGGGAGTGGTGTAGGTGGGGAGAGCCATTTCTTGGAGGTTTGGATTCCTTACAGCTGGCGCTTTCCAGTGAGCCCAGGGCTTTGTGGGGTGCACGGCGCATGTGAGGGGGAACAACTGCATCTCAAATCCCCAGACCTTCATGGGTGTGCCTATCTCTGCTGGGGCCACGGGGCTGCTCCAGAATGATGCTTGGATTTCTCCAAGTTATCACTAGATTTCACCAAGGTATTGGGCAGCATCACAGAGGGATCTCAGCCCTCTGCTCCTTCCCCAGTCTCCTTTCTACTAATTCCATCACACTGATGTAGAGGTAGCATTTTCCTCCTCCTGCCTCCTCTGACAAAGGGCGTTGGGGTCTCCCCTTTTTTTGCAGCTTATAACTCCACGATTTTCTACCTCTTGCTGTAAATGGGAAATTGCCTTTGATTGGGAATTACACAGAAGCTAACATGCTTCATATCTCTTCTACCTGTAATATCTGAAGTGCCTCATTCCTTTTGATCTTGGCAACAGGTCCCAAAACTCCATAAAAACGTGGCCCCACTCCTCCTGCAGCCACACACAGCAGAGCTCCTGCCCCGGCGGAGGCATTGTGCTCCAAGCCTGGGGCGCTGTGCACCAGCCACCTGCATCCCGGGGGACATGTTGGTCCTTCCTGCAGTGGCTCAGCCCAAGCAAGGTGCTGGCTGGGCACATCGCAGCCCAGGCAGGCATGTCTGCTCGGCTGCCCAGCTCAGCCCCTGCTGAGGAACCTGCAGAACTTGCCTGGCTGCCAGAGGAGTGGCTGGAGACAAACTTTTTACCTCATGGCATTGCTGCTTTTCACTGGGGTTGGTTTTGTGAGCGAGCTTTGCTGCTAATAGCCTTGGGCAATTGGCAGGGGAAATGAGACCTCACTGAATGGCAAGGTACAGCGAACCGAAATGACAAGATTATACTAGTAGTTCATTAAAGCAGATGAGAGAGATTAGAGTACTTGTTAATATGATAAAGCAAAATTGCATGTGTATGAAACATGCCTAGACAGGGCTTTTTAAAAAAATTAACATCAAAAAATGCAACCTTTTTGACTTAAAGAAAAGTCTGTGCTGGTAGACATAGAATTTTGCCAAAGGAGGAGATTTAGGTATGAAATACACCTGGAAAATAAGACAAATTACAGAAGACAACATTTATCCTCCAATTTGTGCTTCCTCTCCTATAAAATCCCATGGATGGGACAAGCAAACCAGATCCACCCTCCCCCCTTTATTTTTTGAGAACCTGTGTCTTATTTGAAAGAGAAGCAGCAGGCTCCACTGTAAGTGGACTGAAACATGAGGAAATACTTTCAGTCACCCCTTCCACCACGGTCACTCCAGCCCGACCCCTAAGTGCTTCCTCGAGTCTTTGCGCTCTCGCTCCCACTTTCATCCTCCCTTCACATCTCTATTCCTTCCTGCAACAGGACATGGAAGTGCTGCTAAGGAAAGAACAAGTTGCTCGAGTGCTAATGCGTAGGGTACCGGCTTAGTGAGCCATCCATTAGAAAGGGTCAGGAGCTAGCATAAATTAGCAAAACCACCTTATAGTACTCTGAAATATCCTGTTGTCTTAGCTTACAGGAAAAGCAGGTGTCAAACATGGCAAATGCAACCATTTCCCAGTAGACAGATACATCCAGTGACCACTCCTTAGGGCTGAAAATTCTAGCCTGAGGTTTTGAGCTTTCCTTGTTATGGTAAAACCTGGATTCAAATTTTTCTGGATTTTAGGGGGCTTGAAAACTTGGTTCAAACCTGTATCTGATCTTTGTGACATAAACCATCCTTCTTTTAGCATGAGGCAAACAGTAAGGCACACCAATGCTTTGGGGAAGTTTGAACCCAGACTTGATTTCAGATCTGAACTTTGTCATTCAGGCCTATCTCTTCCCTTTCTTCTTTTCCTTTGTGTTAGCAATACGCACTGACTTTGTAGATCAATGCAGAAGGCTGTAAATGATGCATGAAATGAAAAATCCCTGTCCAGCCAGCACACAGAGAGAATACAGACAGTGCTATACTGTCATTGCTGTGGTATTTGCTGCAATATTCACAGCTAGAAAAGCCTACTAAGTCCCAGAACAATGCTGGACTATTTTAAAGTCTCAAGCTCTTTTTGAAGGGAGGGGAAAGAGGAAGGGAGAAATTAACTCCCCCTTCCACCCACCTTCTTTCTTCCTTTGTTTCAGAAAGTTTTCACAAGAGCAAACCCTGCCCTCCCATACGAATTTTTCATTATTCCCCACCCCCCCAAAAAATTCCTTCCCATTCTTGGATGGGGGCAGCAGGAGAGGAAGAAAGAGAAAAATAATGAGATCATATCAAATAAACAAATGCTTTCATTGAGCCAGCTCGGAATGAATCATCAACTAAGCTGCACCGAGACTGGGACTTGCCTCTCTCCAGCAAAATACTCCTTGGCCCAGGCAGCGGCCATGGACCACCAGCCAGAAAGCCCCACCAGCCAGTTCCAGCTCCTCGTCCTCGAGCACAAAGGAGGACAGCAGTGCTGAGAGGTGCTTGAGCTCTTCCCGGGCATGCTTGGCCCATTCCTTGCACCTCTAATGCCCTGAGCCAGCACTAGGGATGATGAGTGCTTGGCAGCACTATTCTTCATATGGAACATTAAGCTGAGGTCTTGCACAGTCCTGAACATTAAACATCCCATGATAGTCATGAAGAAGAGCTACGGGTTTTATTAACCTCAGTGTCCTGGACACATTGCACTAGGAAAGTCATCATTAACCTACCTTAAGAATACAGGCAGGGGCCCTCTTTGCAAACTATGCTCAAAGAGCTACAACCCTATGAAATGCCTTTAATAATTTAAAGCAACTACCAAATGTTGCTATAAAGGATATAACCTCACCTCAAGGAAGAAAATCTGTAAAGACTTTGACACAATAAAGTGCTCACAGTGTTCAGGTTCAAACCTTGATTTTTTTTTTTTTGCTAGTCAATGCTTAACCATCACTCCCAAACATTAACCCTTCCCTTCTCCCCCACCCCCTGCCAAAAACTGGTTCCTCTGGGCTTTCAGCTATTTTTAAGATATCCCCTGCATCTCAAACTGGGGTATAAACCATTAACAACACTTCAGCACATGTTGAGAACTCTTCTGAGAAGGCTTAGGACCAAATCAGATGATCCGCCACTAAATATATATATAATTCTTAAAAATGTCAGACAAGGATTTTTCTTTCTTTTTAAATAAAAAGAGTAAGGAGAAATTAGCTTTATTTGTTTGTGCCATATTAATTTAAATACAACCTGATTTAACCCAGCAAAAATAATATTTGAGTGATAATGGATTTCATTTGACAAATGTTACAAAGTCACTCTTACATTGGATATATTTATAATTTGTGCCTCTAACAGCAAACTCCAATTCGCTCTCAGTGCACAGGGAAAATAAAATTACTGGAGGAAGTGGAAGAAGGGGAAAATGAGAGGCTCATGCACTACCAGGACTCCAATACCTCTGCTCAGTATTGCTTTATTTGTGAACCAGCTTCTGAAGAAAAAAAAAAAAGAAATTTAAAGAATAACCAGTTAGATGAGTGCTATTTGCAAATGCCTTGCCTGGGATATAGTCAGGAGGCACCCCGCACCTCAGCACGGGGATGGGAATTGCATGCCCAGCACACTCAGCTCCTGAGGACAATGGCTTCTCCGCAGCCCCAGGGGCAGGGTGCACATCCCAGGGCACCCACAGCAAGCCACGTGCGGAAGCAAAGCTTTGCCCTCGCGGCCCCCTTCCACCAAGCTCTGCAGGTGTGCACCCTCCAATTTTCCTACTCATTCTCTCTTCATTGCAAAAAAGTATATTAAAAAGTTATTTTTGGCACTGAAGTCAGCAACTGTGACTGAACAGATGAAGGGAGCAGAACTGATGAGTAAGGAGGTCCCATTTGCAGAGACTTTTTTTCCCCCCCTCCCAGAAGCACATCATACTTTCAAGGGCCGTATTATTGTTTTTCCTTTCTCCTGCAGTAGATCCCGAGGGTCCGATGCTCAATGGTCACACACAGGCACCAGCCAGACAAGGAGGCATTTCTTACCCCTGTGCTTCAAACAGCAGTGGCAGCCCAGTGAGACCAGTGCTACAGCTACAGATCCCATCGACATCAGCGTGAGTCAGACACCGAGACAGCAAACCTGGTTTCAGTCGACCTCCTTAAAATTTGCCCTGCCAGGGGCACACCAAGGCAGCATTTGCCTTTTCCTCTTTTGCAAAGCGCAAAGGGGGGATTTTTATATTTACCAAGATTAGGAGTAACTTTTTTCCACTCTTCTGCATTAATTTACTGTTGCCTAAGTGCTACAGCTACAGATCCCATCGACATCAGCGTGAGTCAGACACCGAGACAGCAAACCTGGTTTCAGTCGACCTCCTTAAAATTTGCCCTGCCAGGGGCACACCAAGGCAGCATTTGCCTTTTCCTCTTTTGCAAAGTGCAAAGGGGGGATTTTTATATTTACCAAGATTAGGAGTAACTTTTTTCCCCACTCTTCTGCATTAATTTACTGTTGCCTAGAGTGGAAGGGGGCATCTGTGTTTTCTTACAGCAGCAAAGCATCCTCTGAACTCAGGGATGCAGGAGGGAGACCCGTGCTGGCAGCTGAGCTCCAGCTACTTTGACAGGTTATTTCATCCTTCATCTGCGCAGCCAGATGCAGCAGCAAGGGGATTACTAACAACCTGAGAGCAAAGGAAACTGCCTCTCTGGGCCTGGAGGGTGGACACTAGGAAGAATAGAAAACAACTACCTGCAAATCCCACTTTGCATCCCTGTCTCCCCAGATCCCAGTCGTGGGCTTCAGGCAGCACCCAGCACCTGTTGCAGGGCTGATGAGGAGGGTCCCTTTACAGACACTAGGGAAAGGTTGTGCGAGCCCTCCGTGCAGGCAGGGACAACATCCCCTTCTGTGGTAAAGCAGCAGTGTTTCAGGCTGGAAGCGTTAGCACTTTGAAATGGTAAATCACGGAGTGCCTCTGTTAAAGCCTTACCCCACAGAGAATTATTGTAAAGTGCCGGCTGCTATTTGCATTCTTTTTTTTTGTGGACAGAGTCACAAAGGGAAGAGAATGGCAATAAAAGCAGAGATACATCATAGGAGGTAAAAAAATCCCAGCCTTGACCACTACATGCAAATGCAGAGCAAAGCCTGGTGACTTTGTGAAGTGAAACATGGGTTTCACTTGCTGTCGCTGAAACCCTTTGGTTCCATTCATGAGCAGAGAGATCTAACAGCTTGGCATGATTATTAGACAAAAAGACTCCTTCCTGTGTCTCCTTTAATTTGCCTTGATAGATATGCAAACCAGAGGAGGAAAAAGCTATCCAGGCCTCTCTTATTGACAGAAGACAATTTCCAGACCATAACCCAGTTGCCTTTCTTTTAAGCTGTCTGGGAGAAAAACACTTACGCCAGGCACGGAGGCAGGAGGAGGGATGCTGGGAGGGGAGATGGATGAAACATGGAAGTACCTGAAGGTCTCCTTACGGTCTGTCATGCTGTTGTCCTGTTGCAACTGATGCAAAGGAGAAGTTAACAAATGACGGACCTTTTTAATTAGTGCACAGGGAATTCTCACCATGCAGTAGACATGTCAATGTAACACTAAGGAGGTATTAAAGAAAAGAAAAAGGGAAAAGTGACACCAGGAGCAGCCCCAGCCTTCCCAGGCCACAGCTTCAACTCCAGGCACTGTAAATGGTGGGAGAAGTTTTTCAGCTGATTTTTTTTTTTCCAGAGGCTGTTGCTCACATCTGGTAAAGCTGTCCCTGGGCTACCACCATGTGTAAGGACACAAGGTTTTATGACTTATTGTCTGTAAGATTTATGGAGATGATCTATGATCAGCAATTTTTCATGTTCTTATATCCTGAGCAAACACACAGAGGGCCATTCCCTGCGTAATAGGAAGGTGTAAAACAACATGGTCTCAGCACAGCAGGTCTGCCAGTGCAAACACCAAGCTTGGGGACCATGGTGGCAGCAGGGACGGGCCAAGGCACATGGGGAGCTTCTTGGTTTCCATTCCCTTCCCAAGACAAACAAGGGGTAAGAAGAGAAGCAAGAAATTAATGGATTAAGATGAGCTACTCCAGCTCTTTTATGATATGTTAATGAGAACTATATTATCTGCATTTATTAAGTTAAATTCCAGAGCATCAGCAGTGTTTCTCCAGGAAACACATAAGCTTTGGTGCTAACAAAAAGCCCAACAAACCCAGGTGGCTTCTGCACGCTCCCGGGGGAATCGCTGCAGGTGTGTGGGGGGAGCAGGGCTCCCTGACCCATGGCACTGGGGCTCTGGCACAGACCCCAGGAGATAGCCCTGCCGCAGCCTTTGTGCATTTTAAAGGAAGGAAACGGCTTATCACAATGTTTCGCTGCTCTGGCTTTCAGTGTCACAAGTCTTCACCTTTCACTTACATTGGGACCGCCACGAATAGAGATTTAGTGAAAACAATAAACAAGAGGAAGTGAAAAATCTGCCAAGAGTTCTGGTTGGCTACACCCATCGGTGTTGTCTTTGACAGGTAGTTTGGCTATTAATGAAGGACAAGGCCTCATCAATGTTAGCAGGGCATCACAGGAAGAAAATGACCATTCTCCATTGATTGCTGTGATTGCTACTGTGCTCACCATCTCCCACCTCACTGGTATTTTCCTACACACACACACATTTCCTTTGCTATCAGCAATATTGTGCCTTACAGGGAAAAAATAGTTCCTCTTTACCACCCTCCATCTGCTCTCAACCCCAACCATCAATGTCAACTCATACCATCCACCTCTTTGGGACGGGAGAATTATAGCTAACAAACACAAGTTGTAATAAGAATAATAAACATCAGACTCTTGCAAAGTGAAAAAAAAAAAAAAGCCTTAAATCCATAATCTCCACAGAAGAAAGCACTGCACTGGTAAAGTGCTGAAAGCATCGATGTTCCACCCATCATTAACACAATGTTGAAATCAACGGCCCAGCTGAGCTGTAACTTTGTAGTGTCATTCAGAGGCATGAGGGCCAGATCCTTCTGCAAGTGCCACTGAAGCCAGTATTGATTTACACCCAATGACAGCCTGTCCCCTGACTTATGCACCTGAACAACTATTTATTTTAAAAGATCATGTTAAATGCACTTCCCTTGTGTACAAATAAATCAACTCGTTTGACAGATATAATCAATTCTTTGCAATCCAAACAGGTTTGCTCCTTTCCCCCCAAAAAATGCAGATGACACCATTAAAAAGAAAATAAAAAATGTACAGAGACCTGTAGAGATACCAAAAGAATGGTATTAGTCCAGTAATGTACCTGCAGGTTTGGAAAACAGTCTAGCACCGTGTGATCATTTTGACAGAGGCACTTGAAAGAAATCAATAAAATTGATTATTCGGCTGCACCGTTTATAGATGTGGATCAGAGTTCTGGGATGGCTAACTGTTATTTTACATAAAAACGTGCAAAAAATAAGAAATGGCACAAGGGGACACAGAGTCCACTTTGCAAGTTGGGGTGGAAGAGAGCCTACACTGAGCAGCAGGATCTTCCAGCCGGCTGTAGGAATGTTGCACTGCAGCAAGCTTCCCTGCAGAAAGAAATGGGCAATGAAATGGACACTTCTTCTGCCAGAGGAGCTCTCAACATAAAAGGCTGCATCAAGCCCCAGCAGTAAAAATCCTCAGTAGAAGTGTTAAACTTACAAGCCAGGAGATGAAGAGAAAACTCAAGGTTTGGACCCTTTAATAAGAGTAGGAATTGGTACCCTAATTATCAGAGGAGACTCTTTCAGGAAATAGTTATCTCAACCTAATCTTTGTTGAAACCACAGTGTTTAGCTGATATAAATTGGTGCACTGAATTCAAGACAAGTCAAGCCACCTTGTTCCCATTGAGGATCTTCCCACCATTTTTAATATTATATTTTATCTTTAGTGGCTTAAGGCAGAGATTGTGCCACCCTTCCCACACAACATCCCCACTTCTGGACCTTGCAAAATGATGCAGTTTCTGGGCAACCTTTCAAGTTCTCCTTAGTCAGACCTAAACTCAGACGGCAGTATTTTAGCAGTTATGATTTCCACCATCACACACAGTGCCTCAACTTCTGTTTCCTCCTGGATCTGGGAAGCAGAGGTATTTGGATGAAGAATAGTCGGAGAAACTCAGAAGTACTAACCATGTAACCCACTACACAGGACAGTCACAAGTAGTCCCTCCATCACGTTTGCTCACTCTATGTCATCACAATACAACACAGTAATTCCTCTGTTAATGTGCACCTATTTTCTCCTCTGCCAGTCACTGTATTGTGCAGTACATGGACTCCCCACTCTTTATCAGCATTGAGGACTCACGTTTGCCATCTACAACGGTAACATTTAATACAGTGATGCCCCATTCTAATACTATGAAAGATTGTATCTGAACAGAAAATGCGCATTTGAAGTACGGCTCACTTCATTCACTCTTGGTAACTACCTACTACAATTATCAGGAAATGAAAAATACGCACTTCACAGCCTTCTCTTTTCACATGTTAAAAAACATATAATGATGGGCACAAACACTACAGGATCGCTCATGCATGAGGCAATGCTTTGCACAGTTTCCACGATATATTACTAAACAGACAAAAGTCTGGGGCTCTACAAACGTAGAAGAGAATTTCTAATAATCACACATTGTGCATACATGTCCACACACCCTTTCAGAGAAAACTGAGGGAACATAAAATCTATAAAAGTAATAGACTGTCTTTACTTTATGGCAGAGTTCTGGAAAGTTTGAAGCAGATACTGTCACCAAGTTGCCATTTAAAAAGGCATTAAATGCAGAAAAATAAGAAAAATCATTATCTCTGCTGTAGATTCTTTTGGAATGAAAAAAATTATAACTGTGGGAGTCAATGCATTTACAAGTGTTCATGGGGTACTATACGGTATATATACAATGACCCCCAAAGTGGGAGTGCAGATGTGAAAAGGGGAGTGTAATACAGAATTATAAGAGGGGAGCATAAATAACACAGAGTGTAATAACCAGAGAGTCATTATTTTAGGGAGTCTATATATAATCCTAGTTTCCTCCCCTCCCTCTCACAATGTTTTTAACATTACTTTGACTTCAGCCTTCCTGGATAGACATTTAAACAGGAAAGGCTTCAGGTTTATTAAGTAGAAGTATTGAAATTGGCAAAATACCTGATTTGGTTCACGTTATGTGGTTTATAACATTGTTAAGCTTCATTAGGATGCTGCAGCACTCGAATGAATGAAGACATATTTATTATTTCATAGGCTGCCGCCCATTAAAACTAATGCTTCCTCTGCTAAGAGGTGCAGACAGCAGAACCCATGATGCTCAGCATTTCTACCGTAGGTATTGTGTGAAACATCTGGATGCCAGACTCATGTACTTCAGCTTACATTCACCAGGTTCCTGGAGAGATCTCCATTTTACACAGAAAATGAGAAAAACACACCAAAGCAGCAAGCTTGAATTTACACTGGTGTAAATTAAAATAACACCAAGGCAAAGGGAATCACTTCAGCACAAAGCTGGTGCAGGACCCAGCTCAGCACAAGTGCCGTTCATGCCACCAGAGCGATGCACACACGGGCTCCACACCAGAGCGTAACACTATTTTGCAAAGCTGGTCATGGTACAAAGCAGTTTAGTTGTCTCCATCCTCTTACAGCAAAAGAAGCAGCCTAAAATTGACCTTCCCCAACAGCCCCTTGGCAGAAAGCATACATGAACCTGGCCACCACCACTGCGACCCAGCTCAGCCCAAGTGCCTTTCATGCCACCAGAGCGATGCACATGTGGGCTCCACACCAGAGACCCCTTATCACAAGCATAACACTATTTTGCAAAGCTGGTCATGGTACAAAGCAGTTTAGTTGTCTCCATCCTCTTACAGCAAAAGAAGCAGCCTAAAATTGACCTTACCCAACAGCCCCTTGGCAGAAAGCATACATGAACCTGGCCACCACCACTGCTCTGGAGACCTCCTTCCCTGCCACGCATGACACCTGCTTTGGGAACATCTGCCTTGCCTTTCTAGCCTTGCTAGATCTGTCTTGGTGTGCCATACAAGACTGGAAGTCAACAAAGTTTTCTTACCAAGGAATTGTTGGAAAGTCACCTTCCTCTGATTTGCATTTGGGACCTTTCTCTAAAAAAAAGGCAAGTGAGCAAGTTTCAAGCATGCCAGACCATTGGCTTTGGGACTCCCCCAGCCTCTTACCTTAGAGTTCTGATTCACGATGACATCTGTGCTTCCTGGGCCAACTGTGCTGGGAAGCTGCTGAGACCAGACCTCCAGAGGAGCCCCACAACTCCCTTCTCCCATCACCCCTAACGGGTGCTGAGCACACCCTGCACCTCCCCATCTCCCACGGAGTGGGACTGGAGATTTCTAGTGCTCTTCATACAACAGCAAAATCCAGAAGTACTCCTGTCCTGATTGCCAGCAGGGAGCCACAAAGGTCTCCCAAGCCTTCAGGCTGATCAAATAGATGTAGAGTGTGTTATGTGCCAAGGCTCAGCTCTGTCACCCAAACACAAGAAACCTTATGTCTGCCAAAATCAGGCTTATATAAGGACAGCATCAAAAGGCATGACCATGCCTCCCTACAGCGAGATGATGAAGAAGAGGCAGCACCTGCACCCAACCACCCCACCCACTCACACCAATTCCCTGCTTTACTGTAACACTTGCTTAATTGGTGCAAAGTGTGATCAATTTATGTTGGACTGTAGCTGAATGCAGACTTCAACCAGACTAGCAGCAAATCCCGCTCTAATCTGCAGTGACTTGAATTTTCTCTATTCACTGCTCTTTTCTGGCCTGCTACAGGAAAAATGTGGCCTTGCCTCAACTGACTTAAATTTAAAACCATTGCCATATTATATAACTCAATAAAAATCTTGCTAAAAAAAGGTACGTTGTACTCATTCTCCTTACACATGGTAGGGAGGAAAATGGGTATGGACTTCTTCTATGGCTTTTAGTTAATTTGCTATCAATGCCCAGCTGCTTTAGAGTAAATACAGGAACAGGGTGTCATATGGGTATCCTGAAGAAAAAGAAGAGAGATTTCCTATTTCTTTGTTAGCCAGCAAAGATGGTATGCATGTTATCTAAAGATAATACAGGGGAAGAAATCAATTCTCCGTGTTGTTACACATCCTTGCGTGCAAATGTAAACTTGGGGAAAAAGGAAAAAAAAAAAAAAAGAAGCACATTTCTATTATGCTGAGGTCATATGAAATCATTAGTGCAGGCTGATATGATCATCAGAAAATAAATAAATAAATAAGGCTTCTCCACGTGAGGAAAAGTGCATCAACTAGAAGTTTTTGTGGGTGAAGGAGCGAGGAGTTTGCTCCGTTCAGCCCTGGGAGAGCTGGATCTTTGGGGATGAAGCACATGTTGGGCACGGTGGCTTTTAGTTACACTTTCCAGTCTGGGCATAAAACCCGCCGATGCTCCTCACTGCCACGCTCACTCGCTCCGAGCCGAGCCTGAAACGGGCGAGCAGTGCGCCGGGGATCCTTGGTAATGCTAAGGCGAGGAATACATCTCTGCTGCAGCTCCAGCATCAGACGGCTCCCTCGCAAAGGAAATTCGGATTATTGTATAATGAGTCAACACAAATATCATTATTGCTGCTCTGATACCTGCTGGCAAAGGCAGGGCTGTGATACGGCTGCTGGCCTGAACACAAGCGCGCCGGGTAATTGATGAAGCGGCGTGCTCGCGGGCTGCCTCGCTCGGCTCTGCCGCCCCGCAGGGGTCCCGCGTTTCCAGGCCTTTCACAGGAGGCATCCTCTCTGAAGAGAGACTCCCTTCCTGACGCAACAAGATTAAGCAATTTGCTTTTAATTAGTACTGCAGTCATTTCCAAACTAAGCAGTGGAAAGAATAGAAAGCAGACTGTCTCTTTAAAGTTTAAGTGGATTCAGTGCACACAGTGAATTTAGAGCCTGCTGTTGGAAAAGTTCAGCTTTCTGTCACCGGTACTGTGCTCTCTGCTAATTTTTACAAGAGTTCAAGTTGTATGCACCAGTTAGCAGAGACATTGCAGGGGGTAAAATGAGAATAGAAAGCGTGACCCCTTGCTGCCTCTGTTTATAGTGCCTAAATTATATCCAGACAATGCTCCAGGTCCCCTCCCTTGCTCTGCCAGGGCCCCGTGTGCAAAGCCTGTGTGCTGTTCCCCTCTGCTGCTGCCCAAGAAAAGGGGGCCCTTGGCATTGTGAGCAAACCG
>NW_008795126.1:4843688-4853568 GCF_000699145.1 Aptenodytes forsteri | reverse complement strand
TGGAGGAGCAGCGTGGATGCAGCAGGAGAACGTCAAGAGTGGGAAACCTCAAGGGAATCAGGGATCCCAAAAGTGGACGCCTCACTTTCGCCATCCCGTACGTCCAAGAGCATCCCAGCACAGCATGCCGCCGGGGTGCTCCCAGCTCCCTGACCCCACACTGCACGCTCCTGGTGTGCACTGGGAGGAGGGAAGGAGGGAGGAAGGGAGGAGCTGCAGCTTCATCTGCAAACCAGCTAACACATATGAATAATTGAATTTCAAATAAAAAAACGCTTCCTAGCCAGGAGGTGTACTTTTGGCCACAGTTTTTCACTCCAAAGAACCTCAGTGATGAACATTTATCCTTCAATCTCTAAAGAGATGGCATAAATACCCACCCCTTTGTCCATGGCTCGTCTCTCCTGCAAGCTCCCTGCAACGTTAGCATCACTTCTTTCCAAACATGCCATAGCAAGAACCCTTCAAACAGAGTGGAAGAAACCACTCCAAAAATAACAGTCCATTCAAGCTTCTGCTCCTTCTGTCCCTCTGCCAGCCTCCATCCTTCCTCTGGGCAGCAAAGTGTGCGTGCACACAGGAGCCACGAGGCTCTTTGTGAGGCTCACCTCAGCCTACTGAACCTATGGCTTGTGTGGCCCAAGTGAACACACAAAGAAAATGGGATTTTTCTGCACATTTCTCAATGATGGCGGGGGGGGGGGGGGGGGGGGGAATCCCCATGACCAGGACTGGTGCTGTCCGGATGATTAGTATCTGGCATTCCTCTACCTTCAGCCACAGCTGGTTTAGATTTGAGCTACTGGTTCATTTAGATTTATGCTTTTGGTTCAATAAACAAACGCAGTACATAGTCCATCATGCTAACTGCATAATAAAGCTGCTTACCTACTTCCAAACAAGTAGCTTTTATTCATCTGTTCCTCTGTCATTCCCCTCTTTCCCTCTTTTCTCTCCCCCATCAAACTCAAGAACAGCATTCGCTTTCTTTCCAAAACCAGACCCTATCAAAGATTAGATAATGTCTGAAGTCTCTCCAACAGCCCTTCAAACTGTGCTTTGCTACAGAATATTTCCAGAAGTTGTCTGAGAAATTACTGCAAATACTTTATCTTCTCGAAGGGAGGCAGGTTATAGTTCTACCCTGGCGCGCTCTGTGAAAAACCCAGCTCTGAGCAAAGCCCCAGACTTCTTCCCCAGCTGCTCAGCCTTTGTGAAGGGCCATCCGAGCTGGGGTTTGTGGGGGCTTTCGGGATCACTGAGGCACAACGAGAGGCCAGTTTCTCCCCACTTCCACTTGTTGGAAGGAATTATCATGAGGCTGGGAAACAGTTAACCTGCACAGAAACCTTGATTTCAAGACGCGCCTGTTGTCTACCAGCACCATCCACAAAGTCGCTGCTTTCATCCAGAACGAAAAACACCCTGGGATTTTTGCAAAATCCTTTTAAGTTGTTCTAATGGTAGCAGCTCTGAATCTGGTGAACTGCTTTGTTATCAATGCTGTGCAAATTGTTCATCTATTTCTCTCCTACAGTGCTTGCCTCCACTCACTCGCCTCTCTAATAAATTCGTTTGACCGCAAAGGGTGCTTTATGACTCTTGTTTAAAACGGCTTCCTAATGATGCTTGACAACATCTCCTGCCTTTGAAAGAGCCTCGCTATGCAAGGCTCTAATCCCACAAAAGGAGGGATTCTTGTTAACCTGTGCCTCCGTCCTTTCTGTTGAGTCACCACCTTTAATGAAGCACTGAAGGGGAACCAAAACGCAGCTGGGAAATTATGGCTTTACATGATCGTCTCTTGCTACAAGAGAGTTATTGCCCAAGCCTTAATCCCGTGACTCAGCCCTCTCCTTGGACCCCCTTTAATTGTTAGGACCTGAGGAAATCCTGGCCGAGGTAAATAACACTTCAGCAGCAACAGAATAGATTCACTTTAGGCAATGAATTTTTAATGAGCCGAGACTGCAGAGGGAATGCAGGGCCGAGATCTGTGCTGCTTATCTGATGGGGAAGGTCAGGGTCTGAACGGAGGGAGGGCATGGATGAGAGAACAGATCTGACAGGGCTCTTCAGCTGAGATTTCAGCTTGTCACAGCCTGGCATACCTTAACATATTAGGACCTTCTCTTCAAAGGAGCAACTTACACATGCCCATGCTAACAGAAACGGCACAATATTTTCCCCTGGTAAAGGCAACCCAAGGGTTGTGCTCTTGCTTTCTAAAAAAAAATAAAAAAAAAAAGAAGCATACAGAGAAAAAAAAAAATAAACCAAACCGAGAAAGATCCATGCAGACGGGTCATGCTCTTCATGGAAAATCAGGTAACTCTACAGACAACCTGCAAACAGAAACACACGTAAGACTCTAAGCAGCCCATTAGCATAATATCACTTATTAATTAGGTCAGCAGGCCCAACTGAAGTCCTCACCAACATAACCATCACCACCAACTGGCTCAATAAGTCTCAGCTATGCGGACTTCTCTCAATGATTCTATGATTCTATGATTCTATTTACTAAGAGTTTGGACTTCATACAACCACCCTACAGCACAGGTCTACCCACCAACGGGTCTCCTGTGACATTGGCCAAGAGCAACACCTACCCCTGCTGTTGGGACTGACTGATCCCAGGCACTTTTTCTGTCTCAGGAAACTCAAAAAAGGGCTAAAACATGTCTAACTCCAGGCATGGGTTTACATTGCTGCAACTCAAAGCTCTCAAGCCTGGCAGCTCCTATCTCAGCCTGGTTTTGCAGGGTTTGTGGGTGGCCCACCTGGGCTCAGCCCACCCAGCATGGCCTTACCCCTGTCCCCTGCAATCCCCATACCCCAGGCAAGCGCTGTCAGGTGGTCACAGAACCAAATGCTCTACTTCTGCTGACAAGCTCCTCTCCAGCAGAGCATGGAGCAGGTAGGCAGGGTAAAGGTGACATCCCAGGAGTTAATCTGCACCTCCAAGAAAACCTGCAGCTTAGCCATGGACAGTAACAGTGAACTTCTGAGCCAGAGATGTTACTCCTAAGCAAACTTGGGTGAGATCAGCACTTCTGAAATTTCCTCAAAACAATGAACGCTGACAGAGTTGGTTTCTTGCACACCTAAAAATTTTTTTAGGGTTTGTCAGAAACAAAAAAAAGACAGAATATTTCTGCCCTAGGATCCAGTCTTTTTCATTTGCTGGGATTTCTGTTTCTTATGGAAAAAGAAAGAATGTTTTCTGGGGAAAGCCTGTGTGTGTGTCTGTGTCTGTGTCTGTGTGTCTGTGTGTAAAAAAATAAACAAATAAAAATATTCAGCAGAAAGTATCTGAGCAGTCCACGCCTGTATGAGAAATTACTGAAGTAAAATTGCTGGGTGAGGCTGATCACACTGCCGCACGCAGGAGGAAAGGAAAACTGATTGACAGTCATTCCAAAACATCCCCACAGCTTGTCATTTCCCTGATATTTTGATCTGTATAATGTGGGAAGGGGTCTGCTTTCACTCCGGGCTGCATGCCCTCAGGTGTGTCCACCACATCATGGACCTGCGAAACGTGAACCAGGACAGTTAAAGGACGTACCAGCAGGAGACAGGATAATTTATGGGGAGCCAGGTCAATGCAAATTTATTGTGAGTAATGGACAATGAAAGGGGGGAAAAAAGCTCCCATAGGAACAAAGGCGAAAGGGTGCCAGCTCTCTGCTCTTTGCAGACATCCAGGATGCTAATAAAAACCTTGGTGGACAGTGAAAAGCAAATACCAGTTCTGGGGAACAGATTTACCGCAGTGGTGGAACAGGTCAGTGCAGAGGGAAGTGGTTTGATCAGAAAACCAATGAAATTCAGATGATAATTATGCTCAATAAGAGGCAAAATAATCCTTTCATTTGCTGGGAGGTTTCAGTCATGCACTTTGACCTTCATCCTGGTGTTTCATTAATAGTTTATATTAACAATTAATGGGTGCTTTCATTGGTGTTCTGTGCAACTCGCATTAGAGTTAATGTTCAAGTTGGATATAATAATACATAAGTCTCATGGGATACTCATATCATGTGACAGCGCATTTATTTCAACCGGGAGTCAGGAGATGAAAATCAGGCCAAACACCAGTCTCAGGCATTTATTACTTGTGTCCAGACACCCCACGGAGAAGTTGGATGTCACAGTAGCTTTCGCTATAAGGCCCAGATGGAAAGCTGCCCAGACCAACTGAAGTCCCTTGATCGTAAAGATAATTTGCCTTTGGGATGACTTTAGATGCATGGTTAGTGTAGTTTACTGAAGAATCATAAAAAAGAGCCTCTCAGCTTCACTGTGGCAGTTACTTACAGGGTTCACATAGCTATGCTAATTTTGGCTTTGACAACATTTGCTGGAATAATCCTAAAGAGAGGCCTGACCTAGGGGTCAAAGCTCAGGTTTAGGTTATATTCACGGTTTGGTCTGCTACAGGGTAGGACCATGAAGCAATATTGCACCCAGAAAGCACTGCAGAGCTCAGCGTAGGGCTCTTGCTGCCAGTGGTCACACAGAGATTTTTGGGACCGCACAACCATCCTTAGCTGTAAGCCTGAGAGCAAGGCTGAGCCCCCGGGATGGAGCGGAGCTCTGGGGCACAGCAGCAGTGGGTTTAAAGCAGGTTTTGAATTTGGGGCTAATACTTCCAGATACCCCCTTAATATATTTATTTTTAAGTGAGGTACACATCCTGGTTTAGTTTTAAGGATGGACCTAATGTTGCTCCTCTCATTCCCCCATAAATTTGGATCATTGAAACATTGGGATTATACCATTTTTAAACTTGACACAGAAAGAGAATTGGGTCTATAATATTTGGCCTGAAAACTCAGCTGGCCCTTTGCTTTAGAAGCAGTTGGAGGAAATGCACACTGTTTTGTCTAAAAATACAATTTTTTTTTTAAATCATGGGATCAAAACTCAATTATAATTGAATATACTTCATACCAAAGTTTGATCATACTACCATTACTGTGGCAGGAAAATATTAGGCAATTCACTGTGACAAAGTTTGTGGAGACACTATATATTTGCTCCTATTTAAGGGACAAACTAAATGTTTAGATTTGGTGGTAGTTAAACTGCGAGGAAATAGGTGTTCAGCTCTCCTGAGTCTTCCCCTGCAAATAGCTCAATTAAGGAACTAATTGAAGCGTAGAGATGTCCCCTGCAGGGTTGAAAAATGCCTATCTGGCATGGTAGTGCCATCCCTGGGAGTTTCCTTCGCCAGAGACATCATTTCTGGTGAAGACCAGGACAAAACCAGCAGCGCCCTGTGCACCGTGGAAGGCAGCCGGCTCTGTGGGCAGCATCCCTGCCCCACGGCCAGCGAGATGCCTGGCCGCTCGCCCGGCCCCGCTGCTGGCGATGCCGAGCTGAGTTGTGCTGATCCACCTGGCAGTGCCCACGAGAGGTAATTTTACAGAATAGCAATGAATCAATTCATCAATCACTGTCACGTCTAGTAGCAGGAGCGTGTGCTCGGAGCCCGGGAAAGCCTGTGCATGCTCAGGATTAGGTTGCAAGTAAACTCAGCAGTGCTAAAATGCTTCCCTAAGTAAGTACTGGCAAGGTCCCTGCTGAAACGTGTCAGAGTTTGTGCACCGACTCCAGCAGAGCTTAAATCAGGCCCTATGACTTAAAGTCTGCTGATGCTTTAGCGCACAGTTACTGTAAGCAGAAGTACTCCTGGCAGCTAAGTTACCCATGTGCACAAGTATTTGCAGGATCAGGGCATAGCTGCACCATCCTTTGTTCCTTTCATCATGCTCACGATGCTGAATTAAGCCTTCAGCTTTGTCTTTTTCTTGTACACAAGCCCTGTTGTATAGTTACGTCACTGTAATAAATGATGAAAGAGAGGACCTGTATAGCAGAGGGACTATGATGGAAATAATTATAATAATAAAATGTTAATTAGTGTCTTTTCTTGAAGAATGTTCTTTCTGATTGCAACACGATTCTGTTGAAGAACTGAAAAAAGCTAAAAAAATCCAGAACTCTTTTTCAATCTTAAGGCTGTATGGACTTGGGAGTTTTTTCTTTTTCTGAAAAAAACTGAAAACATGGCAAGAAAGCTAAAAATGCTCTCTCAAAAACGTAAATAGCACGAAGAAGTTTTTGACCAGCCCTAATCACCATGAAGCAGGGGAAAGAGCATTAGGAGGAACAAAGGCGTGGTTTCGTTCTCGTTCTCACACTCGCAGCTCATTTCTACCTCCCTTTGTGCCAACTCTTTCTTTTAAATGTATATTAAAAAACTCCACGTTGGTGCCTGAGCACCACTGCAGGTCCTGCTGCCGAGCCCGCTGCTGGCGGCTGGCTGAAGCATTTTGGTGAGGGAGAGGACACCCCTGCTAACGGCTGGACACGCGCTTGGCGTGCCTCTCTCTCCCAGCCTCCCTGCAGCCCTCGCCCTGCCTATGGGCTGCCAGATGTGTGCATCTGGGCTGGGCACCGGCAGGGCAGGACGGACCTCCCTGGGTCCTCCTCCTCCTGTTTTGCCTCTTCCCTCCTCCCCAATTCCTCAGCCTGAAGATTAAGAGACTACAATAGAGACTGGACCCCATGCTGCTTAAATCATATGTGTGTGTGTGTGTGTGTGTGTGTGTAACTACATTTTTTTTTACACTGCAATTGAGGGAAGCTGCTTGAGAAAGAAATTTCTGCAGACTCAGATTTCCCTGAGCATGTGAACCCGTTGAATACCCTTTTCTGAGCATCTGTGCAGCTTTAGAAGCACTGCTCTGCAAAGGGAGAGAAAATCCTGCTCCGATATTCGAGTCGTCGCACACAGAGGATTTGAAATCGCACATCTGCCTGTACCATTTGCATTTCATCACCTGGTGCTGGAACAAATAAAACCAAATGAGTAATGATCTGATTCTGTGGTCTCACTGTTGCTGCTTTGCCAGGAATTATCCTGGCTCAGTGGACACAGTCTTGGGTAGAAGAGCGGAGTCTGTTTTCTTCTCTGCCACTTACCTGCTGCATGGCCTTAGGCAAGTCATTTAACTCTCACTGCCTCCCTTCCTACGCTTAATCCACCACCACTGACTTTCTTTGTAAGAGTTTTGAGATTTGTTAATGGCAAGGGGTATTTTAGTGTTATTCTGAGAGCAGAATGGGCCAGCCACAGTCCCACAGTATTTAAAATCCCTTTAAAAAAATTATTACACCTTTTTCACGGATCTATGGAAGTCTGTATGGTGGCTCTCCGCTTTGGGGTGGCTTTCATTTGCAAAGGAAAAAAATTAAATCGCCCAGATACTCAGAAGCAAATTGGAGCAATGAGTGCATGTGAGAATACTGCCATTTGCTCATGAGCAAACAGCAGCAAGAAAGAAATAAAAGTCAATATAAGAGGCACTGGTGCCTATTCACTGAGCCCTCGTTTACATACAGCAACTCATACTCAGGAAATGAGTGTAGCACTTGGAAACAGTGATCTCTGTCAAGCAGAGATGGGTGAGCGCTGTTTCCGATGAAGGCTGATGACTGAGGAAGTCATAAAAGCTATCGGAGAGAGGAAAGAGGCAGGTGACATGGGTAAGAAGGCAAATATTAAGGGGATGAAAGGGATTATAAAGCAAAGCTGAAAAGATGTAAAAAGCTGATTAGGAAACCCAATATGACAGAGGGAGAAGAATTGCCCATGGGGTGAATAAAAACAATAAAAGATTTCTTTTAAGCAGGTAAAGGAGACAAGATTAACAGGGAGGCCGCTGGACCACTGAGAGGTGGTCGAGAGAGCTTAATAACACAGGGAGAGGGATTGAAATGAGGGAAATTAAATGATTTCCCCTGGCTGGCGCTTGTGGGGGAACCTGGAGGTAAGATGACAGACACAGAAGCAAAGTTTCCTCTGACAGCCAAGCAGGGAAGAGCTGAGAGCATGAATAATGACCAAAGCAAACTCATACCGTGGAGAAGGAGGCAGAGCTGAGTGAGGAAGGCATACTTTTAGCCCACGCTGCTTAATGGAACAGCAGGAGAGATTAAGTGTCCAATAACAGAGGTTTTGAGTTGTTTCTTGGAGATAAAAAGAGGTAAAGAGAAACTGACATAAAGCAAACATCTTTGAGCATCTATGAGAAGAGATAGGCAGAAACCAAGACATATTTGCAGTAGATTATCAGCCGATACGAATGCTCGTAAAAACTGATGTGCACATACACACGCTCACTCCCACCAGCTGAGAATCTGGCCCCGAACCTGCAGAATGTGATTTTTTTTTTAATCAGAGGCAAGATTTTAGAGATGTTAGCAGGAATGAGGTCACCCAACATCTGGAGAAATATGAACTGATAAAAATGTATCTGCCCAGTTCCATAAAGGGTAAATCTTGTCTGACAAATCTGGCAGAATTTGTTTTAGGAGCTAACGTGAAAAACAGGCAGGAGCAAAGCAGTGGAGCTAATCCACATAGATTTCAGAAAAGTCATTTAAACGCAGCCCGGGATGGTAGACTAATACGTAAGGTTAGCAAGTATGGCATAAAAACCATTGTCCTTGAAAGACTAAGGAAATGGTTAGGTGATTAAGGGCAGGTTGTAATGGTAAAACTTTATGGGTCAGAGAGGAGGACGGTGATGTGGTGAAGACAGCTATATTTGAGGTTATTACGATGACAGTTCAAGGCATCAGATGGAGACTCATACTTTTTACTCCGTAGAAAAACTATTCTGAGGAAAGTGCTACCCTGGGTGGTTCTAATCCAAAAATCACACCGAAACCAAGACCAGTTCATCTTCTGGGGGGCATTTGCCTTTGTGGAACATCAAATCTTCCCAGGTCAGCAAAGCATACAATGCACAGGAATGAAATCAGGCCCAATGAGCCCAATAAATGAAAAAAAAGCACCCCACCCTAGGCCAGGGTAAGGTCAGGTTGGCCAGAGGAATATATATTACGGCGATAGGGTTTGCTGAACTAAAAGATCACAGAACAGGAAAAGTATTTAAGGCAGACCCAGGGGCTGTCAGCACACGGCATCAATGTGGTTACTTCTGAATTACATTCGTACCTTATCTTGACAGATGTGCAGTTTGGCCCAGGTTCTCCAGGGTGATGGTGGGCAAGGCGCAAGATAGGAGGACTCCCAATAGCAGGGGGAAAGCAGAGAAAAACAGGCAGGACAGGATAGAGACGGTCCAGAATATGACACCGAAAAAGGGGCACTGGTTCAGAGAGGACTCAGACAGACTTCAGCTGTGTAACCCAGCACCTCGGTCACGCCACTTTTACTAAAAAGCAGAGCAGATGCTACCACAGTGTTGGAAGAAGCCCTGTGCAAGCTGGAGACTGCAGTAATGTCCCTCAGCATGTCCTCTACAAACTCTGGACCCTCTGAAAATGTTCATCCTGCACTGAAGGCTCCTGTACCTGCACTGGTTTAACCCCCTGCCCCTGCCTAGAGCAAAGCCCAAGGTCCTGCCATGCTGCTCCGCCGGCTCCTCACTGCCTGCTACCGGGAAATGCAGTCTCGTACCTGGCAATTTAGCACAGGGACATGTCTCCCTGCTTTGCCTGTAATGTCCGTGGTCATACCCCTCCCACTACCCCCAAATAAGCGCTCCAGGGAATGGGAACACCCAAGCATGCTCGTTCCCTCATGCAACATGATCCAGACTCCCCACTCTCCATGAAATCCAGCACCACTTCTGGAGCTAAATTTAAAAATTCATTGAGTCCCTGAGTACAGAGCTGGGATTTTGTCTCCTGCCCACTCAGCAGAAGTCCCAAAGTCCAACATTTCTAAGCATTTAAAGAACTTCAGGTCTACCCGAACTTCACATAGAATCATAGAATAGAATCATTAAGGTTGGAAAAGACCTCTAAGATCATCAAGTCCAACCGTCAACCCAAC
>NW_008795126.1:4789806-4842517 GCF_000699145.1 Aptenodytes forsteri | reverse complement strand
CCTCAAGATGAACCGCTCCATAATCTTCCCCGGCACCGAGGTCAGGCTGACAGGCCTGTAGTTCCCTGGATCCTCCTTCCAGCCCTTCTTGTAGATGGGCATCACATTTGCTAGCCTCCGTTCATCTGGGACCTCCCCGGTTAGCCAGGACTGCTGATAAATGATGGAGAGTGGCTTGGCGAGCTCCTCCGCCAGCTCCCTCAGCACTCTTGGGTGGATCCCATCCAGCCCCATAGACTTGTGAGCGTCCAGGTATCATGACCTATCTGCATCCCTCAGACCAGCAAAATTGGGCTGGGAAGGTCACCAAAAGTCTGCCATAAAAAGTTCATCCACTTTTGGCAGCTCTTTTCTGCTGTGACCCCTCCAGGCATAGGCAAAATGAGGCATTGCCTGGAGCTACGGGCTGCTGAGGGGGCCAGCACGGCCCTGGCCGCCCAGCCCATTTGCACAACAGGGACCCAGGGGACCCACTGGGGCCACCGCACCCCTCACCTAGGAGCATCCTTCTGCCCCCCAACCCCATGCAGCAAGGCAAGCTAGCTCTGCCATCCCAGCTTTGCAGGGGACAGGACCAGCAAGGTCCTCATTTGAAGGCTTTGCCGATATCTGTTGTGCTCTCCAGGCACTTTGGGCTGCAAGAGGCACCGGTGGCACCAGACCTCAGTGGCTGCAGACCTCGACGCATGGTCAGGAAGGGCCCCTGCGATGGGGAGCTGAGAGACGTTTGTGGGATCGCTGCTCACAGTATCCCCGCTTAGCACAGCAAGCTGTTTGCGGCACAGATAGGAATCGTAGATTGATTAATTGATTAATCACACCTGCTAATTACATCGAACAAATAGGCAAAATTAATATTTGATGTAGGTCTCTAAAGAGACTGTATGGATCAATTTTCCACAGATAAGACAGAAAAGTTCCTGCAGATAATACACAAAACCTCGGCAGGAGCTTCCTGGCTAGAGATGACTGTCATATTGAAACCGATGGAGTGACGACATCCCGCGAAGCACCGCTTATTACTCATGCCCAATTATTCAGAGCCCTGATTAAAACATCATACATGAGTCATGTTTGTTAAGGCATGCACACACATGCACATGTTCAAAGCTGGTTTCAGTGCCACTTGGCTGCTGTTCTTATGAAAACTGAACATCAAAAACACATCAAGATAATAAAAATAACAGATCAGCTGCATTTAATACATAAATCATTATTATAAGCACTGTTCTGCAGCTCGAGCTGACTTCAAGTCAAGCTTTCATTAATATTTAGTAAAAATATTGGTGTTTTTCAAAGGACTGTAAAAATCCCCTTGCAAAACTATTCTGATTGTGCATCCAGAGCGCAGTGCAGCCTCCTGCAGCGAGACAACCCCGGGCTGAAGCAGCACTTTCATCCTGTTTATGCCCTTAAAAGGGGAAACTGTGCTTTTTTTTTTGTTGTTTGGCCCTTTGCAAAAAGAGGCAAAGTTCACCTCTCATTCACGTGCATGCTGACTGCGAGCACAGCAGTCCGACTGGAAACATAACTCGCATTTCCTGCGATGCCGGGGGTTTTTTAGATGAAGGCAAGTTTGTTCGAGTGACCTTGCCAGGGCTGCTCCAAAACCCCAGTGTCACTGACTGGGATCTCTTCACCCCAAGCCAGCTCCTGTGCTGATATTTTTGGAGGTTCTGGATCCCTTGGAGTGAAAGTTATTACATAAATATACATTAATGGTATATACTTGCCATTGGGTTTCTGCAGTGATTTGATTGCTTTGAAAATGGATTTTAAAATGGATTTGTTATTGTGACAGTGAATTTTTTTTGTCTTGGTTTAATGTCTAACTATTATCTAGTATAAATAACGGACTTTCTGCAAATCTAATTCCAGGTTTTTGCTTCATATGCCTTTACTAATCTAGAAAATCTGGTTGTATTAAGAAACAGCATCAGAAAGGAGTTAAACCAGCATATCCTCATAAAGCTGAAATGGGCATGAAATGTAATGAGAAATCCTACTGCAAACAGCGGTGTTTTCAGTCTTGAGTCTTTATTTATTAAACCTACTTTAGGAAATTCAGACAATGTACAAACATTTTGGGGGCTGATGTATTTTAGGCTTATAAAGTAATCTTTGGAGAGCAAAGAACACCTTGTGTTTTTGCAGCAAATACTTCCCAATCTTAAGAGAGCGGGGTTTTGATGCATGAAAAAATCACTGCCTTTATTTTCATAAGGGCTATCAGCACTGGGAAGGAGCCTGGCATTGCACCAGCCAGCAGATACATGGAGCAAGAGCGAAATCAGATGGTGGTGAACCAGCTTTTGGCTTAGGCAGGTACCTCCCAGAACCTTTTGAAAATTGAACCTTACCTTCTGGAAGATGAAATCCATGTATCTAAGGCACTTACATGGTCTTCGTGACCGAAGTGCCCCGACTTCGAGACCGTGTTCGACTCCCCAGCACGCCTCTGAGGCAGGCAAATGCCATTAACGCCGTGCCCTAATGTAGTACTGAGGCCAGGCTCATAAGAGGACAGAGCTGTCCACCGTGGGAACAGGGTGGAATAAAGCTGCCTGAGTTCAAAACTGAAATCCAGAAAACTTCTGTTTAGCTGCCAGCAAACCCTGAATCATCTAATGTCCGCAGACACATTTCCCATCTCCTTTGAGTGTCCTGGGTGCCTCAGTCCAGCTACATTACAGATCAGCAGCTCTCCGCCAGAAGCAAAGGGTGCAACAGGGAGTGGGGCTGATGACTCAGTCCCGTCTCCAAACTGGGACCAGTTTTACCTGCCTGGACCCTGTTAAGAAGACCTAACTCCACTTTTATAGAACACAGGTTGCTTTTGGTGCAGGTTTCTTGGATTTTACTGTGTGCTCTGACCTGCCTCTGGTGGAACAGGAGTCCCCAGATCTGCCCAAAGTTCTGCTCGACCTCTCCTCTCCTAACCAAAGTACAGGTCAGAACCTGCGATGTTAAAATATCTCAAACTGCTTTTTTTTTTTTGGAGATAACAGGTGGACTTGCATCTACTGAATCAATTTACAAACTGTGGTTATCACCTGAATTACTGAATTACTACCATGCCCAAGGGCCAAATGCCACTTGGTCCCCTCTTAGACTAGATACGGACAAACTCGCTGGAAGACATCCTCACTGCTGGCTCTGCCTGACAGGCACAAAGCCTACCTGCCTTCAGGCAGCTCGGCTCAAAGCAAAACAAGCCTAAAGAAAGGCCAGAATTTAGGAAACAAGGTCATGTGTAAATTCCCAGGCATCACACCAAAAATCACCTTCGGATGGATGTGGCCTGACTCTGGGCTGTGCTCGGCACTCGCAGCTCGGGGTCAAGCTAAGAAAATCTGCAACCCCCCTCCAGCTGCCCAAGCAGAGCAGAAAGGAGCGGGGCTGGCTTCTGCTGCAGCATCGGGGAAGTTTGTGTTTGAGGGTGTGAGCACTGCATCCCAGGAATGCAAACTTCTTATGGATAGGAAATTCCTCGAATTCACGCTCTTACGATGTGAGGAGGAATGTGCCTTTAAAAATTCTCACAGTCACTTTATTTTCATAGCCTGGCAAGGAGTTTCTTATGCTAATCAGAAAGGAAAGTACAGCACACCTTTAAATGAATATGGATAATATTATTCTATTACTATGATGATTATCACCTAAATTGCCTTGTAAAATGTTTAACACTGTTTATCCTGACAGTATTTTTACACTGGAGAACTTTTTCCAACAGGGCCAAGCGAGGGATGATCTGGCAGCAAGGCTGTTGGTACCAGAGCATGGTGGGTCACGGCAGAGCTTGTGGATCCCGCCAAGCCCAGACCTCATCCTAATGCTTGTGTGCAAGCTGGAAAATTTGACAGCGGCGCCATGAGCTTTATCAAAAGCTTGTGGCTTGTTCCTGGCCCTATTGCACGGCGTGTCCCTTCCCTTGTGGGACCCCATCAGCTACCTATAATGAAGGGTTTGGTCCAAAAGCAGATGCCTCATCTTCACAGCCAAGGTAACTGGAAAGGGCACTGCAGCTGCTCAGATGCATAAAGTCATGGGACATGGGATAGGGGTGTTTTATTTATAATCAGTCAGCTCCTATAAACCTTACAGTGACACAAGACTCTTACTGGCAGACAAAACAGCTAGGTGTATACACTGTTCTCGGGGGAATAACGTGATTTCTTGTTCTTTTTACCAGTATTGTTTAACCAGGTCTGACAAATGTGTTTCTAAGCGAACGGAGTGCATCTGGGTTTAGCAGAAGTGCTTGCCTGAGCGTGCACCCGCATCGTGCATCGGGTGGGTGTACGTCCCTGCCTGCAACCTCTGCTGCCTTCCAGGATTTCCTCCGAAATGTCTAAAAATTACCAGTCAGGGTTAGGTTTAAATGACATTTGCTCATCTGAAATTTATTTTTATAACTAATACAGAGAGCAAGAAAGAGAGAGAAAACCTGAATAACTGAAAGGGGAGGAGGGAGAAAGAAAGATTTATTTTAAAAAAAAAAAAATATTAGTTCTCAGTTGGCAAGAGGAAATCTCACCAAGGATATGTGGAGATAATACTGAGCTGCTATTACACGAACGCATCCCTCTGAGGAAGAAGTTATCTCTCAATGGATCTGCAAGGATGTTTTAAGTGAATCAGTAAATGAACCAGTCTGGGGACGTGAACAAAATATGTGTGTTTTCCAGTCTCTGAATACAAACAAACAACATAAATATTCAGAGATCACTCCAGTTAGTCCTCTTGAAAACTCTTTGAGCAATAAAATAAATAATACGCGTGTTTGGAGTTCAGAGCAGATGATCTCCGTGGGGGAAAAGGCAGGAGGGGAAGCAGCCGTACTCCTCATGTCCCAATCTTTGGTGATTTACTCACCCATCACGGCAGCCCGGCGCAGAGCGGTGTCCACACCACATAAAGCTCAGTGCTAACATACGACACACATAATGGACCTGCTTGGAAGTCTTCACTTGAGGATTTATGAAGAACAATCTAATTATTCAACTCAGTGCTGCTCACTACCATTATTGCTCCTATTTAAAGCCTCCATGGAACAAGCCGTTTGTCTCAGGGGACAGACCTTGTCATAGTGGTTTTCATTGATAGAAATATACTCCTCAGTTTTGATAGGAACCCAGCTAATCCTAGAGGGACTCGGTAAACGTATCTCATACTTGATAGGCCCAAGGAATTAGGGCTTGACAGCCCAGATTTTCCAGAGGCAGAAAAATGAGGTTGCTTTACTAATAAACTCTAATTAAAGAGGAGCAAAGACCAACCCAACCCTCTGTTTGCAGTAAAGATGCAAGTGCTTGCTGGCTTCCTCCCGCGTGCAATTGTTTCAGCATCCCGAAGGAGGGAGGGGGCTGTCAGCCTCCCCTGCCTGATCAAACGGAGGTTGCTCTGTTATTTATAACCTTATGATATGTAACAGATGAGAGGAGTCACCTTGGCTAAGCAAGTCACTCGTGCAACCTAACCTTGGGAGAGCTACCTCTTGTGCGCAGCAGCAAGACAAGCATGCGCCATGGTGCCAGCTTGGCAGGACAGAAAAGGAGGCACAGCAAGATTTCTCATTCGCATCCACCGCATGGCACGATCTCAGTGGATTCCTTCATCTTCAGTGGAAACTGATTTTTAATTTGCCTGAATATTTATTGGTTCTATTTGTATGCAAAAGAATAAATGTGAACATCCTTTGTTCCTCCTCTCCTACCAAGAGTTAGTGAAGGTTTGCATTTTCCCCCGTAAAATATTTAAACATTGTGGAGGTAATGAACATTTACTGAAATGCATTTGTGGGCAGTCACCAGATTCCTCTCATTAACTGCTGGCACACAGTCAAATGCTACCTGTAACCAAAGAGATGCTGAGGAATAAGAGTGCGCAGCTTTAAGCCGGCCAACCTTTAAGGGAACATTTTTCAGCCCTTCACATTACAAACCAAATGCTGTCCTGAGTGCAGCTCCCTGCCTTCCACGAGCTGAGCAACATCAGTGCATCCACCAGGATTTAAGGTTGTGATATTCACGGGGGGCCTCAGGGAACTGGTGGTCAGGTTTTTAAAGGTATTTAGATACCAGCCTCCCATTGATTTTGAGACTGCCTACATGTGTGGAAATCTTGCTATTGCTTTTGCTGTTTTATCTTTCTTTGCTCGAGGCAGTGCTAAGAACGATAGATGTGTCATAATTAAAAATGTACATGGAAAGTGCAACCCACATATTTCTACTCTTCTTTATTTCCCTTCCACCTAGGAAGATCAGATCTCTTGCACATGGGTAGAAGCTGGAGCATTTCTTTCCCTTAGAGAAACTAGCCATTTTCTCCATCATCCATACCACTTTTTGAGGTTCCTGGTCTGAACCTAACCACCAAGCTTTGGTCTTTTGAGCATTTCTCAACAGGACTTGAAGACCACTCTGCTGGGGCTTTCTTCACAGGTTCATTTTTGCTTTCATCCCTCCCAGTTTTTGAAGGCATAATGAGCAAAAAGTGCTCCCAGCCTAACGCAGACCTTGGCAGGTAGCTCAGAGGTGCTAGGACTGTCTGCATGGCAGCAGGAGGGCACACAGCTCCTCAAAACTTTATTTTTGAGGGCATAATCACAAATGCAATGACTTTCAGGACACAACCAGCAGCTCCTGAACATAAAGGTTAAAAACGTGCGTTTCCTTCAGACATGATAGATGGTTGCAAAGGGCTTTGACTTGCTTTGCCCCATGCGTAATGCAAAACCCAATGGCTTTGGCTACTTGTGGCTAGCGTTAAAGTGCTAAACGTCGCTGCATGCCCCCCACATGCACACTGTGGCCTGAAACAGAGGTGGTAAGTCATGGTATAAAAGAAATAATGTGGAATGTAATTTGCTGACTGGGACATACTCGAATATTTGTACTGCAGAAGATCTCCTCTCGTGCTGAATATGCTGAAGGGTAAAGGAGCTTTCTTCCTCTAAAGGTTAGAAAGACCCAATTTAAACAGAAAATTGCAGCTAAGGCTTGCTCAGCATTGCTGAGGGATGCTTTACAAGGGATGAAATGGGCCTGATTCTGCTCTGCTATCAGAGTGGCACCAGCATGGGCTTTAGTCATTTTTTCTTTACATCATTCTTACAGGAGGCTTGGGCCTGTGTTCCTGTGCTTCTCTGGTTTTAATTAGTTGGGAAAAATGTGTGATGAGATCCAGAATCACTCACCTGTTGGACTGAGCCCATTTCCACGCAGAAGCTGATACCTGACAGCACTCAGTGCCTGAGGCACAGTCAGGTAGGAGTCCCTTTGCAGTGAAGGGTGCAGAAAAACTATGACAGTTCTAATACAATACACGTGATGACATTTTTTAATGAACTAAACATTAAGCACCAATTCCAACTTCACTTGCAGTCAACAAGGAGAACAAACTTAACTCGAAAGGGTGATTCAGCCCACCCAAAGATGGAGGGATCCTGGATGATTGGCATAGAGGAGGTGGCTAATTTCTGGACAGCTAAAGTTGAGGGAACAGGTCTCAAGCAGGGTGCCCAAGATATGCTAGAAGCCACCCTGATCCTACACATGCATAAATTACTGAAAGCTCATGCAGTTGCTGAAACAACGTGACTTGACTGTAAACATTACAAGTAGAAATCAGTTATTTCTTTTTAAACACATTGCATGGAAACAAGATGACTGCAAGCCAAAAAACCATGTGGCTCCGTTATAGATCATGCTGTATCACAGCTAGCAAGAAAAGGCTCATTCCAGGCTTCAGCATGGATGCTTGCTGCTGAAGGCAGTAAAAGTCCAGCTAAAGTTATTTTACTAGCTTGTAAGTAACAGGCTTCCCAGATCATAAATTACTTTCCTATAGGAATTTACTCTTCTGGGTAAGATGAACAACTCTAAAAAGTAGTCTGGCGACGCTGTCCCACCTTCATTACAGGTTAAATCCCCCAAACTATCAAACCGGCCAAGGCCTAATCCAGCGTGCCCCGGTGAGCAAGGTGGCACGTTGAACAACAAAGGGAATTCTAGATCACAAATACTCAACGGTCAAACATGGCAAAAGCTTGGGCTGCTCCACAGGACACCATTTTGTCAGGGCTTATTGTGCTTTTTGACCGTGAAACAGCTTAGCTGGAACCACCAAAGACATGAGCCAGCAGAGCTGAAACCCGGCTGCTGCTGCTGCTGGGAGTCGGTGCGAGCGGCCCAGGCTGCTGCAAACAATGTGCATCAAATATCTAGCAGTTTACTTTTTTATGAGGAGGGCAAAACAAATCCTTAAAAGTCAGGACTGCCTATTTTAACAATGTCTCGCGGTGCTTTTCCCCATGCCGGAGCAGGTGGTCGTTAGCTCGCCCTGGCCACCTCTGCAGCACCGTGCCACGCTGAGCTGCATGCACTTCTGTGCACCATAGAGCATATTGCAGCCCAAGTCCAGAGAGAGAGGGGGGGAGAGAGAGAGAAAGATGGAGACAGACAGAGGAAGAGAGACGGAAGGAAGGGAGGAAGGGAGGAAGGGAGGGAGGGAGGAAGGAAGGAAGGAAGGAAGGAAGGAAGGAAGGAAGGAAGGAAGGAAGGAAGGAAGGAAGGAAGGAAGGAAGGAAGGAAGGAAGGAAGGAAGGAAGGAAGGAAGGAAGGAAGGAAGGAAGGAAGGAAGGAAGGAAGGAAGGAAGGAAGGAAGGAAGGAAGGAAGGAAGGAAGGAAGGAAGGAAGGAAGGAAGGAAGGAAGGAAGGAAGGAAGGAAGGAAGGAAGGAAGGAAGGAAGGAAGGAAGGAAGGAAGGAAGGAAGGAAGGAAGGAAGGAAGGAAGGAAGGAAGGAAGGAAGGAAGGAAGGAAGGAAGGAAGGAAGGAAGGAAGGAAGGAAGGAAGGAAGGAAGGAAGGAAGGAACCATCCCCATGGGTGGCCACGGGCGGGCACCCTGCAGCAGGCTGCCCTCTTGCCCAGAGTAGTGGGTGTCTGGTGGTGCTTACAACAGAGGAGGAAACAAAACCTGATGCACGTGGTGTATTTCAGTGGAAGAAACTCTGCAGTACAGGGTATTTTGAAAGTGAGACACAAATTTGTAAAGCCTTCCCTTACTCACAACAAAAACCAAAAGGAGACTCTTGCAGAGCATACTGTCATTCCCCGAAAATTAGCTTCATTGTGTCCTACAGCCCACCTAAATCTTTTGGCACATTTCTGAATATTGCTGTTTTAATGAGGTAAGGAGCAGCTGACATGCAAATAAATTCCAGCAAGAAGTTCCAGTTTACTTTAAAGTAATTGACTCTCTTATGAGGAGGTCAAGGCAAAGTTATTTGGTCGTGGTATTTCTTTTGCTTCCTGTTTTAAGTTACTGAGTTCTTGTACTGTCAAAAAACTGCTGACTTCTACCCCTCAGGTGCCCGTGCTAGAGTGGAAAATGAGCTGCTCTTTCCTTTCCCCCTCCTCCTTTCTCTCTTCCTCTTTCCCTTCTTCCCTCTGTGTGTTACTTTGGGGTTGTCTGAGGGACAGGTACACAGCAAGCAGCCACCAGAGCATCCTTAAGGAAAAGAACACATACAGATTCTACAGATTTTAAAATACAGCTGGGTAAGAAATTGTCCCTTTCAAGACTCCCTTAAAAACAACGAGCATATAAGCACCCCATGTAGCACAGAGCCAGCTATGGTACAGACCTGGACACCAGAGAGGGACACCTGAGCCTGCAGACCTCAGAGCCAGGCTGGGATTTCTCACCGTCCAAGTTTTGATGGTGTTAAGATCTGACAAATTAGTTTGACTTATTGAGACTATGGCCATGGCTGCAACTCAGATGAAATTTGGGTTCACACTTTTGCAAGTTTGAAAATGTGGATTATTTTCCTTCTTTGAGTCGTAAGTCTTTAAAGGGCTGTGTAAGACTCCAAGGCCTCATGGAAAAGTCAGTGTAGAATAACTCCCTTGAATAAGTTAAAGCCTTTCCTGACCTCACTACTAAAATATTTGAGGCACTAAATGAAGCGAGGCAGTAAGAGGAAAAAAAGGTTCTGTGGACAAGCTACAGCATCTCTTTATCTTCACAGCCTGAAGAGGGTGGAGCACAATTAGCTCATCTGTGAGAAATTTGGGCAGGCAAGGAGCTTCAAGAAGTGTTGAATCCAGCTCCAGACCAGGATCCTGTGGTCCCCTGGACGGCAGCTTAGAAAGCAGCGGTTCAACTGGGGAACTCATTGCTGCAGGAGGCTGTGGTGGTCAGAGGAGTGAGTGGAATCCAGAGGGGACAAGAGGACCCATGGACGACAGATGCCTCGGTGGCCATTAGATTCAAAACCCCAGGTGAAATCCTCTACATTGCTGATTTCCAGAACAAGGAGAGCGTAGCAAAGGGAAGTGTCACACCAGCAATGCCCTGTTCTTCAAACTTTCTCCTGTGCTGATCATCAGAGCGAATATACAGAGCTATACGGATTTTGCACAGACTTAGCTCCGTGCAATTCTGTCTCTGAGGAGTGACACTGCTGCACGGCTCCCTCGCCCACTGCCAGGAAGGGGCAAAACTTTCAGGTTTGGTTTAAATACATGGCAAGCCCCAGGATGCATCCTCACCCAAATCAAGTTTTCTGAGAAATGGAAGCAGAAGAAGATATTCCCAGGCAGCTGGATGTGAGAGTATTTCAATATCCGCTCATCCAAGCTTTAATCTCTAAATTGCAAAAACATTAACATTATTGATTGATCAGACATCAATCCAACAGGAAATTTAATTAAATTAAAATGTGTCACTGAGCAGTCCTCACTGCGTCACGTATAAATCTTTGGTAATAAGTTGACAAAGACAGCAGCGATTGATACCATGTTCCCAGATTAATTTATCCCCTACCATTTTATTTTCCTGCACTGATAACGAGCGTGCTCACAGACTCACAGAGAGACAGCCAAATTTAATTAAATGTCACTGTGTCACTGAGCAGTCCTCACTGCGTCACGTATAAATCTTTGTTGACAGAGACAGCAGCGATTGATACCATGTTCCCAGATTAATTTATCCCCTACCATTTTATTTTCCTACCGATAACGCGAGCGTGCTCACAGACTCACAGAGAGACAGCCTCGTCTGCAGGGCATCCGTCTGACACACACCAGCACCAAAGCCCCCCACGTCTGCTGGACGTGGATTATTTACAGCCGAACGGGCTTGAACCAGTCAGCTTCTGGGGCAACACCTTCATTCAAGGTGCTGACCCCTGCTCAGCAATGGCTGAGCACAGCTTTCCCATTTCAGTCCATCTCCTCCTAATAGCAGATTTGTCCCCAAAGGCAGCAGGGTCCCCCAGAAAGACTGAGAGGTCCCTTTCATTAAATCAGTTTATTCCCGGGGGAGCACGCACGGCCCCAAGCCCAGCCTGCGTGCAGCCGCCGTGCACGGAGGCAGTGGCAGCTGATGGTGAAACTACTGCATCAAGCAGCACTGGAGCCCCCGCGAAAGCACAGGCGCATGCAGATAATAGCAAGAAGCTAAGATGGATGATTAAGAAAAAACTCCATACAGCACCTTCTTCGGAGTATTATAAATCATTACAGCTGGCCAGATAATACAAAAAGAGATGAAGAAATATTTTCTCCAATTCATTTCTGAAGAGCAGTGGGTTTGGTTTGCTGTCACTTATGGCAGCATGGTATTTACTGTAATTTATTATTATTGTTGCTGCTTGCTGCTATTCAGGTGGCCACTGGCTATTTATGAAAAAGTTTGAGAATCCGGGAAGTTCGTGTGGGTTTTTTTTCTAAACTGTTTTTCATACCCGCTGGGGTCTCATTTGTTCCCTGACATTTGCTATTCTCGTTCCCAAGTGCCAGTGTCCCGAGGGGAAGCTGAGGGGCCGCACGCGACCGAGCTCACACACTACGGGGACGGGGAAGAGCCGAAGGGAAGGAGTCAGCAACCGGCGCTGGGCTCAGATGGCTTCGCTTTCAATAGAGTGTAAGGAGGGAAGGAAGGGAAATCCAAATCAGTATTTATAGACATCAAAATCCAGCACTAAGCATTTTGCAGAGAGAAGGAAAACAAAGATTAGGTTACCCAGATGAAATGTTATTCACAGTCAACAACTTGCACGCTCACCAAGGAGCGTGCAAACTCCTGCGGTCTCTCTGCCTGCCGAGCACTAAGCTACACGTGAGTGGTGCTACATTCAGAAACCACTTGCATTATTTTTTGGGTTACTTTCTTTAATCTTACTGAATCCAAACTCCAATTCCACTTCTTGAGAGCCGTCCTCAAAACAAATACCGAGGTAATACCAATCAGCCTGTGACTAGATGTGAAAATAGAGCTGTCTCGGCACGGAGTCCCACAGACAGAGCACAGATTTTCTCTGTCTCCACCTCCCACTTGCAGCACAAGTACAGTTTTCATGCCTTTGTCAGAAGTGCCAACTTGGGGAAGTTGCAATGCACAAGCAAGGAGAGGAGCGACAAATTAACTTGACAACGTGCATTTCTGACAATAAATCTCTTAAGAATTTGATCCATAAGGTTTCCTTCTCCGTGGTCCACATTAGGGGTGAGTGTTCTTGGGGTGTCCAGCGGTGCATGGTGCATATTTCAGCTCAGATCTCTCTCCGATATATATCTGTTTTGCAAAGGCAAATCCCCACTGCACAGAACAGACAAAGTGAACTCAGCTGCACGGGGAAATGGATCTGGAACTGCATTCAGAGGCAGTGATTTATATATAAATTATAAAGTGTGTCAATTCCGGACACCCATTTAGATGGAGTTTGTCAGACCCAGCTCTGGAACATGTATCGCCTGCAGAAACCATCCGGAAAGCCTAAGAGACTGCTTTAAACCCCAACGTGTGAAAGGCCCCAAACCAGGATTTAATGGATTAGTAAGGCTGAAAAGGACCATCATAATCATCTGGGTTTGTTTCCTATGTAACACAGCTGAAGAACTTCACCCACTCATTTCAGCATCAAAGCCATAACTTCTGCTGAAGCTATTACGTATCTTTAGAAATACTCACTCTTGATTTAGAGACTGAAAGTAATGCTAAATCCGCCGCATTCCTAAGCCAACTGTTCCAGCCGTTAACTACTCTTGCTATTAAAAAGGCACACTTCCAGGCCAATTTTATCCAGCTTCAGCTTCCTACAGTCAGATCCTGCTACGTCCTTCCTCGCTGTATTAAGGAGCAGATTACAGTCAGATTTAAGTTGTGGGGACTATCCTATGAATCACTGCATGCTTTCCCTTCTTGGATAGTCTTGGAAATATGTCACCTGAGAAGATTTATGAATGGACAAATTCATTGAAAACGTCATTTGCAAGAGAATAACCAGAATAACCCCCCTTTTCTGATTAAGAACTTCTGTGTATTTTTGTGTGAGGGTCTGTGTTTTATTTTGCTTTTAATCTGGTGACTCTGACATGATACGGACAAAGAGATATAGGTAAATATGTGTCGCACTTCAAGCTCTCCCTTAGCACATTAGTCGAGGCGTAATTCTGTGCATCAAAGCAGTAGTCTGTGTCACATCCAGCACAGACACTGAACAATGTCCCTTTAGAAAGGGCAGAGGGTGAGAGTAGCTTTATGACACTATTGATTTATTCTGTGCCTGCAGTTAAAAACTATACCCAGACAGACAATAAAAATAACTGCTCTAACCATATAACAGCTTCCTGCTACTAAAATGGATTTTACACTTAAAGTCATGGAGGGCTTTTCTTTCTTTCTTTTTTAAGTCTCAATTACAATTTTTTTCTGAATAAATGGAAATGAGAAATTGTCAGGACAACCGATGTCGTCCTTTTTTCTGCTATCCTCAGTGTTTAAAAAGGCCGGGATTATTTTCCTGTTGCAAAGTTGTGTTGTAAGTGCAGTAGTAGGCACAATAACCTGGTATTAATCAGACCAGATAGTTTGGTGCACAATTCCTACATGAAAAAATATGCAGTGGGAGTGGTAATCTGGAATGGATTTACCATACAAAATAAAATCGATCATAGCCTTTGTGGTCAACTGGATGACCTGGGATTGAGGTCTTGGCCTTAGATTTGAACGTTAAAATAATACCTAGAGCAACAGGATTATCTCCTAGAAACCCTATTTTCAGTCAAAGGACCCCACGGATTTGCACGTTGAGATTTATGCAAGCTGCAAGTGCTTTGCTACATTGAAACTGGCGTCTCAAGCAAGTTGCTAGCAAGCTTCTACAGTAATTAGCAAGTTTCCATGATAATAGGGAAGTAATCTTAAAAATTGAAGCCCTGTCTGACTGGGTTGACATGAATGGATCAATGAAATGTTTTAAGACCATATAACCCTTCCTTGAGGTCTTTACCAAAATCCCTGAAACTGCTGAAAAAAATCGAGAAGGTAGTGCAACAGGCCCATGAGTTAGCACTGATGTTGGCTGGAGAGGTCCCATCTCTTTTTACCTGTGCTGACCTGGCGTTAGCGCAAATTTTTGGACAGAAATGCAGCGATTCAGACCAGGGAAATGACTGCTCCGAAACTTGGGCTTTTTTCAGATATTTTGTCAGCTGGATCAGTTCTGTGGTCCAGTTCACCAGTTCACACAGCAGCATCCATAGGCACAGAATATGATAGTGAGGTGATACAAATGAGAGCACAAAGACAGAAGGAAAAAACCCCATCTATATATGAGGTAGTGTGAGACGGGATGAGGCAGTCGGGTAGAGTAAGGAGAGACGAACATCAGAGCCTGCTCCTCTACAGAATGGAGATGAGAAGCCTGCCTGCATGGGGTCAGATAGCACGAGGAGAAGTACACTCTGCTGGGGAAAAAATGATCGGAAAAAGGAAAAGGAGGAGGAATCTGCTCTTCAAATGCCATTCCCTTTCCATAGGTTTTATGATTTGGGAGACACTGCCTGAATGACAGATAATGTGAGATATTGTAATGTGGCCTCCTGTCCCTGGAGATGCTCTCGGAAATCAGATGATTCCATCAGCAGGGTTTTTATAAAAGTGAGCAAACATTGTAATAAATGAACCCAAACCTATGAAACATTGGCGGGAAAGTCAAGATTAGGCTCTTCACATCTGGCTGGGGGATTTTTCCCACTTACTTATGCTCTGTGATAAAGTTCAGATACATTAATTATCTTGGTTTAAAATTAAATCATTGAATACATCTGCAAGATATGTTTTTATTTTAATTTGTAAAACATACAAATCGGAATGTTTACACAGAAAATGACCCTGTGGAAATCGTATGCTCTCCAGTCCAGGGAGAGAAGACAGAAGGCTTTTTTCAGCTTTGCTTTCACATGTCCTTTTGGTCGTTCTGGCATTGGAAACCTTAACTTCATTTCTTGCACTGGGTGGCACTGTCTGGTGAAGTGCTCAGGTGGATGTGACACTGGAGACAGGGATCTTTTTCGGTTTCTCTGATTTTCATGTAATGGTCAGCAGACAATGTCAAAGATGGAAGTTAAAATTTTCCCTTAAATTACAGGGTTGATTGTTAATCTTCATCATGGCTTCAACTCATCTGGACAAACCAGGATCTGGCCCTTATATACTTACATACACCTTCTCGCTCACACAGGATTTGCAACACAATTTCAAGAGTACAATTTCCCGATGAATCATTCCTCTCTGGTACTTATATCTCACTTCCATTTTTATTACTTTTTTGTGAGCATGGTTATTTTACATCCTTTCAGTCATCAGCCTCTTCTGAGGGCCCCAAATGTTTGGACAATTTTAAACCAACAGGATTATACAGGTCAGCTAGCAGCCCAGTGAGCCGTTCCCCGACATGGTGCCGTGGGACCCCTATGCAAAGACAACACGGATGGATCCTTACAGCCAGCTGCATGGATGGCTGCTCTCCGTCTCCCTCCATGCCTGCATGGCTCAAAAGCAGTTCAGACAGGACCCATCTTTAAATGGGGGTTCATGACCCATCACTGCAAGTTGCACCAGAGCTTCATCAGCCTGGAATGAAATCTTGGCCGTTCTGGATGGGAAGCTTAACTGGGAGAAGAATTTCTCCCTGAAAGTCCTAACAGCTCTGCAATGTTGGAAAAAGTCCTTATGGGGGAGTGATCCCTTCTGGTGCTTTTCAAAGCCTGCTCTTCAGAGTAGCAGATATATTTATATTGGAGGTGGGTTGCTAAGCACAGTAACTACTATACAGCAGCTAGGCACAACAAACCAGCTCCCCAGGTTTGACTCTGTGCTCGAGTACAGCTACATGGATGTAGGTGGCTGCATAACTCAATAACTGTGATAGAACATAACTCCTGAGTAGTAAATTAGTTAAGATAACTATAGCACCTGAGGGTTTCTGCTGTAAAGATGCTCAACAGGAGCTGGTCTTTCCTAGAAGTAATGAAGAGGCTGATGTGTTTCATCAGGAAAGGAAACCATTCTTGATGTCTATTGGCACAGGTTAGAACGCAGAGTACTTCTTAGGTGATAAAGTAGATAATGGGTCATGAAACAGCCTGACTCAAAGGGGAAAAGGCTATGTCTCACCTGGTGCGTCCCTGTGTTATAGATTTACTGCACTTATGGAATGTGAGTGCTCAAAACCTTGTGCCAGCATCAAATCCTTGAATTTGCATGGTTCTGGGATTTTGTGCTACATCCAGGAGGTTGTTTCAACATAGCTTCCTGGAGGATGGAGCAAATGTCTTCTGTCTCATCCACTCCCCTTCCAACAGTGGTGAAAGAGCAGCACAGGATCTGTATGTGCTGCATCTTTCTTCACTTCCAGCTGAAAGTTTAATCTGTGAGACAAACAGGCTGAACAGAACAAATAGGAGGGAAACCTGAAAGATCTGAGTGGATGTTGCTGTTTGCAACTTAGCGAGCTGGTCTTTGAGAAATACTGTGTTCACTAGCTGGATGCCAATTGCCAAGCGATGCTATCAGTTGATTAAAACACAGCCTGCCAGCTTCCTGCTTGATAAAACTAAGTACAATCTGATTGGGAATTCTCAAATCCATTACAGAATGACTAGTCCATCACTTAAATCAGCGTACACCATTTCACCATGAATCATCAACATACTTTGCTAATATACTTGCAGCAGCTAAACCTTGACAAAAACCCTGACAGTTTGTCAAAACGGTTCTCGAGTGCCGGATTCTGGGGGGTGGGAAATGGCAGGAGCTTGGAACCATGAGGGTTTCCTGTTGTTCCCTGCTCAGCTGGGTGAAGGTCATTTCCTCTCCTCTCTCACGCAGAAGAAGCTGAACCCTCAGCTCTTGAAGATATGTCAGCGAGCTCCTAGAAACAACAACCAGCCCTACAAGGAGCCCTCTCCTGCACGGCCACACTGACCAGGCAAGATCACTCCCCAAAGAGAGGTGCTGCTCACTACACTTGCTTCTTTGGAGGTAAATAAGGTGATCCCGGGCTGCAGAGGAAAAAAGTGCCATGAACTATTACAAATCAGTCTTGCACTTTATTTTATCTGCATGCTGTAGCACAAAAATCCAGGGCTGCAAAGCCAGGCTAGCATTCCTGCAGTGGAAGGAAGGGGCATGCTGCCAACACGTTAAGGATAATCCACTTGCTGGTTGGGGTGTTTAAAAAAGCCCTCTTTTGTTGGCTCTTTGGAGGGTTTTTTATCTGGTGAGTTGGAGGTAGGTGCCCAACTCCAGATATACATCGGTGTTCGCACATCAGCTGCAGTGTATTCTTGATCATCCCAATGTGACAGATGGAAGTGTTACTCGATGAATTGCTGTGGGACACTTGCTAGCTAAATAACAACACTGATATAGCAGAAGAACAAGTCAACCCAGCAGAAACATAAAATCTTCATGCCTTAACAGAAATAGGATATTATGGAGGGGAACAAACTGATGCAAAATCTTCTAGAGAAAGTAAGCAAATGCAATGGAATGCGGAGGCCATTTATTATTGATCACCTAAGCAGCAGATGATAATGAAATGGTGAGGTCAGAAAGATAAGAAACCCTAATCATAGGAATTCTCAGATAATGCTTTGATAGCCAGTGTTATCCTCCAACTCCACCATTCCCCACCTGTGTCCTTTTACCTCCTCTCTCCTCCATGCCTCTCCTTTGGTTCTCCCTCCCTGTTCTTTTTTTTATTGCAATTAAACATTGCAAAATCTACTCGAGAAATGTACAGATAATACAATACTTTTATGTAAAATGTCAATACAAATTCTTATCTGGTGTAAAGTCAGTGTAACTCCATCTCTGGTCTCAATACATTTTATTTACAAGAAAATGCATAAGCAGGAGACAAATATCTATTGTTTGCACAGTTTCAAAAACATAAACTATAACATAAGGGGTAGTTTGTGCTCCCCCTTAAACTGCTCAGAGTCTGGGAAGTCTCTCCAGAAGTGAGACTGACTTGGAATAGGTGTAATAAAGCAGAGATTCACAGGCACAATTTCTTCATTTAAGCTAACACACAGTGAGAGGACAAAGAGGCTCCCAAAATTCTGCCCTTATGGTTAAAATTTGAATATATGTTTTCTAAAGCTGGCCAAGCAACTGAAATTAAGCCCCATGTAATTAAGTTCCAGTAATTTGAGCTGAAAGTAGTCCTGAGAAAGTTAGCAGGCTGAAAAAGTTATGGCAAAGCAGATATATTGAATTTTTTGTGCCATTTCTATCACATCAGAAGTCCGCAAAGAGGAAACTTAGGGTAAGTCAAGAGTTTTCAGTCTCTGCTGTGCAGACCCCAGAGGTCCATGGACTAAACCAAACAAGCAGCTGGCTGGGTGGTGTTTTCCCACCTGAAGATCTCTTCAAGCTTTCTGTACAGGACTGTGATACTGCCCCAAAGTCTCCATCCTCAAGAATGCCGCCTTCATCTTCTCAAATGCGTGTGGCATTGTTCTCTGTTCCTTACACCCACCAGAAGTCCTGGCTTACCTCCTGCTGCTGAAGAAACTTTTGGCCTCCTCAAGGTGCAGATTTATAAGCAGTGTGATCTCCTCTGCGTCCAGGCGTCACCACTCCAGGTCTTCTGGGAGACTAAGGTTGGAAATTGGAAAAGGGATCACAAAAAGTGATAAAAGTAGAAGAAAAAAGGACAGCAGCAAGGAGGAACAGCTACAGAAGATGGGGCAGTTAATAAACAGACAGGATAATGAACCAGGAGAAGTCTTGGTGGAAGAAAGAGGAGCAGCAGTCACAAGAGCTGCCAGTCACCAGCAAAAAGGGTGTCACATAAAGCATTTGACCCTCTCTGTAGCACAAGCTCCACTTCAGGCTGGCATGGGAGCTCCGGGCAGTTTGACAGCCTTCCTCTTGCAAAGCAGGGTTAAGTACACCCTGAAGGATTTTGTGGTGGTGTGGCTGACCCCTTGGATCAGAGCTGAATGTCCCACCAAGCCGTGGCTTGCTTTTGGAGAGAGCTCCCCACTGGGTCTCCTCTGGAAGGAATCTGTGTGCACCAAAGCTGCTCTGCAGCTGGACTAGTGCCCAACAAGCGGAGACAACCAGGGGATTACTGCAAAACCACCCCAGGCTCCAAACTGAGACACCAGTGTCGACAGAGCTGAAGCGTAACCCAAGAGAAACAAGGCTACTATCAGTCACCTTAAATTCACTAAATATACCTGGGGAAAAACTGTAGGGGATTTATAATATAAAAAATGTTGAAAACCACCAGAAGTTTTTTGTAACACTCTGCTATTTTACTAGGTCATATTGTACCTTCAACATTTCCATAAGCTTCAGCTAACATCAGTCAGATCTCTACTTAACGAACAGTGAAACACACAGTTTGCCCAATGGTGACTAAATGACTCGGGAAGAACTACGATTGATAAGACAATGATTTATGGACCTATTGTTTTCTAGGTTCTTGTAAATAATCCTAATTGGTGTTAATCATCCACCCTCTGCTTTGTGTTATCACCGAGCAAAGTACACTTCCTAAAGTAGCTATTTAGGGGCATAATCCTTCTGAAAGGCAAGACAGCTATTGACTTCAACAGGATCTGGATTAAGGCGCTCAGACAGAGGAAAGCGACTCTGGAATATGAGCAAAACACATCACACTATCTGTCCGTGTCTGCAGTGAAATGTTTCTTTTCAATATGCTCACAGTAAATTCAGTGAGTTACAGTAATCCCTTCCACGTGGGCTTCTTGCAGTGACTCTTCAGTCTTTCTACCGGCTCAAAAATGCACCACACAGGATCTAAATTTGCTGATGCTATTACTGCCAATTTGCAGCTCCTACCTGCGTCCCCTTGCAATGGGCTGGCGGTGTCATATCTGAGAAAGACTGCTTTGGAACAGCAGACACCTGCACCAGGACTTGGTGTCTTTCTGTCTCTGATTTTATTGTTATCCTGAAAAAGCACTTTGATCTTTTGGAGCTTCAGTATTTGTCACGCTGTACCCTTGTCAGGAGGGAACACGGAACGTGAGACCTCCTTGCTTGCTGGTTTTAGGTGTAAGGTTTGGTGGGTTCAGTTTTAGCATACAGATGAGCTTGCTTGACCTTAACAGGTCTGCACTTTAAATAACGCTTAAATAGCATTCTAGAGGGTACAGTCGCATGCTGCTTGCTTACGGAAACTACAAGGAAACCAGACAGCTTTTCAATTCGTGTATCAAAGAGAAAGAGATTTACACATAAAAGGGTGAATTATTTTGATTTGTAGTTTTCAAGCCACTACGCATTTTCCAACATAAATGCTCCCTTGTCTCTGGTTTCTGATAGTTTATATCAGGTTCAGTGGCCTAGATTTTCAAAAGTGGTAATTCTGGAGGCCAATATTTCTCAGTGCCAACCCAAGGTGCCTTAAAGAGACCAGATATTTTTAAGATACTGCGTATCTTTGGAAAATTGGGCCATTTTAGTATCTCTCAAACTAGACACCCCAAAGTAACAGCGTGTAAAATCATCAGGGGTGGGTTTGCCAGAGGAATAAAGCTCTTTCCCCCATCACACCATCCCTTCCACTGCGCTGTTCAGGCCGGTCCTCACAGCATCATCCCCCCATCACCATTAAAGGTCCCTGCAGAGTCAACGTTACCAGTCCTTTTTGACATTCTCAACCACCGAACATCCTACATAACCTATAAAAAGAGCTCATTTCCTTAGCTATTTCATCTTTTAAATAGCTACCAGAGAAAAGTCTCCTATGGCCTGAGTCTGGGTAGCTAAAATCTAGCTATATGGTATTTGAGGGAGAGGAGGGGAGAAACCCTATCCCATTATCTGCATTATCCCGTTACCCTTGGATGTCTTCCATGTACTTGGAGGAGCAATGCCCCATTCTTGAGGCTTCACATTGCAGCCACTGCCGTTTTGGCAGAAGAAGGGTGGATGTGGCTCCCTTCAAAGTCAATCAATGTCATTTCTTTAATCAATCTAGAAGGTCACCACTGTACTTCCATCAAAAAGAGTTGGGTACAATTCTCGCTGAGTCCTAAATGTTTACGGGGGACTCAGGTTGCAGTGGGTGTTGAAAAAAGTCTTTTCTGGTCCTGACCTCAGTACATCTTCTATTCCTAGGTCCTTTGTAAGAGTTTAAGATCAAGTAAGAATTACATCCAGGTCTCTGAGATACAATGATGCAGAAGTATGTATAATGAAACCCCAAATTACAGAAAACCGACTTAGTTTTGTGTTTCATTATGGCTTTGAACACATCCAGTTTTGTTGAAAGGTTCAGAAAGCTGAGGGAGCTTTTGTGTGAAGGCAGGTCACATTTTGAGCAAGTTTACAATGATTTTGAGATTCACATCATAATCATCTGCGAAATTTCATTGTTCAGCTGGGATGTCTGTTAGTAGTCACAGAACAGAAATTTATTGCATTTCAAGGAACTGTGACTAGGAGGGAGGATCAGACAAAGGCATGTGTGAAAACCATTCACATTTGAAGTCAGGACCCCTCATATAAACAAACCTATCTGATACAAAACGCTGAGTCTGTTAAGCCAGAAAATTCTTCCCCCCGAAGTTGGAGTCATTTCATTACCACTTTGGCACAACTGGAACAGGATCTAAAGCCCACTGAAGTCAAGGGTAGAATTTCCATTGATTTCTGAGGAGTCTGGATCGGATCCTAGATCACATTGTCACACTGCAGCAAAACCCAGCCGTGTTGCAGTGTATCCACCTGCTCTGTAAAGTCTCAGCTCTAGCCGTTCAAATTCATTGCAGGTACAATCTAGGTTATTCCAGCATTCACTTGGTGCAATGCTAAATAAATACTGTTTTATCAAAATCAGCAATGCTGAATACCGCTCCTCTTTAGTAAATTAGGCCAACTAATGAACACTTTTTCTTAAGAGGATTTGTCTGCTTAAATCAAAACCAAGTGTCAAAAATCCTTATTCTATCAATCAGACTGGTGCCCTCCTGCACCAGCTGTAGACTAGGGCTGCCTAAAGACATACAGAAAAAGTGAATGAGGACCTCACAATATTTTTTAATGAGGTACTTAGGCTTCTTTTACAACTGAGAACAATTCAACATAATCTGGTTAAGTAAGGGATCAGCAGCTTCTGTGTACACAAGAAAGAAAGAAGGGAAGAAGGAAAGAAAAGGAAGGCAGGCAAGAAGGGAGGAAGGAAGAAAGGAGGGGAGGAAGACCCTGTGTTTCATTTGCTAATACTTCATGTTGACAAGTCACAAAAACACGAAAGTCTTCTTTAACCTCTTGCCTCCTCTTGACAAAATCATTCACCTACAAATTAAAATCATCTCCAGACATTGCCTGAATTATTTTCTTAGGCAGTTCTGTAATGTAAATTGTTGTGCGCACTCAGAAATTATTTTAAAAATAAGATATAGAGATTTTTTTTTTCTCTGCAAACCAAAACAGAAGTCTATATCCGAGAGGAATTTCTGCAAGAACAAATAATCCTCTGGAGCTGGTACTAGAGTAGGTGCCCTAAACAAACCTACAGAAGGAGCATAATGAGGCAATGATTTATTGCATGCTATGCAACTCTCACCGCTGTGCAGTATGTTGTAAGAACCAGTAAAAGGGAAAGGCAGTAATCATACAGCCTCCTCCTCCTCATGTGTTTCTGGATATTACCTGCTCTGGATATGACTGTGTGACACTGAAATGGGGCTGCAGCAACCCTGAGCTGCAGGATTGGCAAATGATCTTTGTGCTGCAACATTTCATCTCACACTTAAAGCTGCACCATCTCCCCCTACTTAAAAAAAAATTAAAAATCTATATTTGGATACTCTGAAGCGTCGCACAAATACAAAATGTCATTTGTGTTGGATGTGTTATTGCTCTATTTGCACACAAAGGATTTTCAAGAATGTTTCCATCAGTAGGTGGAATCCTGGATCTTTCAAAGTCAATGGTAAAACTCCCCTTGGTTTCAAAAGAGGCAGCATTTCACCTATTCCATTTTAAATGCATTAGGGACTAAAGACTGATAGAAAATTCTGCACACATAAAAATATTTGTAAGAAAATCTTGATCCTAAAGAATTACAATCAATCAGATAAGGAGCAGAAACATGCAATGTAACCGGTATTGCACCAATCAATACAGATCAACATGAGTCTGATCTTAACTGGGTTGTATTTGCAATTAGCTGTGCTTTTTTGCAGTTTAAAATTCATTTGGGTTCTTGTAATGACTGGTGGGTTGCTTGCAGTTCTGCCCAAGTTCCTCCCAATTTCTCCAATTAAGAATACAAAAAATTCTCCGCAACTAAGAATTAGTCTTCAAATGTGTTTGGTGAGTTATTTATAATAAATAAACGTGAAAAAAATTACCTGCAAACTACTTGTGCTCAACTTCCCCCCTCAAAAGGCTAAATCAGTGAAATAAATTAATTGCTATGAATTATTCAGCTCTACCTGTGGCAATGAAAAATAGCAAGAGCATTAGGTTTCTTCTTTGTGTACTAAGCCTCTAATTTATAGAGAATGCATATTAATAAAACACAGGATATTCATCAATATTCAAGTCACTGACTGCCTGGCTATTTAATCTAAAATTACCAGCCAGCTCAACACTCTTACTAGTTAATCATGCAATCTAAGCCATTCTGATATTGATGGTTAACATTAATTGCCCAACTGCCATTTATAAAATCCTCTCCTACATCTTTCCTTTGCCTAGCAGAGAACCCTTTGACATGTTTAACTTTACGGACAAGCTGGAGAATGCCAGCTCATCTGGGCTGTTCTTCAAGCCAAAATGTTTGTTTGTTTGTTTCCCATGAAAAGGATGTTGTCTCCCATTGTGGTTTTGCATTTTGAACATTATCAGTAAAAATGTTCTTCATTATTAAGATCTTTGATAAGTTTCCCTACTTCTGCAGATGTTCTGCAGGTGGTGAGAAGAACCAGCTGGTTTTCGTTCCACTGTACAGAATATGTTGTCCTTTACAATGGAAGCAAAGGTGTTCAGGTCAGGAAGGCCAAAACAACGATCAGTCTCAGTTGCCAGCCATGAACTCCATGAAGAGCCACCGACAGTAAATTTCCTCCCCAAAACCTAACTGCACGCTCCCAAGCGGATGGCTGGCATAGGGCAGTGATACCTTCAGACGTTGCCAACATTTGCTGCATGACTTGCTCTGCACACGTCGAGGTGCGGCAGGAGAATTTGGGGAACATTTTCTTGTGAAACAATTTGGCCAAAACTTAGGCTCAAACTCCCAAAATTTATCATACCAGTAAGAGGTGCTAATGAAGGGGATGTCAGGGACAGCTTCCTAAAGCGATGCACCGTAATGCCAAACCTGGGCCAGTCTTGATGTTTATCACCTATAGTTCTTCTTCATTCTTCTACCTTTCACTTTTTATTAACTTAATCAGATTAAAGCAAACAAAAAAACAAACAAATGGAAACCCTTCAGTTGTTCTAACCAAAAAGTTAAGATGCTAGAAGTTAACTGTAAATCAGCAAATCTGCAAAGAACTCTGTCCTCACTGAAGCAGAAACTTCAAATGACAAACATATAGAGAGAGAGTCATGTAAATGCTACTGCATAATAAATAAAAGGATTCTTAAAAACAACATTCTCAACCACTTTCAAATTATTATACCCTTGTTTCATTTAAGCTGAGACTTAAGAACCAGAGAAAAATTTTGCAAAAAATATTTTTTGAGTAAAGAAAGTCCCTTTCTCTGTATACAGATGTTCTCTGGAACAGAGAGAAATTTTCTGAGTTTTATCATTTTGCCCCTCGGGAATTCAGGAACAACCAACAAATCAGTAAGTGTTTCTTCCCATTATTTGGGGGCTGCTAGTTAGCGATGACTGGTCAGATAAGGCACGGGGTATTGCTTCTACTCCGCGATTGCTCTGGCGCAAAAGCACCCTCCTGGCCTTGAGACATATGTAAGGGATCCCATCCATCACAGCCATGTCAATAAGAACTTGAACCTGAATGTTTGCAGAAAGCAAACACTAAGAGTGCAATAGCAGAGTCTACTCCAATTCATTTCAAAATTCCAGTAAATATTTGTGAACAATGTTTTGTAGCATTCGTACAGGTCCCATTGGCGATTAAACTCAGCTTCAAACCACACTGAGGCTCTCGGTGAATTCTGAGCTGCCGAGAGGTAACAACATGCTGACAGCAAGGAGAAAATGATGACTGCAGAGTGAAACACAGCCTCGGAACAAGCAAAGACTAAATAAACTCTGAGCATACCTCGGTAATTCTTTGTGGCATAAAAAGTGGCTTGGGCCTTGTCTGAACTGGGCTTTTACCTAAGTTAGAAAACCATGTTTAAATTAAATTTAAAGGCCATTCTTCTTAAAAGCACTTCTACAATGCTTTGGCTGGACGGTGTGATTTTCTAACCAATGTTTACATAGTTTGACCCATTTTCACTTCTTTGCTTTAACTGAAACTATTAATTAAGCTATTTAAAAATTAAATGGAGTATATGCCTCCTTTGGACTGGATCTCAGGCTTCATTTAATTGTTGGTTCTTGTGCTGAGTTTGGCTGTGAGGGTGTGTGAATCTGTCTCCATTTGGAAATTAACCCAAAATTACAAATATATTTCATACAGGCTACAAGATTGTGCAAAATGGCAAAGACATGCCCTGCTTTAATTGTTTTAATTGTTTGGAATATATCCCCGTGATATTAAAAATTACATCTGCAATAAACATGGTGACGTGAGCCCGGTGTAACTCACTGTCGAAAACGGTGTGCATCTTTAAATGGCTGAGCTGGTGTTAGTGGCATAAAACAAAGTTTGATTTTGTGGGCAAGAAAACATTCACACATCGCATTTCTTGTGATTTATATGCCATAATCATGCTGGATTTTCAAGTGGAAAGGGTGCCTAGAAATTACTGAAAAAGGGTCATCTCTATTTTTCTGTTTGCAACTAATATAATACAAGGCTTTCTATCACAGAGGGGCCCGATGTGCATATCGAAGTCTGATTTAGATTTTCCCGTTGAACGGCTTTTCTGTATAGAAATCTCATGAAGACACACAGATCCTTTAAACTTCAGTCTTGATGCTGAAATTATGCTGTGTGTCAAAATTACATCAAACAACTGCACTTATTTCCACCAGAAAAATTTGATTATTTCACTTTCATTTACATTACATTTTTTCCCCGCTATAATGCTGACTTGGAAATTCCCTTAGGTCTGGACACCTCCAAGTAGACTTTTTCAGTAGAAAGAAAGCTTTCATTATATTTCATAATTTTTTTTTCCTCATTGATTTGAATGTTATAATTGGATTGGAGACATATTTATTGCGAACTTCATGTTTTGCCAGGCTCCATGAGCGGCATCTTTTAATTTCTCTCTTTTCAATGAACCTTTTGACTTGACAAAAGTGGCTCTAAGGTATTTTTACAAAAGAGGCCAACAGAGCCAGTTCATTTTAAACCCCTCTCTTTAAAGTATCTCATTTCCTTATTATTTCTTAATAGAGGCACTATCCTGCAATGTCATAAAGAATGCTGCAGTTGACTTCAGTGGGATCAGGATCACCCCCTACTGTAATTAGTTCTATATTTCAAAATATTAGAGGTCATTTTCTTCTTTTTTTTTTTTCATCTGAGAAAAGAAAACATTTGGGAAAAAAAAGACTTTCAAGGGTGACTGTCAGTAGAATACTAAAAATAGGTTGCATGCATTCCAGTTGCTACAATTTATGCCTCTAATGAAATTTTCCTTTTCTCATTTACTTCAAATTTTTAATGTAAGCTTTTTCAGCCATTGATTCAGTATCTTTAATCTTCCGCCAATATTAGATAGAAATGGAACTAACTAGGGAAAATCCATCTGGTTATAAAGCACACTGTCTATAAAGTTGTTCAGTTCATCAAAAACTACTTTTTTTTTCCCAGTGGGTTGGATAGGATAAAATTTTAATATTTTGAAATACTGTTAATACTATTCAGAGATTAATACACTTGTAATTAATAATAAGTTTAAAATATTATGACGCCTCTTGAGAAATCAAAGGATCCAATGTCAATCACCCTGACTACCAGGGATGGGCTAGATCCCACAGCGCCAGGTTCTGGTGCTCTTAATTACGTTCAGAAGCAAAACCTACTCTCTGAGCCCAGTAGGTGAAATTCAGCCCCAGCCCAAACCAGGGAGGGAGCACATCATTTCCAACTACTAATTTAGATGGAATCTGTCAGGGTTTGCATGAGCAAAAGTCTGGGAGACAGTCTCACAGGGAGAAAATAACCAAGTCCCCACACCCCAGGTCGTGGCCTCTCCGTCCATCCCTTTGCCGAGGCCTCACCACAGGCTCCGCTGACACCGTGGCTGCTGTTTTGCAAAGAGGGCTGTGACAGTTCACCGGGAGCTGTTGGGCTCCCTCCCCTGCCCCAAGCTCCTCTCCCCGGCCCCGTAACCACTCCAGAGCAGACACCCTTTGTCCACATGGTCTATTTATAAAACCCCACTTCCAGAAACGTGTTTCGGCTGGCATGGGTCAGCTTCACAACACCAATTATGGCAGCCAAGCTGCATGGCAGGAAGGTGCAGCACCCGAAAGAAATGGTCCAGGGCCAGTAACAACTTGACCCTGAGCAGCTATAGGCAGAGCAGCACGTCTGACCATGCCCTCCGAGCAGGGGAAAAACGTACGCTTTTCCCTCATGATCATCATGTCAGTGCTAAAAATATAAAGCATTGCAACCCTGCAAAGAGCTCGACTGTGCCTGGTGGACAGTCCCTTTAAAATCTGTTGGTCTATAATGCAGAATGAAATCCCGCACCCGCTGAAGTGAATGGAAAAACTCTCCTGCCCCGCGGGGTTGCCAGGAGTTCCTTCCCAGGGCAGAAAAGTTAAGGACATGTGCAAGACATTGGCAGGACAAGGCACCTATTTTTGGACGCTGTCTATGCTAGGTATTTCTACCGATCCTGTTAACACTGTACCAGAACATGTGGGAATCATTCATGTATTTACTAATCATGAACCGAAAAAGGAAGATTGCCCAAATTCCCTGGATGAGGAACAGGAGCAAAAGCAGGTCTGTCTGCCCTGGGTCTATGCTGCTCCTGCGTACGGGGTCTAGCTGGCACAGGGGTACATCACGCAGCCTGCAGCAGCAGGGCACAGGGATGCAGACCCTGAGCCACCTCCTCTGCCTTTTTCATGCCCAGACATTTACCCTTTCCACACCCTCTGCATGTGCAGTAACAGATGAGCCCCCACTGAATACCCGCCTGGGTTTCTGCAGCCACCATGCATGGTCAGGCACTCATGCATCCTCATGGGAAAGCAGCTTGCATCCCCGCAGCACGCTGCTGCTGAGACCCAAGTTGTGCACTTCCCACTCCGGTTACTTCTCATCAAACATAATTTCATGGCTGGGATGCAGAAGGTCCTGCCAGGAAAAGATTGGTTACTTCACATGTTTCCAGGGCTTTATCCAGCAGCCTGTGCCAGCCTCCTGGACAAAAAGCTCACTGCTCCTTCCTACAACAGATTAAAATGTTCCCTCCGCACTGGCCAGTGTGGGCTGGAGCAGGAGAGGTGAGCAGCCTGCATGGCCACGGACACGACTCAGCACACGAAGTACCCCAGCCATGCACAGCCATCATCACCACCCAGGCTGGGCACGGTGGAGATTTAGGGGCCATGAGCACGTGCGTCTTTTCTTCTCCATCTCATCTATATCTGGCACAGGGAAGGAGTGCGATCTCATGACAGTGTGAGAAAAAGTCTCTATTTATTCTGTCTGGAAGGGCGTTGCGTGCAGTGAAAGCCTCTCAACCCACGTGCGTGCTCAGAGGAGACATCATTTGGGGTGCTGACAGATGAGCCCCGGTGGGTCCCCCCTGCTGTGGGTGGTTATCCCCAGACCGCAGCCAGCAGAAGGAGGCATGCCTTCACATCCACCACTTCAGTGCAAAGTCCAGCATCCTGATACTGCCCACAAAAAGTCGGCGCCGAATTTTGGCGGGCCGGAGGTGTGGGTACACGCTCCCTTCTGCTGACTCGGCTGAGCTCCGGGGCCCCTCGGGGCCGGTGGCGGCGGGGGCACTTCTGTCAGCACTCTGCAGAAACAAGTCAATTGACATATGCTAACACGCTGTTAAACATAACACAGTTGTGTTTAAAAATATGCTAGCTAGTCGGATCAAATGCATTTTTAAACATGCCTGCTTTTTTTTCCAAAAAGAAAGAGGTTTTGGTTAACATGTGCTAGTAAAAACATTTTTGAACACGGTAGAGGTGCAGGAGATGTGAGAGTTATGGCAAGTGTCCTTTGGCCAAGCATAGTCTGCAGGGAAAGTTGACTTAAAAAACAGGTTTTCCCTGATAATGGTAATTTGTTTACATTGTCCAGTTCACAGGATTTCAACACAAACACACAGCAAAATGTTTACGTGCAGCATAATACCCAGGTAATCCATCCACAATGTTTATAAATTCGGCCCTAAGGCACTACAGCAATAAACACCATCATCATGTAATACGATAATAACAACTCCCCAAAAGCATTACAACTCTTCCTGTCAATACAGGTATCTCTTTAATGACATGTTAAAACTGAGAGCAGAATTAAAACCAAGACGTAGTTTTGTGTCTTTAGTGATAGTTGTAATACACATCCAGGGAGAGGACTACTCCCTTCAACTGAAAGGAAACCAGTTTCTGACTGTCCCACGTTTCCTTTCTTTCTGTAAAGTCCTACTGCTGGAAAACACATAAACCTTTTCTCTTTGCATGTTCTGCTGCTGCTGGCTGGTCCTCCAGGTCTGCTGAGCCTAAGGATTCACCTACAATAGCTTTTTACTTCTAGTTTGAAGCCAGGATCCTCAATGATACAATCGTTTCCAGCGTAGCTGTTCACACCATCACAGGCCAGCGAGTGTGATTTTGGCTGGTGGACGAAATAGCAAGTGCAAGAGAACACTAAAAGGCAAAAGACTTTGCTTCCATGTGAATGTAACGTGGGACAGCAAATGGAAAATGGCATAGCAAAATCTAGGTCAGTAAAAAGCTTACTTGTATGAAGAGACAATAAGCAGAATTGCCTCTAAATATAACATAAATACTTACTCAGGTTTTTACCAAAAGCATTGAGGGTTCTTTCAACAATATTGCTGAGGCCCGATTTGTAAATCTGCATGCCCAAATATCACAGTGCAAAATGAAGTTGAGACTCAAAAATGAAACCATACATCAAATGCCTGGCAATGAATGTACACGAACGTATGCTGTGATTGCCCTTCGTCTATGCCCGAGTTGGCTGTAACTGCAGAGTTGCACGCGGGGGTTTAAATCAGGCTTTGGGGATGAAGTGCAGAACTGAGACCCATCACCGTGCTGAAATCACAGGGGCAACGGGGAGTTTGCACTGCTACTGCTAAGAGCTGACATTTCTGTTAGAGTAAGTGTGGCTTTTTAAGGTTACATTGTATTTGTGTGCAGGGTTTAAAGCACAGCAGAAGTTAAGACAAAGGTGACTATGGAGAAGAAAGGAACCCGAGGGACACTTCAAAGCAAGCCTGTCACTACCAAGCTGCCTGGGTCAGGGGCTCCCCAGCTCCAAGCGCCGCTGCCGGATGCGACGGCAACCTCTGAGCTTGGGATGCTTGTCCCAGGGCTTTCCCCCAGACTGACGGGCATGTCCTTGCAGAGCTTGGGCCGAGATGTGCTGCAACCCGATGCCATGCCCTCCTACACTGCGAGGGAGGCTGGAGTTTAGAGCAGGTTGAACATGTTCTCTCAGCACTAACTGCTACCAGGAAGAGAAAGGAGAAAAAGGAAAGGAAAAAGCCCAGGTTGAACATTTATTCCAGGCTCCTGCCCTTTCTGCACTGTGCGTAAGAGGTCAGAGGGCTGCCCTGACCACCCCTGCCCTGGGGCAAATGCTCCTGGTGAGAGGATCTGGTGAAAGTCTGTAAGGTCCTCTGGCCATGCTCTTCCCTGGGGGAGATGATATTATCAGATTTAAAAAAAAAGAGCAAGTGAGAGAAAAGCCTGCTAGCTTATGAACTTCCTCAGTCTGAAGCTCCACAAATTCTTTCCATGGTTTTGGTACAGCACCTTATGTGCAGGGTGGAAGGGGAAGCTATTGAGTGTTGAATTACAGAGGGGAAAAACATCTCAAATTCCTTTCTATTTATACTCACAACTTTTCCAAATCATTATACACAAATCCCCTAGCCTCAGCTGAACTGCTTATGGGTTACAGGGCCAAGAAAGAGGTGGAGCCTTCATAGCTTGTGCTAAGCTTTTCGGTTTTTTGGAGAAAGTTCCCAAAAAATGAAAGCAATGAAAATTACCACGCCAGGCAAAGAAGATTTAACCTCTACAGTGCCCCACAAGCACAGAATTAATATACAAGACAGTAGGAGGTTGCTTTCATAACAGGGAGCATAGGTTGCTCATTTGTGAGCAGCTTTCTGGGACTACCTTCATTGTTAAGCTGAGGCTGACACTGGGTACAGAGAGACAGAAATTTGACAAAAGCATTGAGCGTTTGGGGGTATTTGAGAAAAAAATCTATTCTGGTAGTCCAGACACTAGGCTGGGACTTGTTAAGTTGTGATCTTGTTAAATTCCTACTTCACCAATGGCTTCCTGCATGACAAGAAACCAAAACCTATTTCTGCTGGTACAAATTCTCCTTGACTTTAACAGACACCACGGCCTTCGTGTTTCAGCTCCTTACACATAAATCCGTTTGACAACTGCTTCCCCTCCTGCCACACGAGCTCCACTGAACACCCTTGAGATGCATCAATACACCACCAGAGGGGCTTTAAGCTTAGGGGACAGGTCCAGGTGCAAGTTCTGAGAGATGCATCCTTGCATGGTGCTTCTGTGCCTCCTCATATAAGCCTGCACTTGGGATGGCTTAAAACCTTAGGTAACTCATTTTTTAAAATTTCTTTTACCTCTGTTAAAACCGGTAAGGTGGATGGTTTTCAGATTTTAGTTTCCTTGTCATTATTCATGGTGTTTCCATGTTCTGCCTATGTTTTGTTCATTGTTTTTAGCCGAAATAGTGGATTAAATTAGGAACACCCATTTTTACTTCTGTTTCTGGTCTGTTTTCACCTCATGGCTTTCAAATTTTAGCACAGTGCTCTTATTTTTGGATTTCCAACACTGAACAGGGCAATACAGACATTAAAGTAAGAACTATGCTAATTGGACTTTATAATAAATGTAAAAGTTATGAGAACTCTCTAATCACATGAGATTTGGAGGATCCCATCTCTACCCTAATTAAAAATCTCAGTCCTATATGCTTTAGCATGAGGCTCATCAATACAGCTCACAAGTACGACGTGCAAGAACAAAGCACCCCCGAGCTCCTCTGGAGGGACTTATGACACCTTACATGAGCAAATTTAAGGTCTTAAAGGATTACCACGTATCTTGATTTTATAAGCAGGAGCCAGGAAACTCCACCAGCAGAAACAGGGATGTGGACTCCAGGACTGTATCTGGGCTCCGAGAAGGACTCGCGAGAGCCTCAAGAGGGTTGAACGGAAAGACCCCATGGGGTGCTCCAGAAGGGTGGTTTCTGGCCTTGTATCTTCTGATGAAATCTCTGGAGGGTGATGCACATATCCTACAGCCCACCAAACTCTTCCTAGATTATCCACTGCCCCAAAAAGTCTACAGACAAGAGGAGTGTTGATGGCCAGGGAGCTGGCTGCTCTCCCACCTTCTCCGCGAGGGAGGGATGGATCCAGGCTCACAGCTTCGCTGCCATGCACAAGTCACCAATGGAGCCAGCAGGGTTCAATGAGATGTGCAGCCACTGTACTCTGTTATGTTTATCCACACCCGAATGCTTTTTAAACATGGACTGCTGAGTTACCCAAAAAGCACCTTAGCCAATATGCTCTCAGGTTTCCAACCGATAGCCCTTAAAAATAGAGTGGTGGCTGTTTCACCCCCGTTAAACAAGTAGCTATAACATTACTAGAGGTCTGGAGCCTTTTGTGCTGAGCTTCGACCTGCAGCAGTATTTCCCTGCTAGAAAAAAGCAGGCTGGAGTTGGTGACATAACACCAAATATACAGATGGGACCACACTATAATTAGCAAGGGAATGTCATTCCTGCCATCTTTGCTTCGTTTGTAACTGTGCCTGTAAGCTCTGGGGAATGGTGTGCATTTCACACAGTCTGCACAAGAACGAGGATTGCCAACTGTCCCAGTTCTGGTGGGATACCCTTGGTCCTCTGCCCCGAGGCTTGCAGAGATGCCAGCAGCACTGCAGGAGAGCAATGCCCCTTGCCATGCTACCACTGAAACCCCTGGTCCCAGGGCAGAGGGGAGGGATTTCTCTGCAAGCCAGCAATAACTCAGCTCCCTCTAAAATACCATGTGCTCCCATCCAGAGGAGTGTTGCCCATTGCTTCTTCACAGGCTCCTTCACACGCACCCAAAAACATCCTTTTGCCTATCACAAAGCCAAACACGCAGCCTGGACCTAACAACAGAGGCTGATAACTGTTCCCCTTCGCACTCAGCTTGCTCCCAGGAGGGAGAGGATTTATTCAGTGCAAATACAGGGATTTTCACCGGAGCTGTGCTTTTCAGCATGTAACCACTATTTTTAAATCTCTCTATTGGTTCCAGTAAAACACCAAATCAATGCTTAAGGTTTTACTGCTTACTTTAAACATGCTCAATAATATAAGTCCAGTTGTCTTTTAAACACTTTGTCATCCTCTGCAGGCACTTAGATGAAAAACTTACTGTTGGCTCTGCTCTGTCTATGGAATCAAGTGAATTTGTTTGGGTTTTCACCAGGCTGCACAAACTGGTGAAACCAGCCAAGGGAACAAACAAGCCAATAATGTAATATGTTTCTTGTCTTGACATGCAAAGTTCAAATCAGCTTACTCAAGAAGGTTAATTCACCCGATTGAGTCCAAAGGGACCTTGCCTCTGAAGATCTCAAAACATGTTAGGAACATTAAATTGCACAGATTTTTAACCCTGGGGATTTTAAACAGAACAGACCCCTGCAATCATCTCATCAGTTCTTCCTTCATGACAAATAAATAACTTCCCTGTGTATTTCTTGCACAAACCCTAAATTTTGAGATAAAGTAGAGCATATTTTTCTGGTAAGGACTTCAGCCTTGATGAAAAACCTTCAAATGATGGTGAATACACTGCATCCCTAGATAAGATTCCCCAATTTTTCATTCTCTTTGTCACAAAAAATCCATCTCCACAAGTCCTCCTACAGTGCCATCATATGGGTAAACTGAGGCCCAGAGGAGTCAGGACTTCCCTAAGGTTATACAATGACAAAGTGCATTTTCCCACTGTTATTTTCAGCTCATTTAAGCTCAGGCTGCTGCTGAAAGGGCCTTCTGTTGTGTGCTGCCTGTCCCTGCCTGCACCTTCCCACTGCCCCCCGCCCGCGTCCCTGCTCTCCCCTGCACAGCCCTTGCAGGCAGTCCCACGTGAGGGGGAGGCACCCCCACCGCTCCCAGCACCCACCTGCACCCACGGTGGCCAAAAGCACCTGCAAGGATGCGCTACATGGCACCGGCAAGCTCAGAGCCCCCGAGTCCTGCCCGGGCTGTGATGGAGGAATAAGGCAGCTCCTGCTGCGAGCTAGAGCCAGCGTCCAGGAGCCTGGAGACCTCGGGTCTGCTTGCAGCTCCGCCACTGAATTTTTGCAGATCTGCAGGGAAATCACTTATTTCCCCGGGATTTCCCTATAAATTTGACAGAGTGCCTTGAGATTCCCCAAGGAAAGGCACTGTTCAAGTACAAAGCTTAATTATGATTGTTATAATATAGTCATGCCACTAATTCCCACTAAGAACTGCAAATCGCTCCCATTCCACTCCTCCATCCCCCACGCTTGTCAGTGCTGGTGGACAATTAATTCCCCAAAAAGAATATATTAAACACATGTGAAATCTTTCCTATTCACAGGACATCTATGAGCAGATTGCAGTTTCTCTCAAACATATTTGTGATTTGAATGCACTAAGTGATGTATTTCCATACAATTTTTTTAACAGCTTGACAGAACCTCTTCAAAATTCAAGTTGTGACTGGCCAAATAAATCTTGTGACATCCTTCCTATGCCTGTGATCAACCAAATTCTTCTACCATGTACAAATTTAAAATTCATTTTCTATAAAGCTTGCATAGTTGTCTTTAGAAATCATATTGAATGAGCTGGTTTTATTTTTTTTAAGTTAAATTTAGTCCACAGGAAGCAATCTCAGGAGGAGTGTAGAAGGCTGAGGTGAGTTCATTAAAAACCTCAAATGAATTAAGATACATTGAAAATACCTTGCATTTTTGCCCTGTAATAAACACCAGGGCTGCCACAAGAAATGCATCAGCCTCTCTCAGCCAAGCTGAGCAGCAACAACTGCGACTTTCCATAAGCCTAGGGGTTAATAAAACCCATGCCATAAGGGTTAAAGGATAAATTCAGCTCTACGGCCACCGCTTAGGGAGCATTTGAAGGCCGGTTCAATATCCCACCTACAAAAATCATCCCCTCTGTTCTCAGCTCTGCAACCAGAACAAGGAGCTCTGAGATCTATTCGTGTAATATTAGGCCTGAAAAAAATTACGAGTTGTGATGAAATTAAAGGCATCCAAATTTTTAGCCATTCTCTGCTGATAAAGGCTCTATTATTACCATTTACAAAGGGGAAACACAGCCAATTATAAGCTACTTCTGGCACATGCCAGGCCTCAAGTAGAAGATAAGCCAACACAGCAGAGCTTGCAGCTGGAAGCCCAGAAACCTGAAAATGAGCTGACTCATGGAAATATCCTCATATAAAATATCGGATGGTTATTTTTCTCTGCCTCCTTTCTGTGTGCCTTAGGAATGATATATGAATTGCCTTATTTACTTTGTCCCATAAAACTTACATTTTTTTATTAACGTGCTGCCAGCTCCAAGAGCAGGAGGTGTGGGAGCGGATGGAGGGAGGGGAGCCGGGAGGAGAGCTACTCTTTTGGGGGCACAGCAGGGGAAAGGTCCCCTGCAACACAGCAGGTCCAAAAGCACGGCAGCAAACTTTCAGCTGAGCTTTGTCCTGCTCCCAGAAAGCAAGCCAGCTCCTCATTCTGCCCTGATTGCACCAAAACGAGGAGGCTGCCTGCACTGACATTACACTGGGGAGAATTAGTGCAAAATGAGGTTCACAGAATTTATGCTCCTACCAGAAAACAAATTGTGAAGCGATTTCCTCTGGTTATGCCCTGTGCTGCCCATCCCAAAGCCCAGCTCCAGCAGCAAGCCTGATGCCCAACTCCTTTGATCCTGCTCTTCCCCACCAGGCAGGGGATGCGACTGGCCGTGGGCTGCCATCAGCATGGGTAAAGACTGAATTTACCTGGTCGCTGACACGGACACCAACGTGGAGCCTTTTCTTGCACTCTGATTGTCGTGAGGACTTCATGATGTTTGAGATGTCTTTCCCCTTTCAAACCCACTTGGGAGGCACCCACACGTCGTTACGAGAGGACTGGGTCCAGGTGGGTGGGTGGTGGGATACTATATGCCTCATTTCCTTAGGAAACAAGGTTAAAAAAGCCTGCCCTCCCCCCTGTTCTACTGCACTATTGAATTAAGGATGGTGAATGCTCATTATGAATACAATTAAAAGCAACAGCCTCATCTAACAATCTATTTTTATCTGCTCCTCACCTAGACAAGCAGCAGAAGGAATTAAAATCTGAAGGGAAGAGCCACAGTCAGGGTCAATCGGTGGAGTTTTGCTCTCCACCAGCTTGAAGCATGTTGAAAAAGATTTCAGTAAGACAACCTCCCTTAAAAACTACGTCCAAAAAAGTCATGCTTTGGATGCTTTTTTCCCGGGAAACCCATGTCTAACAACTATAAAGGCACAGATTGGGAGTAAATTTCCATTTTATGAGGGAAGAAGGCATGAGCTTTGCAGCGTTTCTTGCACCAGCTGCCGGCCTCCGTGGCGGCAGGGTAGGTAATTAAAAAGGACATCGTGTAACAGATAAATGCAGGATAGTAAGTAGTCATTACTTGATATATAGTATATCATCTATTATTAGAGGCTAATAATTCTCTAACCTATTCATGTTAGTCTTTTGTCCATGTAGCTAGCCGTTTGGCACGCTCTAAATTTCTCAACATAAAATTTACTCGATGTTACAACTCATATCTAATCCCGAATTTCTGTGCATTTCACCGCAGTATATCATGTAGCTAGGTAAAAGCTCAACACTAAATCCTTTGCAAAAGGAAGAACGAGCCAACAAAACTCCATGTTTTCACTTTCCTGCCAGAAAAAAAGGGTATATTGCATATTTTTCGTAGTTGTAATTTTAACATTTATTTCCATCTTTAAAATGCTGCAATTCTAAAGATGTTTAGCTGTACTTTACACAGCACTCAATAGTGCACTTTTTGCCTGATATTTTTACTCTTGTTGAAATAACCTGTATTTTAAATACATTTATACATACATTTAAAAATATTTTAAAACCTGTATTTTAAAGGGAACTGAAGGAAGTGCTATTGTGTTTAATCACAGGGAGCAAAATCCTCAAGTCATGTAAATCATCGCTTCACAATCTGCTCCGCAGTATCCTAATTTGGAAAGTGTATCATAGCAAACAGAGCTGAATTTATAAAGGATTCTTTACACGTTTAAAACATTCATGTAACTTAGAGTGTCAATCTCCATCAGCTGTCCTAGATCACTCCAAGAAATAAAAGTAGAATTTTTTTATTAGGAACTTTATTTCTTTTCTCCTAACTACTGATACTTACTTTTTTTTTTATTTCATGTTATTTTACTTTACATTGCTTTCTTTTACTTCCTTTTATTTTACTTCATTTTATTTTACATGATTTTATTTTATTTCCAAAGCCCAGTCTAAAAACTTAACTTGTGCTATAAAAGAAGCCAAGCCATTCCAAGTACCCAATTACAGTGTCTCCAGAAGGTTTAGAAGTCAGAACAGCACTGATAAAAAAAGCCACATGGGATGAAGCAATAATACTACGCTCGCCTGCAGGATCTCTGCTGATGAGCAACTATACAAGGACTCCACTGATAAGGGTTTACAGCCAGAAACTGTAGTAGCTGTACCAAAAATGAAACCAGATCTCTGCTTCTGTCTTCTGCAAATTGTTTTCCAGCGCAGCACTCTTCTGGGAGACAGAAAACATTTGCTGCGGGTTATCAAAACCTTACACTTTCTGTTAACCTGGCCATGCTGCCAGCCAAGGAGCAGCTCTGAAATGAGGGAGGGAGGACAAAGTCTGCAAACTGCCGGGAGAGGCTACAGCAGCCGCTGGGAGAGGAGCAAAGGGACCCTCCCCGCAGTCTCACATGCAAATCACTCCAAATAGCTGCGGATTACGGCAGGACCCAACTCCAGATTAAAAGGAGAGTCGAGTAGTATAGTTAGGAACTGAAACAGCCAGGGAAAATCCTCCCCTAGGGATTATGAAGCATTCGGCATTCAAACCGTGTGATATATTTTTTATGTTGTTTGTCCTGTTTACATATCCTTCATATAAAAGCAGGATTTTGTCCACCAAAGGCTACTAAAACCTACGTGCATTTTTGCAGTACTGTGCTGTTCATTTTCGTTCGTCAGCAACATTGTGCGTGTGCTCATTTGAATCCCATTCCCCATAGTTTCGCCCAGAATTGGCACTAGTCGCCCTCTCCTATAGACGGATTCGGTATGCTGCGCTATAGCGGTTATAGTCCACCCCAGAGATCACCGCAGTTTGGTTCTGGAAGACTTGCTTTCAGGCCCCCTACAAGAGTACAAGCATTTGGGGTCCTTTCATTGTTTTAGAGAGGGAATATACACCGTTTGTTAGGACTCGGAGCAGAAATACAAAGGTTCCCATAATGAGAGGCTCGGCTCTGGCTCTTGGAAAGACGCAGGGAAGGTTGAGCACATGCAAGTGAACAGCCCGGCCAGAGCACGCCATGCTAATGTGATTACAAAAGGCTGGTATCTAAAAAGGAAAAGCTTGCGCTGACATTACAGCGATAGCAAAGGAGGAAAAAGCCCTGTCAAGTTTCTTAAAAACACTTGACCCACTTCTATGTAAACCTACAACCCCTTGCCTTTTCCCTGAGCTCAGCAGCCACCACTCCATGTCATTCCCGGTGTTCGAGGACCTTTGGTAACTCTCCCTGTTGTATTTAGGAGATGGGAAATGTTTTCCTACGGCTCAAATATCTCTTAAACCAACTGAATTGGGGAAAAAAAAAAAATTACTTCACTTTCTAACAGATGCACAAGTGCACCTTGGGATGAATGTGTTACGGAGTCCAAGCTATCGCCACCTGCCTCCCAATTACATTTGCTGCATTGTCCCTTGTGGTGTGCACCTGTGACATGTTGGCACGGAGCGGGGACGACTGGAGCGTGCAGGCGTGGACCGAGCCACACAGTATTTTGCTTTGCAAAAGTCTCCCAGTGATTATTGCCGTGCTTTCTTAAAGCGTAAGGGACATTCTGCAGCAGTTGATTTTCTTCCTCTTTTTGATGCAATGAATGAACACAGGGGAACCCGCAGTCCTGTAAAGTGGCAAAACCATGAAACTATAATTTAAAAAACTCTTCACCTCAGGATACCAAACGTCCAGCTGGCCAGAGACCGATCTAACAAGGGAAAAGGTCATTTGTGGGCTCCCTGCTACCTCTACTCACATATAGACCTAGCCAGCCAATTAACTAACTCTAGCAATAATTCCCATCAAATTTCAATACAATTTTTATACCTGAAATAATAGAGGAATCCACAAGGCTGTGACTGTTTGCAGCAAGAATGATGTACAAAGGAAGACTTCCAAGGTTTTAGGCTCATTATATTAGTACCAGCATATTGTACTGTTTTTTTCTCTTCTTTCCCCTGGTAGTGTTACAGCTCTTTAAGTGGCTGAACAGCATCTGCACCAAGAGGACCACATGATGTGAAGCAGAAGCAAGGAGACATGGTATTATGCATATTGTAAGGTACACTGAGCAATGCACTCGCAGTGACGTATATACTGACAGGATTAATTTGACATTGGCAAGTGAAAACTTATTTTGTCATTAAGCTATCATAATTACACCATACCCAGAGCCAACGGATGCCCTAGCTGAGATCCCTGCATATGCCATCTTTGCAGCGAGAGGCTAATACAGAATTTTAACATCCATCTATTTTTGATGGGATTGGTACAGGAGCACAGATTGGGACACTGTTGTTTCGTAAGTGCCCCACGACTACCTACGGGTAGCCAAGGTGACAAAGGCACTGGAAAATGGCTGAGGGGCATTTGCAGCCTGTTAATGGAGGCCCTGCTGCCCAAAGCCTAAAAAGGCAAGAAGACTTCAATGGACTCTAAATCCTTTCATAATGCAGCCTGTCTAAACATTGCTTCTGATTCATATGTTTTCAGCAAAGAGAATATTTCCTCGTAAAGGACGGATATAAGCTACATACAAGAAAAACGCTCTCAAGAAGACAGACAAACCACAAAGATCCTTTGCACATGATAGATGTTCAGAAAAATCTGTCTTTTGTCCTTGCCCCCCATTTATTCGGATCATTAGATGTGCTTAAGAATGGAAAAGCCAGAAAGATACCAGGACAGAAGAGCTGCTGCACTGTTAAGGATGTGGTATTGCAATATTTATTGCTGCTGAGATAGAAAAAAACAATGGAGTATGCAAAAAAAAATCTTAATGTTTGCGGGGTTTAAGTACAGCAGCTTTAGGTTACCTTAAGGTGACAATTTATAAACAGAATCAAAATTGTGTAATAAGTTAAGCAAAAAAATCGGTTTCATTCTTAGTTCATGAACTTCCCTGCCAATGACAAAATATGCTATTAGTGGCCTCAGTACGATTGTGAAAATATCCCTTACTTACAATTGAACGTGCTGGGTGTTGGGGTTTTTTTCCTTCATTGTTGTGTGTTGTTGAGCTAAAAATGACAAAGCCCTGGATTTCGTCGTTCTTGCAATCTATTCTTTTCCCCTGACTTCCTGTTTTCATGAAATTTTAATCAGGCATTTAAAATAAATAGCTATGCAGAGTCTCTATGCCTCTTTGAATGCTTGGGATGGATGTTTTGGGTAAAGTGATAGTCCAGAGACCTTGAGAGCATTTAATCCCATTCTAACCTGGCAAGACAACAGAAAATTAAACTGCTGCTCTCTCCACTTCTAGCAACTCTGGAGAGATTTTGGGGGAGGGATGGAGGCGAGTCCGGTGCGTGGGACAGCACAATGAAATAATGGGTCCGTTTCTGTTCCCCCTGCTACGAACACTGACAGCAATGAGACCAATTTAGAAAGGTCAGCTCTCTAAAAGAGAAGAAAAGATCACCTCTTCAAAAAAACCTCAAAAGAAATAGGGGCGATGCTGCCTTCATGCCTTTTAAAGGTCCGGGTGTAATGCACAGCCCCTCATTGAGCATTCAACACCCCTGGGCAGGCAGGAGCCCTGCTCGGCTGCTCACCCTCTCTCGGCCTCACGCGATGCTAGTTGTACGGCACCGACTGCACGACACAATTTGGGGTAGAGTATGCCAATGTGGAAAAAGCCAAGAACCAGCTTAGAGTGGAAAAGCTGAGAGGCAGGGAGGAGGACAGGTTCAAAACCTCAGCCAGTGGGAATCACACTGCCCCTTAAGAGTCTGTAGCTGACAGAATAAAAACTCCAGATTTTAGGAAACCAGAGGAAAGCTGCTTGAGTTTCAGGGTCAATGGTTCAGTTATTAATGAAGGTGACATGATTTGATATGACAGTCAAGGACCCCAGATCACAGCTAAGCCTGATCCCTGAGCCTTACTCTAATTTAAACTTCTGTGGGATTTTTATTATCATGCATATTAAGAGGTAAGTGCTCCATGGTACAGACAGTGAAACAATAACATACAAGTTGGCCAACAAATTGTTACCAAGTTAAACCTCTCGTCGGGGACTAGTTATCTTCTCCTGGTCATGGTTTCCTGGATAACTGTGTTTAAATTGGACACAGTCACATCTCCAGTCGCCTGTGTGTTTTGGAAACGTTTCACTTCCACCGGCTCGGGGGTCAAGGTTTTTTGCTTGAACCAGGAGGAAGATAGAAATGTTTACTCTGTAGTTGTGTACACTGCTCATTTCTAACAAGGAAGAAAGAGCTCACAATCCGCTGCCACCTCCGAAAAAAAGACATGAGAGCAGCTAAATCACGAAGAAAACTTACAACAGCAGCTTATAAAAATGAGGGAGATGTAGCCGCTTTAGAGATGTGAATGAAAGTAAGAGGATTACGGAGTCCTCTTGAGAGGAGACATACTTGGCAGGGCTCATGAGATGGCACAAATAATATCTTCTGTCGAGAACAATACGAAAGAATAACGATGAAAACTTCCAGGAGTCCATGCTTAAGGAGTCCTTCCCAATTTTGGGGGTCCCTTTTCCCTGAATTCTGCTTGACTCTTGTTTCACCCCAGCTACTCCACTCACAGCCCCAGCAGCAGTTTTTTCTCTTCTTGCCGTGCAAACCTTTTGAACCCTACTCGTAGGTGCAGGAAGCATCGTTTACACAGTGGGATACATATTGCTTCTGCACACCACTGTGAACCATCAGCAGAAATCTCCGCGATGGCCAGCTCGCCAGCCTCTCCTTGGCATAGCCCCTGACTTTCATATATCAAATGAGCAAAAATATTCCAAGCAAAGCAAAGCAGAGCGAATCTTGGCTCCTTGTCCTTTAACATACATATTCAATGTGCAGGAAGCTAGGAAGAGCTATTCATGGGGTTGGCTTGTTTTTGTTGGTTTAGGTTTGGGGGGAGGGGGAGCGTTTTCACTGCACACTGCATCCTCCACAAATTTTAATAAGTGCTTTAAGCCACAGCATCAGCAGAAATCTCCGCGATGGCCAGCTCGCCAGCCTCTCCTTGGCATAGCCCCTGACTTTCATATATCAAATGAGCAAAAATATTCCAAGCAAAGCAAAGCAGAGCGAATCTTGGCTCCTTGTCCTTTAACATACATATTCAATGTGCAGGAAGCTAGGAAGAGCTATTCATGGGGTTGGCTTGTTTTTGTTGGTTTAGGTTTGGGGGGAGGGGGAGCGTTTTCACTGCACACTGCATCCTCCACAAATTTTAATAAGTGCTTTAAGCCACAGTGATCCCTTTCCCTTTCCTTTTTTTTTTTCTTTTTTTTTTTTTTTCAGTGTTTAACTTCTGCAAGGACATTTCACTTTAAAAGGAAGAAAGGACTGCACCATAAGGGCTGTGCAGTGCAAAGCTTTTTCTAGTCATTTCCAACAATATATTTTGGAACTGTTCCCAGTAAACAGGCCAGATTAGCTGCCTTTGGTTCACATTTTACATTGTTCGCGAGATAGGGAAGCTCTGAAAAGCAGACTCTGTCCATACTGTTTGGTTGCAATAAAGCTAATTCTATTCAGTCCTATAGCAGTATGATAGCACTTGTGTAGGATTTCCCTTCGCTTGCATATTTATAGGGTCTTGTAGAGCTCCGCTGTAGCTCAGTGCCAGCATGAAGAAATCAAGCTGTCAGTAGTTTCTATTTTTGTCCCTACCTATAGTTTCAGTAATGACAAGTGAGTGAGGCAACATATGCATTTCCCATCTACAGGAAAAAATTACTGTCTTCCTTCAGTGTCTTACATCTGTGCTACAACCTATTTTCCTAGGGCTTCAGATTATGTTAGCTGATATTTAACACGTATAAGCGCTGGTCAGGTGCAGTTGATTCCAGGTGCTGCATTAGTCAAACCACAAGAGGAAAAGTTCCAATGATTCAAAATTCCCGGTGCTTTTCCTTTGTGCCCTTAAAAAAGGGGAAAAAAAGCCTTTCCTGGGAAATAGCTGTTACTGTATGGCATCCCAGCTCCTATCATGCTTTGATCAGCACACACATTCAAGCAAACGAGGATTCTCCTCCTAAGATTAAGAGAGCTGCTGATTATATTTAATGTCCTCTTCTTGACCCCAGATGGTTAACTCGCTGCTGCAGCTTCTGGGGGAGTTGTTTCAATGGGAGAAGATAATACCAAAGCCGAGCTGTGGTCAGCAATGCAATGCCACGCTGTTTTATCAAAGTGAATGGAAGGGATCTGGGGACCAGGCTCCAACGCTAACAGGGAGACAATGTCTCCCAAAAGCTACTTAATTATTAAGGCGATGCCTGCATCATTCGCAATCTTCCCTCTTCAGCTGGTAAATGCTAATTCTGCCTTTACTAATGCTTCAACCGCACCAGGGCATGGTCACCCTATGATGCCACTGAATCTGGGCCAAAATTTGGGAAATGCTGCTGGTGAGCCCCAGCAGCTGGAAAACTCTGACGGCAGTGCCAGGGATGGCAGGCACCCACCCTCGCTCGCAACTGCTTTGGCTTGACAGCATCAAGGCATTTACAGCCTCCGACATGACTGCATCAGATCTTCAATGACAGCTAATAAAACGGAACTACACCCCACTGCTTTGAAAAGCTGCAACTCAAAACTCCTTCAGAGATTATACTTATTTAAATAAGAGAAAGACACTGGGCTTTAACAAAAGCTCATAAGGAAAATAGCTCGACGAGTTTGATAACAAGGAACACACTCTTTTTCATATTCTTTCCTCTCCTTCCCAGCTCCATCCTCTCCTTTCCTTCCCCACAGCCTAGAAAAGCAGATCTTTATCCCTCACTTGCTTCTACTTAGGCAAAACATAGTGCTTGAAGGGGGATGTGCACACCTCAAAGTTCAACCTTCATCCATGCTGCTCCTCCACCCAAACTGACTTTTTTTGGACCCTGCTGGGGCTCCAATACACCAAAAGGAACAGGCAGAATTAAGATAGGAGGGGAGGGAGACAGGGGACAAAGCAAGAACTGTTGGGCTAGGTTGTAAATAAAAAGCAGAAAAAATATGTTAAAAAATACAAGGCAACGCTATAAATCCCTCTCTCCTGTGTGAGCAAGCGACTGTGTTACAGAGCTGGAGGGGCTGTGAGATTTCCCGTTACTTTATAGCCCATGACGATCACCCTCTTACAGTGCCACAGTATAACAAGCAAATGTCCCGACTCCCATGAAGCCCCTCATAAAAAGATGCACTACAGTCTTTTACAGTCCTCAGAATAAGAGAAGCAAAAAGAAAGGATTTTTTCCCCCCATAAACTCATTACGAATTTTGCTAATTTTGTTTGAATCGTGCGCTGGGGCAGAGGCTGTTGGAAGATGAGGAGAAGGAGAGGGAGAGGAGGAGAACGAGGGAGCCTGAAGCCGGGGAGCCTTCCTGCTTGTCAGTACACAGGCAAAATGATATGCACATATACAGCTCCGAAAGCTACCGCGGGGAGGGAAGTAACACAAAGGAGCCATTTATTGCCTGAAAACTGTCTCTGAACAAACCCATTGTGTTAAAGTAATACAAATTCACAACACCTTCCTGCCTCTTTTTCCATCTGGATCTGGGCTAGTTTGGGTAAAGGACCCCGCCGCCCAGCACAAGCCCCGTGCCCTCGGAGCCTGGCAGAGCCGTGACTGCTCGGCATCCTTGAAAGGTCCCCTCTTAGGGCCAAATGCCATGCTGATAACACAGAGGTGAGAGAGAGGCAGGAAGAGAGGGAGAGAGAAAATAATTTGGCCAGGAGACTCTTAAAAATCCATCAACTCATTTCTGGCCAGGCTGTGGGTTTATCTAGAGAGGCAATTTAAATCCAAGAACCAGAAGGAGGTATCTTTTGATGTAACATTTTGTTCTTTTTCTGAATACAAAGTTATTCCAGGCAATGCAGTTGGCCTGAAATAGTTATCAGTTACAAAACCAGGACTGCTCCTATCTCCCCTCCTTGTGTAATGCAAAGAAGATCCTCCCGCTGAGCTCCAAAGTAGGGGAAAAGCTATTAATTAAAAATAATTCTCCACGTTAAGGCTTGCTGCCTAAAGCTCAGTTAATATTAAGGAAATTCCAGCCGTTCACTCCCTGCTGCTGGAGCTTTTTCTTTCTCTATTTTGTTATGCTAAGCTTTTTGAGAAGAAGGGAACATGGGTATCGCCTCGATGTTTCCAGCCCCTTCCCTCTCCTCCCCGAAATTCAGGCTCTGCTCTTCCCCTCTTTGGGAAGGACCCAACCCATCAGACTGGATCGCCCCAGAGGGGAGAGCAGGTTTATTCGCCTTCCACCTTCTTCTCAACCTGAGGTGAGGACAGGGGATGTCCCCTGACCTTCGTTCCACCCAAGCGATTAGCACCAGTCAGAGGAAGCGAGTTTTCCTGGCTCACAGCAGGGCTGCCCCCCGTCCCCCCTCCAGCCCCACGCTCCTGCTGAGCATCACAGCTCCGCTTCTCAAAATACCTGCCCTAAATTTTCAAGCTTCATGCACACTTCCCTCAGCCACGTTCAGGCACTGCCTCTTCCCGAGGAACTGCTCACGTCGTGCAAACCCGTATCTGCTTCTCCAGCTGCTGCCAGAGCCCCATGGACCCTCTGCCCTGAGCCCTGGGACACAGGACCTGGATGATAACAGCTAATACAGGAAAAGTATCTTTCTGTTCTGCTTATTGATGGCAATGTATTTCATCCCAGTGATGTTAAACATCATGGAGAATTTCTAAAAACCACTTAAAAAAACTTTTACATTTTATCAGGTATTGCCATGCTGTTTGGGAAATGCAGAAAGAGTACAAAAATGGAAACCTGAAGAAAACAAGAAACTAATCAAACTTCAAAAACATTCTTTTCTGTGCTGGAGAAGGGTTGACATTGCATGTTTCCCTATGCCTAAATACTGAAGAACTGCAGCAAATAAGCTGATTTCAACAGTGACGATATTAGTGCAAAATTCCTGCCATTATAATATCTCAAAGTACATTTTGCACTCTTATTTTTTTAACAGCTGCATACAGCTAAAAAAATCCACTCCATTTCCACAATTTTTTCTGAATTCATGTGGCATGCAGGAATCTTTTCGAGAACGGACCCCCAAAAGCTTGTTTTATCAAATTCTAACTTTTACCATTTCAAACCCCATCATGCTGAAACTTGATGTACAAGCTGTCAGAACAAAAGCCTCATGTCTTCAGTGCACATATTTTAAAGCCATTACTTTCATTTTTCAAACAGCAACAAAAAACCCGAGAAATACCTTCAGAATTTTTTATGATTCCCAATTTCTTTTTGAAGTTCCTTAAGCCTCAAAAAGGTTTAGTTAAAACAATTTCTATGTTTTCAGGCAGTAAGTTTTAGCACACATTTTTAAGTGTGCTTTTCTAAATGTTCTTTTCTACCGAGATAAAGGTTAGGAGAAGGTAGTGACAAAGACAGTATATGATGGGGAAAAGTATTTCACTGTGAATTTACATATAGCTGTAAAATGTGTTATGCCAAAAAGGATTCCACTAGGACAAATAACCTCTTCATTCTTGAGGTTATTTGTCTTACTAAGTCTCTCAGTCTTACTAAGATGTGAATTTAGATCCCGATTCATTAAAGTGGTAAGTCCGTAGTTAGACACATACAGCCGAGTCTTACTGAAATCATAGGGGCTGGAGATCAACTTGACCCTTTTATTTACATGGGGATTTTGGTCCACAAAAGCAGCAGAACTAGCACTGGAAAGAGCAAATCACCCATCGTATCCATGCTTTCTTTCAAAACCATCACCGCACCACAGTGCTAACACACATCCAGCAAGCACAGATGAACATATTCCCATGGGAATTTCTGTAGGACTCCAAGCACCGATTACCTGGAGTTAACTATGCATCTCTGTCCGCTGATGATGCAGGATTCATACTGAATAGGCACCTCAGAGCTAAGCAAAGAAGGAAAGTGGTGCTTTAAACTATGTCCTACGCAAAATGTGGCAACTTATTTCTGCTGATTTTCAGCAGTGGTGATGATGTAGCCCGTGATGCTGTCCCCTTGAGTTACCACTGCCACTGCCCCTTTTGCAGAGAAAATTACTCTCTGCATTATTACTACTACGTAAATCCACTCTAAATACTGCTTAGATTCATCAATAGCACTTGAACATCTCTTTCAGCCAGTCATGTAAATTGTACTCTTGATTTTCTAAGTTCTCATCCTTCCCTTAAAACTGACTGTTTACCCAGCCTGAATTCACACACATTCACGCTGAGTGTCTCAGTGAGTAATCCAGGTTGTCCTGTGGGCCACGTTGATTCATCAGCAAAATGTTAACGTGAGCTCTTTAGAACCAAAAACCACAGGATGTTTTACTTGAGCTGCACATGCAAGATCTTTCCAAATCCTAGCTGAAGGATGCGGGGCTCTCTGTGAGCAGAGGAGCAGCTAGTCATGCAGCTTCTTACTCACTTGTCTTTCATGAGAAGCTCATCCCAAATGCCTGCAAGAGAAATTACTGAACACAATACCACGGCCTACATCACTTTATTTATATTGCAATAAATACAAATCAAACACCACTTTCAATGTAAAAGCTACCAATTGAGAAGTTCACTTCCATGTGAGGCTGCTTTCCATTTCCTACAGTGATATTAATTTCTAATTTTTCCTCCTGTCTCTGCAATTACTTTTTAAGCTCCTCTATTTCACATCATCAATCCCACTCATAAGACTGCAAGTCACCTAGATGCCATCTGTTTAAAAACAGAGTGATGGAAAGTCTGAATAATACACTGAGTCAGGGTTATAGATGCTACATTTTGACATATTCAGAGGCGTAAAGCTGGGGGGAACAGATTAATAATTACTTTACCTGAAACTAAATCAGTTGTTCTTTATAGGCCTGACCACAGGCTGAAGCTAGTTCTATAAATACCCTGGCTTAGTCTGGACTAATTCAAACAAACTAGGTATGCAAATATTCAACACTCCAACAGCAAGATGCTTTCTCTGATAGTTCTTGCTTTAGCATGTCAATCTGAAACCTTGATTGCTTTTCTCACACTTCTTTGGATGAAAGGATATAAACAGCTATGAAAACCAGTTCTTTAATATGCTACTCTTCAATTCAATTCAAACATACACTTATTGCAAAAAGAACAACATGAACTGAGGAAAAAAAAAATCAGAATGGAGAGCACCATAATGTAATAGCAAATGCAAAGCAATTTTCATTCCTGGATCCTGGAGGATGCATGTACAGAGCAATTTTTCTACTATGCAGCAAAAAAGGGATGAGGGGGAGGAGCACATATTTCCAGTAGAAGTTGGGGACAGCTTATGAAGGACTGCTTTTTAACTTGACTACTATATTTTTGCAAGCTTTTTAAAACCACTGCTAATAATTTATATTTGGCGTGATGGAGAGTGTATCCATATTATTGCAGAGGACAAAAAAAGTCCTAAATCTTACTGGCTTGGATTCTTTGACCTCAACAAGTTTAGTCTGAAAACATTTGTTACATGATGAAAAGCTTTGTGAGAATGCTAATAACATTCTTAAAGGGTTAATGATGCCTAACTGATTGGCACTAAAAACTAGATTTCATTTGGTATAGTGACAGAGAAACTCTGCCACCAGGAGTATACGTTCATGCCCACATTATTACAGGACAATTTAGGTCATCTTATTTCAAATTTCATGGCTCTGTAACACAGATGTAAATCAAAGTCAGTGAGGCAAATGATGATTTTTCCATAGTGAGATTTTTATAGTCTTGATCTTGAAAATATGCTTTGGGCCCAAGCTGTCTATCAAAATCCTTTGAATTAGCCAAAGGAGTTTGTGTTGTTGCTAGTGTACAATTAGGATCAGAAAACAAAAGCAGGAAGCTTTCAGAACAAGGCATGTCTCATCATTTTTAAAATCTGGGCTATACTAACAACTACCATTTTAAAAGAGCTGGAATCGTGAGCTGTTCAGGTCTAGTAACATGTGAATATTGAAATGGAGAGATTTCAAACTGAAATCCTAGGTACACTTAGGAGACTTCAGCAAATACTGTATGCTGTTAATGTGGCTCAAAACACTGCAGAGACACACGTGTGTTTACTTTGTATATGTACATAGAGGCACGTATGTGCACACCTGCACATATAATTTGTTATTGAAGGATTGCAGGTATTTAATTGCATGATTGTAGCATGCAGATTCAGTCACATACAAGCAATTCCTTACTTTAATAAACACACCGTGCATTTGACATACTCGTCATTTGCTTTTTTAGACCTGATTTATCCATCACTTCCATTTCCAGATTTGATTTATTGGTCAATTCCTTTTCAAGATTTGATGTATTGGTCATTTTCTTTTCAAAATTTGATTAAAGTATATTGCGTAAGTCCTTTCAGATCTATTTCTAAATATTACACATATATCTGGTACGTATACTTAAAATCTTAATTCCAAAACTTTCTTGATTAATAGTTCATCTCTTCCTATCTTGGGCTAGACTTTGTTATACACGAGTATAATCTGAATTAGATGAAACAAGCAATTACAGTGGACATAAAATACAGTAAGTGTAGCTTTACAATAAATTGCTCTCTATGAAGCTTTCAAGACAGTCTGGAGATTTAATAAAAAGCATTAACACAATATAGGTAAAATTTGAGTTCTAGCTTCAACATTTTTATGCTTCAGAATTACATGCTGCAAAAGCAAACAAAAGGGATTTCATGTTGTGCAGCTCTGATTGCCCTGGGGATACCAGAGAGAGAATCTCAATGTAGAGAACTTTGCTTGCCAGGATAAAAGGCACCGGGGCGAATCTTTGGGAAAACAAGACACGCGCAGAGTCCCAGGAAGGGTTCTCTGGTCCCACCTTTACACCCACTCGAGCCAGACCAAGGTGCAAGATCATTCTTTGAATGGGATGAGAACCTGACGGAGTTACAGACTCCACGGTGAAAGCAATGAAAGGAGGGAGGTGAGCCTTGACTTACTGGCCAAGCTCCAGCAGAGGTAATTAAATTCTGCCTCACTAAATTCTCTCTGCAGCCTCAACAAGATACAGGTTTGTTATCTACTTCCGAATCTGCCCCAAACTGTGGGCAGTGGTGTTTTATACAGCCAGACAGCTGCTTGGTTCCACTGGTGCGTGAAAGGAGCTGTATCCATCCGTCTCTTATCCGCCTCGCAGGGGTGTTTTGAGGGCTAATTAATAAATATTTGGAAAGATGAAAGGCACCCAGGAAGTACAAGGCATTATTATTTCACACTCACCTCTGAGCAGATCTCTAGATAAACTGTATGACCTGGGAATTCAAACAGTTACATGAATGTATTTCAGCATTAGTTCCCCGAATGGTTCACCAAACAGAAAGGTCCCATCCTGTCCAAGGCTGAGCACCTCCCAGGAGGAGCTAAGCACCAAAGCTCCCACTGAACCCAAGAGAAATCGAGAGTGCTTCTCATGCAGCACGAGATGCTCAGCTACTCACAAAACGAGGTTGCCTTTGAGGAAAATTCATTTGTGCTTTAACACACCTCTTCCACGTTTTTGGTAACAGCTCAGGACAACCACCAACAAAGTCAAAAGAAGCTTTTCCACTGGATTTAGTGAGAGTTTGATTTTAGTGAGAGAGAAACAGAAAGAGCAGCGTGCAGGGGGCAGCGGCTGGCTCTGAGGTCTTTGCACAGTTTCCCTCTATCTGCACAACTAGCCCTAAAAGTAAGGAGTGTGCAGAGATATAGAGGAATATGACATGGAGATGCCAGGGTCAGAGCCGAGGCTGTATGTCCCTACCTCTGGCCCTGCAAAATCAATAAAACAGTAATAATAAAAATGGTAATAAGGAGTACAAAACTGGCAGCTGTTGCTACAACACCTTGCTGTCAATCAAATGCCAGCAGAGATGCTCTGATAAGGCCATGGGGACCACAAGAATGTAGAGTTATTGCCAAGGCCTAGAGATCTCTGCTTGGTTTGGAGAAAGACCTCAGTGCTTCTGACTGTACAATTTAGGGAGACCTCCTTTGTGAAGAGAAACCTCTCAGAGGCCATTTCACGGCAGGAACGATCGGGGCTCCTGGCCTCAGGCAGAAGGCAGAGCTCTCCATTAAGGTCAATCTGTGCTGCACTTGGCAGTTCGTCTCTATTTATCATCAATACAATGAAGGAAGTTGGCCCTGGATGGTCTGATTCCCTTGGTTTCTACCTGGCATCTAAAAACCACTGTGACACTTAAAAAATAAAATAAAGGCTTTCAATTTTAAATGACCTTCCTTAAAAAGATCTGGCCTCAGTGCTGCCAGGGCCCTGGTGCAAGAAGCTGCCAGGATGTGCCTGGCGAGAGCAGCATTGCTGTTCCTGTAGTGGTTCGTGACCCTTCCCACAGTAGGCTCCTTTGCTGCTGTGCTGGTTTTGGCTGGGGTAGAGTTAATTTTCTTCCCAGTAGCTGGTATGGGGCTGTG
>NW_008795126.1:4760887-4789079 GCF_000699145.1 Aptenodytes forsteri | reverse complement strand
GGAGTGAGCAAGTGGCTGTGTGGGGCTTAGTTGCCGGCTGGGGTTAAACCACAACAGCTGCGCTGACTGCAGATCGCTGGGAGGCAGCGCTGCCCAGGAAGCACTTTTCCTAAAAAGATGCATCTGTGATCTGTGCATTGCCTTCGGATATATGTCTCCTGGATATCACGAGCCTGAGCATGATGACAACAGTTGCAAGCAAAGGATCCATCCAAAGCCCACTGAAACTATGGAAAAGAGGGATTTAGGAGGAACCCCTACATCTAAACACTATCACCTCTTTTCTGCATGACAGCTCATGAGCAACATACCCCAGAAAGCTGCATCTTGCCTGGATGATTCATCTGCCTCCTCCATTGATTGAGTGCAGCATCACTTTATGTGGACAAGAAGAAAGCAGAGAAAGCTATTTAAAATGATACCTTCCCATATTCAGTTATTAAGCTGCAAATAGGCAGCAATTACAAAAAAATTCTTTGGACTGACTAAATGCTACTATTTCTTTTATCATCCAAAATCTCATAGGGTTTTTGGGTTTGTTTTTTTAAATATGGTGATACGATTACAACATTATTCATCGTTTGAACAAAATAGAGATTTCAGAATTGCTCAGTGAATCTATGTACTTCTGTGTATTAAAATCTAGTGTAGCATTACAGAAGCATGCAAAGAATTTCTCAGCCCTTTTCTAGAAGAACTAGCAAAGGAGAAGTTGCCTGCCTCCCACAGCCAGGTACCTTGAATTTGGTGAGACCCAATTATTCGTTTCCCATAAAGGAGAGCAGCCCATTTCCTGGCCCCATAAAGATCTGAGTGAGGGCAAACCACTCCCACCAAAGGTCTTGAACCTGAGGACTCAGAAGAAGACACCGTAAGGTAAAAGGCATATCTACATCTCAGAAGATGGGGTCCATAACCCTATGTGTGAGAGCAGGCAGATTTCAAAGGGTGGGATAGTTTGAGCAGCAAAGGCTTCTGGACTTTCACTGATCTTTTTTTATATCTCTGAAATGATCTGTGCTCTCTAATTTCCGTGTGCATCCAGTAATGACTTCCTGTCCTCCTCAACCACTCCAAAAGTCAATGCTACTCTGTCCAAGACAAACTGCCCTCTTAAGAGAAACTAGGAAAAGACTTCTGCCCCAAGTGAATAATATCCAGCCCCCTCTTACTTTCCCAGCAGAGCTTTCCCCTCTCTTTTCCACTATGCCAGCGTTTCCCACGCAGCGCAAATCCACATGCGAATACTTCACACAGCAGGAAGCCAATTCTCACACCACGAAACGCCAAACCCTCCAGAACACTTAAAACAAACACGTCGCAGTTTGCATCCTGCACTTGTTGAAACGTAAAATGGGTCTAATACCTTGTTTTTCATCTGCTGGCTTCTCTCTGAGACAACGTTTCAAGACAAACAGGTTGAGCGTGGGTACAACGTGGAAGTGGTTTCAATGAGGTTTTATACAACCTAGTTCCCACCAAGGCTCGGAGAGCATCCGAGTATCCTCTGCTTCAGAGGTGTTTGCTGGTGGTGTGGGTGGCTCGGACAAAAGACGGGAATCTCATTTGCGCTGACAGGACTTCTGAGAAGTGGCTTACCACTTACACTACTCTGCGACAGCTTACTGTGCTTCCAGCAACAAAATACAGCATCAGAGCCATCAACTGTCACCACTCCCGTGTCAATGGAGCTCTGAACGTGCTGCCACAGGAAACTACAAAATCACCCTTCCCAAAAATGGACAGGGCTTACAGTGTTATTTGGAAAAAAAACCCAAACCACATCCCCCCCAACAACAACACCACCCCCCCAAAAAAAAAGAAAACCAACATTACAGCTATTGGCTCTTGCTCTGTTCACCTATTGCTGTACACAGGGCATTTACATCTAGAAGAAAACAAGGAACAGATGTTGGGTGATTGAAAAACTTGAGCCTTCCATTGTTTTATTGACTTGTCACCACAGCGAAATTTGCTTTAATTTACTTTAGAAGTAAATGACTTGGTCTTCATAAAACTGGTGGCAAGTCACAGTTCTTAATGAGGATGTTAAACAAGGATTCTGTTTAACAACCAGAGGCACCAATTCCAAATGCAATGCCTATTTGAATGCTCACATCTATCTTCTCTTTTGAAACACGTTGGTTTATTTTCAAGATGTTCAACATACCCAGGGAAAAAAGAAGCCTTTGAACCCTTGAAAGCCTGTGCAAAAGCTTTAGGGTTTTTTTTTCCCCCTTCATGATACTTGATTGTACCAGATTGTGCCAAGTACCCCCTTCCTTTTTTTTTTTTTTTTTTGTTGAAAGAAGTAATCCATATCTAAATAGAGACCTTTTGAACCCTACTGGCTTCAAGATAGTCTACAACTTAACTTGAGGAAAAGTGAAAGAAGAAAAAAATGCCAGGAGTCCAGGGACTTAAAAACAGGCAAAGACACTCAACTTTTTGAAAATAAGTTACCAGCTAGTGCCAGTCCTGGCTGCAAGCCTTGATGTTTTTGAGAGGCTGAATTCAGTTCCCCAGACCCAAACTCCAGTATTTCCAGTGCAAATCAAGCAACACTTTGATGACTGCGAATGGGCATGGTGTCACCTGGGTACTGGAAAGTGAAAGGTCTTCCAACCACCTCACAGCCACCACGGGGGATCACTTCCCACCATGGCCATCAAGAATACACCCATGGAAACAAGAAGTCTGTGAGACGGAAGGTCTTCAGAGATGGGAAATGAAGATCTCTCTCCTTCACAAAGAGATAATACAGGTTTATCAGAGGCTAGAGAAGAGACTGTCACCTTTATCACCTTCACGCATCCTCACTACAAAAGGAAAAAATTCTCTGGAGTTCCTAATGCAAATGTGTTGTTCCCAGAGTTTGGCTGCAACAGGCTTTAGCTGAAGTCTGGAGTGATTCATGATCTGTTTCCAGTCTTTGTTTACACTACAAAATTCATACAACTATGCAAGAAATTTCACCTGCACCTTTTTGGAAGCAATTTGCAGCTTACAACTTACAGCTATTACTCAGCTTGGGAGTCAGATGAGTTTTCTACCAAATAATTGGCCACACTTTCTGCCTCAGTCCCAAATTTTTGTGCCCAAGACCTGGAGGAAGACAAAGCAACGATGGACCAAGAGGTACAAAGATGCCTGAGTGCTCTCTGTTGCTATCAAAGAAGCTGGTGCTGCTCTGAAGAGGCCAAGAGCAATGGTGGTGGGCAGGAGCCTTGGGAAAGGGAAAAAGATAAGCACAGCTGGGAGGAGAAAACCCAGGACATTGGAGCTCCCCTGGTACCAACACACCCTGCTATTGCCCTGAACTGCTACCTTCTCACTGATGGGAGAAGCATGGCCCAAACGGACATCTACGCGCTTGGGTACAAGATCTCTTTTCGTATCACACCCTCCAAAGTTTGGGTGTTTTCACAAGAGTAACCCTTGCATTCAGGCAGAACATAAATGAATGACTTCTAGTATAGAGGTGTAATGCCCTTTCATGCCTGTTCATGGAGAGAGGGATGGAAAAAGAAACAATCGATCTGTATGTCCAGAATGACAGAGTGGAGTAGAGCCTGGGCAGCGGGTAATGCCCACATGGCCAAGAGATCCTTCCCAAACCCAGCACTTGCTCAGGCTCTGGTTCAGCACAGTAAGAGCACCAATGCCGGAGTACCAATTTCCCCACGATTCAGAGAAAATGTCTCTAATTAGTCACAAGCACTTCTTCCCGCAGCTCTCTGGAAGTCTCTCATCCAGGCATAGACAAGCCCTCAGCAAACTCCGGCAGTCTGAGAAAAGCTGAGCCTGAGGTGTTAACAGCTGTGAATATAATGCAGTTAATTTAATTGGGTTGTCCATCCTTGATATTTGAGAAGTCCCTTTTAAATGTTACAACTTTTTTTTAAACAACTGAGTTGTTATTTTCTCCTGAACTCCATTTTCATTTTAATGCTGATGTTCAGCTTCTTCTGCAAATTGAGCAAAGGTAAAACTCTCCCAATAATATACCATCCTTTCGAACAACTTATTTCCTTTTGGTGCAGTTTCAAACAGATAGAACAGTAATGGCCAAAATAAATTTTATCCCAGAAATGCAGAGAGCTAAAAGTTAAGCTTAACTTGTAAAACTTTTTTAAGAGAGACAAAATCATGCCAGCCTTATCACCATGACAGTCACAGTTGTTTAGATTTATTATGCAATGGTAATCAGGCTATACAATAAATTCACTATAGTAATGCATTAATCACTTTGCAAAGAAAAATGAACTACTGAAAGGAAGACAATACATTTTTCTCTCTCTTCTTCCCTGTGGTAAAAACTGGTCCCTAACTCCATTCTTTAGAGAAGGAAGCATATATTTTCACTTCTGCTGCTACATCTCTGATTCGAGCCAATGGCTCAGCAAGGTCACTCTCATTTTACTTCCTACATAACTGAGCTCCACGAATATTTCTCCATGAGATCTTCCTTTAGAGCTAGAAAATACTTAGGTTAAAATGTCTACTTTACTTGTTAGCTGCTTTCCCTGATTCTGCATACACTTTCATTGTGTACAGAAAGTTTAAACTTTTGGATGAGACAACTTTTTAAGTTGATTGAGACGGATCATTGAGGGAATACAGATGTCCAAAAAGGTTTTATAAGAAATGGGATGCTATACAGTGCAAATCAGGGGTGGAACCTTGGGTGAAGCAAGAAAGATGGTATCACAGAGGGACATTTTTATCTTCCCCTCACAAAGGCATATGAGTGTGAATACCCCAATCATCACCCTCCTTCAGGGATAAACTTCAGCCATTAACAGTAAAATCTGTCACCATCTCGTCTCCAGAACTGGTACCTGGTCTATAGGAGCGAGGTAGCAGTGTGTCCCACTGCGTCCCCGTTAGCACCTTTCAACACAGAGTTTGGTTAAGACTTAAATCGGGAAGCCAAAATCCTGCAAAACTCAAAACCACCTCCAAGAGATGCTCCCCGGTATTCTGCCGTGCTGATTAATCCCACTGCGGGGCAATTTGTACCAGCACGTCCTAGAAGAAAAGTCCCTGGGGAATATTTTCTTGCGAGTAAATGCTTTTGTTTTGCTCCAGGATGTATCCCCACCAACCTCCCAGGCAAGATACTGGAAGACAATGAGAAAAGCAGAATTAGCAGGCTCTGCTTCCCCTCATTTTTTCCAAGGAGTAAAGTGAATCTTCATTGAAAGAGCACTAACATCTTTTCCAACTTTTAAAAAAGCAACTTAGAGCCAACAGCAAAGCCCAGGTCTGTGCAGATGGCTGAAAAATCCTCTTTGGTCCACCTTCATCTGTGGCATTTTGAGAAAACTTCTATCTGTCACAAAGGAAAAGCTGGATCTGTCCAAACCTACACTGAAGCTGGAAGGTGTTGAAACTCTGGAGCCGACCAGCAACACCAGCAGAGGGAAAGGCGGTGTGCGGATGGCTGTAGCTGCTCAGCTGCTACTAAAATTAGAATCATAGAATCATAGAATAGTTTGGGTTGGAAGGGACCTCTAAAGGTCATCTAGTCCAACCCCCCTGCCATGGGCAGGGACATCTTCAACTAGATCAGGCTGCTCAGAGCCCCGTCCAGCCTGACCTGAAATTTTTCCAGGGATGGGGCACCCCCCACCTCTCTGGGCAACCTGTGCCAGTGTTTCACCACCCTCAGCGTAAAAAATTTCTTCCTTAGATCTAGTCTAAATCCACCCCCCTTTAGTTTAAAGCCATTACCTTGTCCTGTTGCAACAGGCCCTGCTAAAAAGGTTGGCACCATCTTTCTTATAAGCCCCCTTTAAATACTGATAGGCTGCAATAAGGTGTCCCCAGAGCCTTCTCTTCTCTAGGCTGAACAACCCCAACTCTCTCAGCCTCTCTTCATAGGAGAGGTGTTCCATCCCCCTGATCATTTTCGTGGCCCTCTTCTGGACCTGCTCCAACAGGTCCATGTCTTTCTTATGCTGAGGGCTCCAGAGCTGGATGCAGTACTGCAGGTGGGGTCTCACCAGAGCAGAGTAGAGGGGCAGAATCACCTCCCTCGAGCTGCTGGCCACACTTCTTTTGATGCAGCCAAGGATACGATTGGGCTGCTGGGCTGCGAGCACATTAATGAAACTTGTGTGACAAAATCTGCATGTAGCACCTTGAAGGTACACCCCAAGGTGTTACCTGCAACCACAGAGGCCGCATCCTATCTCCCATTCTTACTTTTATATATAAAATTATAAAATGTTAAAACATGTTTCCTAAAGCCTGTCAGTAAGCTCTGGCTGTATGTTGCACTACAATATTCCTGTTACCAGGGTAAATTCGTGGGGAGGCTGCAGTTAACACTCCCAGGTAAAGAAATGCTCCCTACCCTCCATCCCGCAGAAGAAAAATTATCAGAGTAAGAATTAAATTATTTTCCTTTCAGATGTTGTAAAGCCTCCAGGCAGCATCCTCACAGTCTTTTCAACACAGGTAAATTGAATTCCAGCAAGTTTACTGTATGTGGACCCTTCAGACGAGATATTAAATAACAAAGCCATGACCATAACCTATGAAGAAAGACTGAAAAACGTGGAGTTGTTTAGTCTAGAGAAAAGGAGGCTGCAGCAAGCCATAACAACAGCCTTCAAATATGCAAAGGGTCAGTGCAAAGAGGAAAGGAATGGGCTGTCCTTGGTGTCTGCGGTGACCAGGACATAAAGGACCTGTGCTGCAGGTTAGACAAGGAGAAATGCTTTTGAGAAGGGACGGTGGTGAAGGTCTGCAAAGGAGGCTCCAGGGAGGTGTCACGGTCTCTGTGGGGGGCTTTAACGACAGGTTATGCAAATATCTGTCAGGAATAACATAAGTCTGTCTGACCCTGCCTCGTGGCGCAGGGATGGATTACATCACCTCCTGAGATTTCTTGTAACCCTATTTCATTTATGGTTTTATACAGCCGAGCCCCCAAGGGTAATTTTCCCCACTGCCCAAGCTTTTCCCTTATCTATCCAGTGCTGGCGCATCGGTTCTTCCCACCACCCAATTACTTGATTTGGGATGTGCTCACGTAAATGAAAAGGCTGGTGTTTGTAGAGCAGCCAGGCTACGGCATGGGCTTACACCACTCGGATCTGTCACCTGATTTTTATGGAAATAAGTAAACGAATGGGAGGGTGGTTGGTGTAAGAATGTAAGAATTTGGGCCAAAGTTTGAGGATTGCTTTGAGACGAATTGTGCTAAAAATATGTAAATCTAAAATTTCGGGTGGATTTGCCTGGCATCTTCAAGGGTATGTGGCTTTCTGCTGTTTGAGGGAAAGTCTGAACAGGGCACGCTGCTCAACTCCGCTGCGCCCCAGACAGGCTTTTCTTGGTGGGGACAGGGTGGGCATGGGATGGAGCAGCAGTGTAACTAGCCTGCATCCAGGTCCTTTAACTGCTCACCCCATGAACTGTGCACATGTGTAAGGAAGCAATGCTGGCTGCATTCCTGTGACTGGGAAGATGTGGGACTGCCCCACAGAAGCTGCAGAGAGGGATCCCATTGGTAGCAAAAAAATCTGTTCCCCTGCCACCGGCACACATAAGCATCGCAGGAGGGACTAACCTCAGCCAGATCTAAACACTGGCACTGCTGAAGGAAAAGCCTTGCAAAAGGCAGCTCCTAAATCCACTCAAGTCTGCAAAGCCCCCCAAAACCAGGAGTGCGGGACACTGAGTTGGGCTGTGCTGCCAAGGAGAAGTGAGCCTCCAGATGTGCAACGGTGGCAATGCACCCTCTGACATGCAGTTTGCTATGGGGGGGAAGCAGAGGCTTTTTGGGGTTGGTTCTCACTTGCTTGAATTAGATTCAATTTTAAAATGCGTAAAGCTTCAGTAACTGCAAAATTATCCCTTTCAGAGAAAAAGTAAAAGCAATGCCTCTTCCACTTTAGCCTCCCCAGCTTAATTTCTTGCAAACTTTTTCCTGCCATATATGCCGTGGCAACCCATAATCTAAACCTTTTTGGTGCACTCTCTCGCTGAACTAGAGTATTTATTTTGTAAATTAAATTAGCTTTCTTGATTGCAAACTGGGAAAACTAAAAGTATATCATAAATTGTAAGAAATGTTTAAAAGGATGATGTGTCAATAAATAATCCTTGCACTTAATCTGAAAACCATTAGGTAGTTGGAGCGATGACTGATTTAACACTACCCATTTAGTTTACCTGTGATAACGTGTTATTTAAACTCAAGACTTTATATTAAGTACAATCTGGACTAAAACCTTCATTTGGAAATAATTGCAAAACTTGAGGGGTTTTTTCCTTTTCTTTTTAAAAAAAGATTTAATTAAAAACACAAGACGAAATAAATATTTTAGGCAACCAGCAACAAAATGGGAAAATACCATGTGTTTGGAGTTTTAGTGCCCTCTGAGTGCTGGAATTTATTTGCAGCAAGCAGAAAATAGACAGCAAGCATAAAAATTCAGCAGATTCCCGCTAGTAAAATTATTTATCAAGCTAACAAGGGAGGAACCCTTCTAGTAGCAACAAGCCAGCAAGGAAAAGACGTGCCTTTATATTTTACCTTTGGGTTAGCACACCAGTAAAAATGCCAACTGACAAGCACTTCACATAAACATTTCTTTCTAAATGAGCTGCCTTGTTAGAAAAAAAATCTAAGCAAAGGAACGCTACAGTCAACAGACAGAAAAACCCAGCATGAATACTATATTGCTCCATATTACAGAAAAATATAAATAAAGACATAAAAATAATGTTGATGCATAAATGACTTTAATAAATTAACACTTCATTTTGCATTTAAAATAACTACTTGGGCTGTAAATCTATCTTAGCTTCAATTCTACCAAGAAAGAATACATCCCAGTTATCTATTATTCAGATCTTTCTTACCTCTGGAACTAAATGTATACACACACACACACAAAAAAAAATATATGCGTGTGTGTATATGCATTCACCGTGCTGTTGTTAGCTGTGCTACTCAAGCCCCATTCAAAATTTATCGTATATTTATTTTACGACTGAAACCCTGAAGTCGGTTTTACAGTTTAGTTTAACGATACCAAACTTTGATTATAAATTATAAGTGGCTTTATTGCAGCCTGAAGAGGCAAAAAATTTGGAAACACTCAATTGCCTGATCCCAATTAAATTTTAAAGAAATAGTAAAGCAACACACATCCGCTGAATAGCTGAGCTCTAAGAACTGCAAATTACTCCTGTCGGCTGTACAGCGGGGCTATACCCTCCAAGCACTTCTTTGCTAGAATGAGCATTTGACAATTGTCAGCAAGCTTTAAAAGAAAACCAAACTAAACAAAAGAAAACAAAAAAATAAAAATCCCAAGGATCTTTCTCAAGCATTATTATTTTCATTGCAGAAAAAAATAGCTCGTGGGAGGGTAGGGGGCAAAATCAGACTCAGCGTTTTATCTGATTTGGTAACTCAGGAAGTAAAACCTGCCACAGTTGTTGATAAAGAGGGGGAAAAAAGGAAAGTTTTACACTGAACTGAGCAGTCAGAGGGATACACAGGTTGGAGCAGCATTTCTGACTGATCTCAGATGATTTTCTGGCCACAATTACAAGCCAGACCCTGTATTACTCACTCAGAACTCAGAAGACAGGCAAGAAAGATGGGGAAAGGTAGGGAAAAAAACAAATAACTGGGAAAAAAAAAGTCTTTTTTGAGCTTTTGCTCCCCTCAAAGCCTGGCATTCGCCTCGCCTCTGCAGCAGCTCACAATGCAGGGAGAGAATGCAGCATCTCCCACTCCCTGTGCCAGCGCCCCGAGCTGCTGCTCCAGCCGACCCCGTGCATTTCTGGGACTGGGGGAGAAAGTCTCCAGCTCCAAAATTCCCACCCAAGGGCCCGATCCTTCATTCTTCTCACACCCAAAGAGTCCTGCAAAAACAATGGGAGTTTTGGGTGTGCGGGAAATGCCAAAGTGAGCTGGCATTTGTTAACTGCTGATGGATTACATTAATATGAATATTTGTCTGTAGGGGACAAACACTTTTGAGAAGTGAGCACAACATTATGGGCAAAACATCAGCAGTAATAACAAAAAAGGGTAGAGAGAAACATCGTTGATGTAAACCATGAAATAAATAATATATGTCAACTTTTATGTTTCTTGCCTTTGATCTGGATACAGTTGACATTAAGTCCAGGAATTGATACCTTTTTAGCTGAGAAGATACAAGATGTCAAGTTATATTTTTTAGTGCAAGGCCAACACGTGAAAACAAAGCTAAAGGAGTTGAGGAAGTGAGTGTAACAGAAAACACAGAGATTATTCTGTCATTCGGAAAGAAAACGATGGGAGTTTCCATGGAAGCTGAGTGGTTAATGTAATGCTGTCTTCGCTTTGCCATTCTCTCCTTATTAGAATATAATTTGGGTCCAAGTGATATGGAAATAAACTGTTACTGAGCACGGCAAGGGAGTGCTGCGGGTAGAGCCAATGCAGAATGAGGTCTACAAGATGTACATACGTCTGTATTCCTCCCTCCCTGCTCCCTGCCTGCCTCTCGTCGTAAGGCTGTTTGAAAGTGGAAGCTGTTTGGAAGCACACATAAAAGCATCCATTAAAAGGCATTACATTAAAACTCCATCGGATCCTGCCCAGGTGATACAGGGGCAAGCTGGAGCACCTCCACGGAGCGCAGGGAAGCTGCTCCTGCCTTGGCTTTGGTGGGGCTGAAAAATTTGGCCCACTATTTCTTGCTTGCTTTTCACTAGCACCAGCCCTCTGGCACAGGTCTAAACCCAGAGCCTCTCCATCAGCTCCCCCCACATTCCTGACCATTTACACCAGGTAATCAGGAGCAGAATTTGGCCCTAGGTGTCTACGCTGGAGTTGAAATTGGGTAAATGGGTTGTTCCCATCCACACTTAACAGCTGTTCCTGTCTAAAACCACAGCCAGAAAATCACAGGCACGAAGGAGAAATGCCAAACGTGATTTTCTCCTCTTTAAAACGCGCAGCCCTCCTGAGGGAAACAGCCCTTCCTCTGGGAGACTCCAGATACGCGACCGTGCACCCCTCTCCTTTACAGCCTGGCCTCGTTAATCATTTATGTGCCTTCACACCCTCTTGCCTTAATTTAGCCTGGGCCTTAATCTCCGCAACTTCGGCGAGCTGGTCTGCACAGAAGAGCCGGGGAGCCCGGCTCTGGGACGTCAATAACCCAGCACAATGCCCCTGCACAACACGAAGCCAGCTATTTAATTACCTATCACCACCACCAAAAGTTCTCTTTATTTTGATTAACTTTGAGGGAACAAGGTTCCCCACCATCAGAGTATGTTTAAATAATTACACAATACAGACTAACATGCCTGGAAACACAAAAAGAGGGGGAGTGGGGAGAGAAGAAAGGGAAGACATAAGCTCAGCCTTACTTCCCAATTTAAACTAGGAATGACCTCGGGGTCAATTTTTCAGAGTATCTCAGATCAATTCAATTCTCACCTCCGCTGCCTACCTGCTAGCAAATGAACTTACTGTGCCTTCCAATAGACAGAAATGACTAAAAGGAAATCGCATTTAGCTGCATCTGAATAACCATGGTTATTAGATGATGCGTGCAGAGGAAAAATTACCATTTCCCTTCTCCTTCTCCTCCTTGTGATTGTCATTCTCACCTCAGTGGTGATTAAGACGTAGGATGCTCTCACAGATTGTTAATTAGGTGTTAATATCTGCAAGGGGCCACAGCAAGCTCCTACACCTGAGGTCATTTCTCAGAAGTCGGGCTGTCTCCGGTGACAGTACCTGTAATTCCCATAGCTAGTTTGATTCCCACTCAACAGCTGGAGCTAGTGTTTCTTTCATGTCTGGTTTCATTTCCTATCTGAAATTATATGAGTGCTAATATCTTTATTATCTTTCCCGTAGAAGTGCAATGCTGGAGCATGGCGCAGTGTGTTGTTCATAGGCTTTCTTTTTTTTTTTTTTTCCCACGGCATTTTCAGAACATTTCAAGCAAAAATCTTTACAGTTAGCAAATTTACAGCTGAGGACTCCATTATGGATCAGGAGGGGTAGAAGGTAGGAGGGAAACAATAATAATTTGGGGATGGAAGAAAAGAAAAGCTGCACAACTGCTGAATGATAATGGCTCGAACCTTGGGAAATAAAGGTAATGGCAGGAAGGGGAGGAATTACAAGGACAGTGTGACCTCTACGTGTCTTGCAGGTGCACAAGAGTTATCCATATATATGTGTGTACATATAGGTATTAAGGATACATTGTGTTTAAGAGAGAGAGGGGGCACATAACCGAGCCATGATTTTGCTTACATTTTGACTCATTCAAAATCAGGGTAAAGCTAAGTTATGTGTAATAATTTTCTGAATTATCAGCTCCTGAAGCACCCGATCTTTGTACTCGTGGCCTGGTGCACTCGGGAGACTAAATTCTCATCCCGGCAGAAATGGGACTGATTAACACGGGACTTGGGCAACACCAATGATTTCTCATCCTAGGGTATGAACTAAGGTGAATGACAAGTACTTCAATATGCCAGCTTTCATCCAAAGGCTTCAAGGAACATTACAGCTATTTTTTAACTCCCACAAAAGCCTAGAAGGTAAGAATTAATTATCCAGGCTTATAACTGTGTAAACTGAGATATAAAGAGATCAACGGTAACAGACCTTTAGAAGAAACCTAAGATAACAAGTTTAAAGTGCTTCAGTATTTTGCTGAATCTAGAATCAAATAACTGGGTCAAAGTCTCACAAGTGAGTCAGACTGTAACTCCCAACTACCGGTTTCTTCACTCTCTAAACATCGGGACTATATGTGGAAGCCTGAGAAGTAATTTTATATGTGGGATGTTAAATCAGTACTTTTCCTGTCTCATCAATCTCCTGTACTTCGGTACAGTGTGAATCATTTGGTAAGTGGCACAAATTAGAAAACCCAGAAGAGATGTTAAAAATATTTCAAATTTTTTTTTAGCACTTAACTTAAAATCCTCTAGTAGAACTAAACAACATCAAAAGCCACATCACTGGAAAATATTTTAGAGCTTATTCTAAACACAGGGAAAACTATTAAATTGACTTTGCTGGGAATTTGCGGGGAGTAAAAGCTGTCACATACGGCATGTACTTTCTCTTTGCTCATAAAGACTCAAGATGTTTTCATACTTCAGATTCACAGGAATGAGCCAGAAAGGAGTCTGAGACATAGTGAAGTTGTGCTTTTTTTAAATACTAGAGAACATTTTTTTTAGCTACGTAAAATGACCTGCAAATTGTACAAAATAACTTTGGGGAGAGGAAAAGAAGGGAGAGAGATTACTACCCATTTTTTTATCAAGAATAACATATTACATCCCATTTGAAATAAAAGATTCTCATTTAGACTTAATATAGCACATCTGCTTGAAAAATACATACAAGGCTCCCATTGACTGCAGCGGGAAACTTGCCAATAATATTTCATGGACGTTATCTTGATATCAGCTTCAGAAAATAAAGACATTTTAAAGGGAACGTTAATTCAACAACGGGAAGTTAAAAATAACTCACTTATACGTAAAGAAATTTGATTGTTTTTACAGTTCTTTGCTTTAATTTTCAATTTTATCAGATGTATGGTCTGAGAATAAAACTTAGGCAATAAGGACTAGTTTACAGTGAAGTTGGGCGGTTTGACAACACAGGCTGTTGCCATGAAGAGAAAAATGATGTCACAAACAACAGTCTGACTCGATTGCACATCAAAAATACACGTGAACAGTATGAGGATGCAAAAGGTCTTGCACAAAACACAAATCTCTTTTAAAAATGCATGTGCGAATGCAGGAATAGCAGTGAAAAGTAAGTAAACGTATGTTTTAAGGGTGCCATGATTTCCTCTGTGTGAAAGGTCTTAGAGGTAAACTGGAAAAGGAACAGAAAATATATTTCTGCTCTTTACGGCTCCTTATTCTCCCCATAGTTTTAGGGCTCATCCATATGGGGAAATTATGTAGTAAACTATACCACGGTGCTATCCATTCCCTGGGTGGACACTCCTACTCTAGAGTAAGAGTAGATTTTCCTGCTTAATTTATTTTATTTTGAAAGCAGCTTAAGCTATATTGGCGGGGGGGGGGGGGAATCCACCGTTACTCCTGAATAAGAACATCCACCCAGGGAATTCACAGCACAGCTACCGCGATATAAGTTCAAATCCTGCTTTTTATTAGTACGACGTCCCCTGTAGACATTCCCTTTGTGGTGGAAGAGTGGGCCCCAGGAATTCAACGGGGATTTTACCAAAGCCTGCAGTGGGGCCAGGAGCCCACCCAGGACCCTTCCTCTCACGTGAGATGTAGGTAGGATGCAGTTTAGATCCCAGGGTCCATCATTGCCGCATCCTGCCCTTGGAGCTCTACAAAAGTCCTTCAGAGCCTCTTTGAAAACTGAAACATTAAGTGTTACACACAGTGATAAAAACCACCAGATTTTTTTTCTCGCACTTCATTTTTAAGAGAAAGCCTGGCTACAGTTTGTTATGTCAGAACCAAATTCTACTTTCCAACATCATCGTGCTGACCAGGAAATAATTAGAGGGATATTTTGTTCCTGTTGGTTCCATGATGTTGGAGGATGGAAAAGCTCTTCTGCACCAAACAACATACACTGAAGTAGGATAAAATATGCCTGGGGTTATGTATGTATTGTGAGGGACGTTCACCGGAGCTGCTAGGAGATGGAATAGGCCAAGACATGGCCCTTGGAAAATAACAGTTGCCTTGTAAAATACCACAACGTACCCTTCGTGGTATTTTATGGGACAGCAACTAATTTTGTTATTGGTGTAACAGCGTATATCATAAACACAAATTTCATTCTGCAGTGCTTACTCTGAAAACTCCCAGCAATCCCCCCAGGCTCGAGTGCATGGAGCGACACCACCGACTGACGTCCGCGAACCCTGCTGCCATCTGACCCGCGAGAGACATTATGGTGAGAACCTCTTAACCAGTAACCACCAAATATTCCAGTCACACTCATAAAATGAATTGCCTTGAAATGCTAAAAGTATGCCAGAAATAACATAATTCCTTCAAAGGAGTCAAGTTAGTAAGTTAGACCACGGAGACTACTGTCCACTGCTATAAATGTACGGTCTTAAATTCCCCCAACCAAACCACCTCCATGAATATCAAGTAACCGTGCCTCCAGAGAGCGTGGAGTACTGGAGATTTCATATCTAAGCTTATTATTCCTAATATCACAGAGACACTCCCCTGAATTGTCCTTCTCCTTCCCAAATTCCCCATCTGACCAGATGTCTTTCTCTCTCTTGCTTTTACCTGTCAATCATGTTCACAGCTGAAATTTGATTTCTCTCCCAACAGTAACCTTAGATAAAATATTACCATAGGGGTCAGAACTGTCTGAACCTTGCCATAAAAGTTCGTTAACTCTTCCGAGACCTGAGAGCTATTTGCTTAAATGCAACGGATTTTGCTGCTGTGTTTTTTTTTCTATAATATGTGAAAGTGTAACCACAAAATATTGGAAGGAAGGCACAAGGAATTGTCCCGGAGAGCAGCAGGCTGAGCAAGTCCCGAGATCACAAGTGTCCATCAGGGAAAAAGCTTTTGCTTTTTTATTATTATATGGCTAACAAGAATGTGTATCACTTATTATTTATATAAATCTAATAGTCACATATATAAATTACAGGAACCACGAAAGTTTTCCTATGGGATTATTGAAATTAGAACCATTACACTAAGAACAAGGTGATGGAACGTGCTGCACCTTTGCAATGAAAATACGTACTTAATATATTTACTTCAGCTGAATCACGACTTGGCTCTGTTCTTGCAAAAAGCATATCGCACTTTAAGCGCTCACAAGAAAACAAGTGGTCTGGTTTCCCTCTCATTTACAGTGGTGAAACACAGAAAAAAAAAATGCTTTGCAGGCAAAACCCTACCTGGGGTGTTCCTTGGGGAAGTGAGGGAAGCATCAGGCTCAAAATGAACCTCTTCTGGTGCTCCTTGAGAAACCTATTCCTGCAGCCTATACACCAACAAAAACTCCTCTTGGTGCTATTTAACGTAGAGTCTAGAGCACCGATTACATCTTCCCCATCCTCACTCAACTTTTAAATAATAAAAAATAACAAATAATAAAGAATAAAACAAGCTTAATTCCATGAGCTAATAAAATTCAACTGTTTTCTAATAGCACGTAACTCTTGATCAAAGTGCGGTAGGCTGTACGACAGCCTGTGTTCTTAACCAAAATAGGAGGTTTCATAAAAAAATTCACACAGGAATCTGTCATTGCAACCCTGGTGCTCATTTAAGCCACTTAGTATTTTTTATAGTCAAGGTCAATAAAAATCAGATTCCACAGAAAAAATAAAGTGCCTGTTTGAGTCTAGCAGGGGAAGGGACTGAAAGTTTAATTCCCACATTTTCATTAGCAGTGTATTTTTTAGTCAATGTTGACAGACTGAATGAACACGAATTTCCAGAGGAAAGCAGTGCTGTGAATTAAACTCTATTGTAATTTGTAAGTACCGAAGTCGTCTAACACAGACTCATGATTTTCATCAAGATCTGAGGGAGATCTTCAGAAGACCCATCCTTAATCCCCGTAGCTGATGTCTGAACGCTAGCATTTGAAGAAAAAGAAAGAAAACATTTGCAAAGGATTATATATGAGTTGTGGGACACGGGAGAGCTGCCTGGCTGACAAAAGTACAAAGCCCCATCATTGCAGATGGTTCTCGTAGGCACCTGAAAGTCAGCCTCATTCGAAAGCCCAGGGAACTGCACCACAGACTGTCACCGGCTCCCCGGGGTTGGACCAAAAAGCACCGTCTTAGCAGCAGAAAACAAAGCAATGAAATTACCACCCCTGCTGAAATATGTCAAATTGCTAATGAAAATGAAAACATACCTTTTTTTTTTTTTTTGACCTCAGGTAACAGGGATTTTCACATCACCGTTGTAGATGATTCTCTCGGGTACCTAATTTAGTAAATATATTAAAATAAACCATTATTAAAAGGAATTTTTAACATTGTAAAACATGTCTGTCGTGCCACTATGGTACAGAATAGGACCTTTTATATTCAAATCCTAACTTAAATTTAGAAAGTCTCCGGTACTGTTTATTAACTGTGAGTGAGTGAAGAAGAAATTAACACAGTTTGAAGTGAAGCATTTCTAGCTCACACATCTAGTCTTTACTTCACATTAATAACAGAGGACTCTTACTGACAAATTACCTCAAAACCACATATTTTTGCCTCATCAGTGAATATGAGCTTCTAAGACCTGAAAGCGTGTAGTTTTCTGTATTTCTTTCTTAATGATTGTTATTAGCTGCACTAATGTAATTTGCAAAATAATAATCAATTTTTGTACACACTCCATTATTTTCCAGACAGTAGTTTAATAACAAAAGCAGAGCTGTCATTTCTCCCTGCGGTTACTCACACTGTACAAATTCATCCTGTCAACACATATTCAAAATCTAATTTAAAAAAAAATCAACATAGAGTGAATCTTTGTACAATAAGTGAGATAAGTCAGTGAGTCAATCCACATTTCTTAAATGTGGATATTTTGTTGTGTCCCTTACAGTTAACTTTCTCTCCCTGAGTGTGCATACACAGGCATATACATATATTTTCTATAAACCGCCTGCAGCAATGCTTCAGCTCCATCCATTTATTGTAACCGTACAGCATAATCAGAGCAAGGATAAACCACAAGTCTGATCGGTTTGAATGAGGAAAAAAAAAAAAAAGGCAAGACAAACTATAGGCGCTTTTTCAGCATTTTGATTCCAGATCAGCTCTGCAGCTTTGAAAACAAAAGTCCGCTGCACGTTTGGTGCCAGCCGAATGATCCCTCTCCCACATCCCACCCAAAGGTGGGACAGGCGCATTGAAATGGTCCCCGCACGCCACTGAAAGCAACGTTTCCTTTTTTTGGGGGGGGTTTCCTTTTCGTTTGTTTTTTTTTCTTTTTGAGAAAGGGGACGGTGCTTCCTTAAATGCAATACTTGGCACACGGCCCGGGATCTTTTAAAGCAAATGACTCCCGTAGACCTTTGGTGTCATTTTCCTCAAGATGACCTCTGCTTTCATGACAGTCGGTGAATCCATCCTGTTATTAATGCATGGGGCTGAGAGGAATAGGTACTCAAGCCTCACACCTGAGGAGCATCCAGAAAGCGATGTGGTCAGCCTGCTTTTAGCAGTCTCAGCCTTTGCCGAGGCTATCCCTTCTCTAAAACCACAACCATTCAGCCACATCACAGGAGACCCGAAACAGGATGGCACCAACCTGCTTTCACCGGCAAGGCGCATTGATTCATTTAGCAGCTTTATTTAACTATCAGTTTATTAATAAGGGAAGAGTCAAAGAAAGTAAGACAGCGTGAAGGCAGCTGGAGACACTAAGCAGATTTATTAATTTAAGAAGGCTGATCACTTTCCTTCATTTTATATGATAAAGTTGGTGCAAGAAAGTTATACTTCAGTAAGTTTTTTTACTCTATACTGTGCTATTTTAAAAGGATTTCACAATAAAGGAAACTGAAAGACTGTGCACAGTCTGGAGACCATATCTGGTGTGACATAAATATAGTATTTTAACCATATTTAATCTTACAGTATTCCCTCCTCTACAATGAGTTTGCAGGAGGAAATCCTACAGAAAGGAAAATCTGTTCATCCCACACCACAAAACACTGAATCGCACTGCAGGCTCCAGCAGCTCTTCCTACATATTAAAATGCTTTCATCAGGGAATTTGGAAGCAGTTAAGTTGGTGGGGGGCGAGAAAAAAAAATACTAGGTCTTGCTTGGTTCGCTTTTGGGCTCATTTTCATTGTCACTAATGTTTCACTGCAACAGCTCCAAGTGCTTGAGGGAGCAGGGGCTGTTTGCAGTGGAGAGCACCACAGCTTTAGAAGCTGATACCAACAAATAAAACTGATTCTATCCCCATCCCCTTTAGCATCATGACAGCCCACTGTCAAGGCCTTGGCAAGAACTTTTGTTTCAAAATTGGAGAAGCGGGGTTCAGGCTGCAGGAAAAGTGAATCTGCCTGCTTTCTTATAGAAAAGGGCTTTAAGCTTAATCACATACACACTCTGAGATACATCCACACAGATTTGGGAAACTCAGCCTCAGAAAGCGCCGTTCTCTGTACTTCAGATTCTTTAAAAGCCATGAAATGTAAATCCTGCCCCCCACCCCAATCTTGCTCCCTGCAGAGATCTCAGGGCCTGATCCAAAACGTCATTTAAAAAGCTCCCTTTGATTGCAGTGGGGTTTAGGTTAGTCTCCATGTGAGCACAGGTGAAAAGAAAAAAGGAAGGAAAAAGAAAAGGAAGGAAAGGGGAAAAAATTAAGAACAAGAAAAGGGGAAGAAAGAGGAAAAAAAGAGGAAAAGATGAAAAGAGGAAAAAAGAAAAGAAAATAAAAGAAAAAGATAAAAGAAGAAAAGAGAAGAGAAAAGAGAAGAAAAGAGAAGAAAAGAGAAAAGAGAGAAGAGAAGAGAAGAGAAGAGAAGAGAAGAGAAGAGAAGAGAAGAGAAGAGAAGAGAAGAGAAGAGAAGAGAAGAGAAGAGAAGAGAAGAGAAGAGAAAAAGGAAAGAGAGAAAGGAAAAGGAAAAGGAAAAGGAAAAGGAAAAGGAAAAGGAAAAGGAAAAGGGAAAAGAAAAGGAAAGGAAAGGAAAGAAAAGGAAAGAAAAGGAAAGAAAAGAAAAGGAAAGAAAAGGAAAGGAAAGAAAAGAAAAGGAAAGAAAAGGAAAGAAAAGAAAAGGAAAGGAAAGAAAAGAAAAGAAAAGAAAAGAAAAGAAAAGGAAAGGAAAGGAAAGAAAAGGAAAGAAAAGGAAAGAAAAGAAAAGGAAAGGAAAGAAAAGAAAAGGAAAGAAAAGACTGTGAACAAGATAACAGGGGAAGTGCTCTGTGAACATACCTAGGGGATGGTCAGCCAGCTGAAGCCGCCTGGGTGACACACCGGAGCTAAGCTTTGGCTGGATGCACGGACGGATCCTTAGTCACGCACAGACTCCCCTTTTGTTCCAGGAATTGAATTTAGAAACTGTCGCTCCTGTCCACGGAGAGATGGCAGAGTGGCCCATCAGAACTGCTACCCTGAAACCTCTATACGTTTCCAGAAGTGATGATGAGTTAGACTTTCAGGGTGTCTCCTGAAGAAAGAGAAGCACGCTGCTAGCTTCTGATAGTTTGGTTTTCCTTTCTTGCACTTTGTGTGACTTTTAACAGTCTCCAAAGGGACCGACTCACGCTGGATTGACTGGGAGATTTACTCTCTCTTACCGGGATCTGTGCCAACATGCCTGGGTTGAAAGGATTGAAAATGAGAGGCACGGGCCTGCCACGCCACAGAGGTGAACTTCAAGAGGCACACCCAGCCTGTGACAGCACTGGAGAGGTAAGTAAACTAACACAACAACAAACAAACAAACAAACAAACAAACAAACGTCGGGGGAAGAGGAGGGGTTTACACCGCTACATAGACACCCCCTCCCCTGCCCGGGTTATTTTCAAGCTGCTGGAAGCAAGGGTTTGAGAATCCGTGCCAGAATTCTCCCAAAATGTGCTGTTCTCCCCCGGCCGAGGCAGGTGCCGGGCGGGCAGCGGGGAGGCAAACGTGCGTGCCCTCGCCGTCCTGGGCACCCTGCTCTCCCCGACACCCCGCCGCCCCCGCGGACACTCGAGTTTTAACACCGAAAACCAAGGGATGGCAGGGAGATGCCAGCGCTTACGCTGAAATAGGGTGTTGAGCCTTAACGCCTCTGTACGCAGCCGCTGACATTTCTGCTTTAACGGGGGACAAGCTGCTGAGAACATTTTTCAGGACTGTGCTTCTTTATGAATTAACAATTCAGAGCGGCAACCAGGGACACTCCGTTCCCTACCCCCGCTGGAAACTTGAAGACACTGCTCGGTTTGTTGTTTGCTGGGTATTTTTTTTTCTGCATGGTGCAGAAACACCACTTCTAGCAAACTTCTGCTCTGGCTTTGATTCCCTCCATGCAAGACATCTTACAGAGATGCATTAAAAAATAAAAAAAAAATTAATAAAGGAAATCATATCACAAAGTCCACAGGGCTTCAAACCAAGCAAGGAGAGAGACCATCCCCGTAACTCACTCTACCGTAACTACAGGCCTGCACACTTCACCGCTGCGTTGGAAGTGGCACGGGTTTAAAAGCTAGACTTCGGGGGGGGGGGGGGAAGTGTGTACAGCAGCAGTGAAAGAAAATGATCATTTCAGAGAGCGGTAAGATACGGGCAGCTTGCATCGAGGGCACTGAGACGTTATCACACTGTGCCGGTCAACCAGATACGGTGGTAGATAGCTGGGGCTCGAGCTGGAGCTGCCTATCTGCCGTTACACCTGGCTACAGCCTCACCAATCCCTGGCCTTTTGCTTTTCACTTGAAAAGTTAAGTCACATCCTGGGCTATTTTTGCACCGTGTTGGCTTAGAGCTCACAAATCTGAATGCACTCAGCCCTCAGAGAGTGACAAATGTTATTCTCAGTCCTCCCCCACAATTTCAGGCAGTAAAGAATTAGATGCGGCAGAGTGTACAGTATTTTAATCTATTGATTTGTATCTGCTGTGTCCGAAAAATTCATTAGAGGAGCCTTAGAAGTGTGAAGTGGTTGAGTGCTCAGCTCCCTCCTGAAAAGACGAATTCTCTCAACAGCCGCTCACCTCTGCCACGTCCTGGGGTGCGCTACCTCGTGTTATTCATACCGAGACCTGCATTTAAAACAGATATCTGAAGCATTTGAAGTCCTCCCCCACAATTTCAGGCAGTAAAGAATTAGATGCGGCAGAGTGTACAGTATTTTAATCTATTGATTTGTATCTGCTGTGTCCGAAAAATTCATTAGAGGAGCCTTAGAAGTGTGAAGTGGTTGAGTGCTCAGCTCCCTCCTGAAAAGACGAATTCTCTCAACAGCCGCTCATCTGCCACGTTGCATTTAAAACAGATATCTGAAGCATTTGACTACAGACAGCTCGAGTGTGTGTGTGTGTGTACAAGCTGGATTGTTTTTTGTCCCGGCTGAGCAAACAAAATCTATCCCACTCTCCATAGCTACCCCTGGAATGCCCAAGCCTCATGGCAGCCGCTTACAACACAGCGATTCGGAAAGAGGGAGGGAAGAAAGTTTATAAAAAAATCTTAATTCCTAACATTGAAATATGTAGGATTATTTTTTTTTTCCTGCGTGAAATTTTAAATTCAGCCATCTGAACAGGTGTCAGAAACAGTGGGTCCATTTAGCTCCTCTGATGATCGGAGTAATAAATATAGAGGATTTCCTTTCAATGCAGCACATGCTGAAATGACACCAATGTAGTTCTGGCATCTGAGCAGATAATTCTGATATATGCATCATTTCCTCCCTAAATCCAGGAAGCAGCTACATTCTCTATCTGATATTAGTATATTATGTCAAATAGAAAATGGTATTAAAATTATGAATGATTCTAGATCAAGAACTTCCTACACACTACGCAAAGGGAGGGGGAGGAAACAGCTGCGCAAAAGCTTTCGGAAGGGAAAGGAAAAAAAGAGCTGGGAAAGTTCATTTTTTAAACTGAAAATTTGCTGCCATGTTTCACGTGGGGGTAGTTTTCAAGTGGCATTTTGATTCAGCACAGGTGTTTTTGTTTTAAAAGGGTGAAGAAGACTTTCTAATAAATAGAAGGTCTCACCGCTCCGTTTGCAAACAGGCGCTTCTCGCACAGCACTTGCCCAGCAGTGGCGAGAAATTGTTCAAGAAATAAATACACACCGGTGTGACCAGGATATTTCCCTCCCTTCTCCCCTCTTTTTTTTCAGATGTGGTCTGGGATGACATTTCTCGAGCAGGGAAAACGCTGCAGCACAAACACAAAAATACTCTTGGACTCGCTCAGCAGAAGCCCGGAGGTCAGGCAGAGGGTTATGTTTCATTTTAGGGGGGGGAAATAAAAACGGCTTAAGGGTAAGGTGGGATGGGGAGGGAGGAGAGGGCTGAGCTGCAGTGCACACCATTTCCCAGCCAGCAAAGGGCTGCCCTCCGTGCACGTATCTCCCGGCACCAGTCACATGAAAGTTCTTTGTAATGTAGTTAATAAATGGGAAAGCGCTATAGGACTATGGGAGAAATAGGACGTTGTTAGTGATGCGGGGATTAAGACAACGCACGCCTTTTGACACACAATTGCCCAGTTAGGGCAGCGTTCCCCCTGCTTTAGCCAGAGCGGTACCTGCGGGAGAACAGCAGGATCCTGCTCCCCTTTGAAATCCCCAGGGATTGTACCTCCGAGCTCAATGGGAGCAGGATCGAGGCCAGAGTCAAGCGAGGGGTGATTAATGAATGTAGGTTATTCAGAGCAGAGCGGTTCCAATTAGTCCTCAGCAAGCAGTCCTGCGGCAAAGGTGGGCGCTCCCCTGCAATGATTCATACAAAGAACCCCAATACTTGCTTTGCTTTAGTGACCATTAAAATGTGCATCTATTTTTTTCTCCCCTTCAGCTGGGCAGTTGGTGTATTTCAGGCTGAAATTCAAGTGCAGCCTAAGGAAGGCTGCATTTTTTTTTATTTGCAAAGCAAGATTGCAATTTGTCATGGCGATGCCAAACTGGGAAAGCCTTTTTTGCCTCTCAGGTTGGGTGTGTGATGGGAATTTTCCCTTTTGCACTCAGTCTATTTCTAGGAAGGATTTCTCTTATCGCTGTTCAAACAGGGTGGTTTTTTTTTCCCTCCGAGAAAGAAGACACTTCAGGGAGGCAGCAGTGCACCCCTCGCTCTGCGCCACTCAGTCAATTCACAATACTTTTAAAATCCTAGTGCCTGCTCCTAACTTTGCCTGCGAGGAAACTTGGAGCAGCAGAGGGGCGCGGGGATGAGGCTGGACCAGAAGTGGGTCCCGCTCGGGGGGCTTGGGGCTCCGCACTCCCTCGGGGGCTGCAGCGCCGCTTCGGCGGGGGCTTTGCCGAGGAGAGGCCTCATCCCTTCCCTTCCTTAGGGCAGGGCTCCTCCGGGAGCTCTCGGCAAGGGCAGCAGCGAAGCCTCTAAGCAACCCCCTGTGAAAAAATCTGGGCATCAGTAAAGGCTCAGCCAGGGAAGGGGAGGTGGGAGAAGAAATAAAAAGCAGCCCTGTCTTTATGAGAGGAGATAATTCTCTGCTTGGCCAATAGCAACCAGTTTACCCACAGATTACACATTAACCAGAAAATGGAACTCGAATTAACCAGAATGTGGAGCTTGAACCATTACTCAAACCCTGGTGCAACAGCAGGTCAGATGCCAAAGGGCAGGTTGGTGCCCTGGCGCTGGGGAGGGGCGAGGCGCAGCATCGGCATCGGGGACCACGGCCACCGACGCCTGCTGTCACCCACGGCAGGGCCGGGTGTCCATCCCCTCCGGAGAGACCTCAGCAGGAGCAGGTTGACCTCCAGCAGCACCCAGTGCGCACTGACGCAGGCTCTCGTGGGTGCAGGCGCCGTGGGGGGGGTTCAGGGCCACATCCTGACCTCGGCACACAGGGCAGGATGGGGTCCAAGCCGTGGACTGGACCAAAAGGGAAGAGGAACGGCAACAGGTCTTCTCCTTCCAGTGCCGCCAGTGCCCGGGAGGGATGACCTTACAGCTGGGAAGAAGTTGCACCAACAGCGGGTGGGGGGGAAAGAAAGGAAAAAAAAAAGGGCTGGGTTTATGAGCCTGGGTCTGGAGATAAAACCCCCATCCTGGAGGGGCTGGAGCATCCTTCAGAGAGGCCTCTGCTTCTCAAATAAACTGGGTAGATAATCCCATTCAAAGAGCGGGAGAGGACTCTGCATATGGGCACTGGAGGCTCTCGGGGAAGGTGGCTTTAAACGAACTGGGTTGAGGGTTTGAGGAGCCTTTCGAAGTCGAAATGCCCTTTGACATGGAGAACTGCAGTGAAGAGGGGCTCAGAGACCTGAACATTTCCAGCACATTAACCTTTGGATTGATTGTTTAGGACAAGTAACTCTCAAAAGTTGGAGGAAGCCCTCTGAATTTTTTTTTTTCTCTGCTCCTCAGTTCTGGGCCTTCTAAGGCCTGTAGCAAAAAAAAAAAAAAAAAAAAGAAAAAAAAGACAACCACAGGGCAAACGAAAGAAGAAGGGGAGGAAAAAGCAAAGAAAAGAAAAAAAGGAGGCAGTATGGACCCAAATGGCAAGAAATCTTTCGATCTAGCGTTAAGTGGCTCTGTGACAAGCCAAGCCTGATACGGTGTCATCTCTTACTAGAGACAGGCATGCTTTGCTGGGATCAGATGATAAGAGGATGTGAAGTCTTCCCTTTCACTTCACTCCATCATAAAACAATCAAATATAGGGCCGTATCATGTCATCACATTTTCAAGCAGACCTCCCCTTTGAGATCTCCTAAAACCTGGTGGGATGATCTGAGTCACTGAAACTGAGCTCATTGCAATACTGAGAAGCCAGAAGCAGCACCTGAAAGCTCACATTTTTCATCTACCTGAAAGATAACTTGATTTCTAGTTGGCGACAATTTTCCATTTTACACGAAGCTATCCTTTTCCTTCTCCCCTCCTGAACATTATTGAGTCCAGCTCTTGTACCAGCATCACCCCTTCGCCAGGCAGTACGCTGAAGTACTGCTCTCGGAGTTATTAAACTTTAAACTACAGACTAAGAAACTGAGTACGGAATCAAAAAAATGCAGTTTATTATTGTAGATTATTCTCTCTTTTGATATAACCATAGAGTCGAGAATGAAAGAAAAGCACATAGGAACATCACACGTGGTTAGTTAGTAACTCAAGATATAAAACAATTTTGCACAGCAAAATATGTAAAAGAAAAAGTAACTGACAAGATTTTTTTATATTTATTGTGGTAAGATTTACTTTCCTTTTTTTTTTTTTTTTTTAAAAGACAGGATATCAGTCCCTGAAAATAAAATTTGCTGATTATTGCCTTTAAAACTGTGGAATTTTTGAAGTTACAGAAAATCCAGTTCTGCACCACAATACAACTGTAAAAAAATCTGCATCATTTTAAAACTGTGCAGTAATGCCATCTTTATAACTGCATAAATTGTATTAGCGTTCTAAACAGGTTCGTAATTTTTTTTTTGTTTTTGTATTATATGCTTGCAGGTTATATCTTAGTGCAATTCAGTCCCAAATACTTCAATTTTGGAAAAAAAAAAAACAACCCATACATTTTAAATGTAAAATACCCCTATAGATATAAACAGGGGTGCCTCCCCCTTTTAATACTTTGGTTTTCAAATACAGTCAGTGGTATAGCAAGGACTACATATACCCAACTTATATTTAAGTTGCAAGCACATGCTGCATAAACTACTTTTTAAAACAGTCCCGTTGCAAATTCTACCCCCCTTTACATCACGACAGTAAACAATTTAGTGCATCAATCTTTAAAAAAAAATCTACATCTAAACAGACCTAACTCTTTCGAATTTATCTATAACATTCCTTTATCTGTAGCATACATTTTAACTGGGCTAACAGATGACAGAAACTAGAATTAAATTATATACTAGGAACCCAGAGCATTCCACATTTGACAATGACCAAATGCAAAAGGAAAAAAAAATCAGGCAGATCACTTAAAATTAATTTTTAGACTGTTTTAGGCAACAGCATGGTTTCAATGTCCCCCCCAAGTGGGATGTGAATTTTGTTTTTGAACATCTTTCCAAAGTTCTTTTTGTGTTTTTTATAATTTTTTTTGCCACATTAGGTTATCAAAATCCATTCTGGCATGTTTTTTGAGAGGGAATGCTTCAGTGCATTTAAAAGGAAGTCTGAAGTTTTGAGTAACTCAAAGCAGTTTTAGAGCAGATGCAAACTTTAATGGGGAGGAAGAGGAGGAGGAAGATCAAAGGTTGCACTTTTTTGCTTTCAACCCAAAAAAGTGATGAGGCAATAAAACAAAAGGATGAATGCCATGCCATAATAGTCTCCAAAAGTCCATTTCCAAGCAAAAGAAAAAAAAAATAATTATACCGTACATGACCAGCATGCAGGGTTTTTTATTAATATAATGTCTCTTTTTCATAGTCTTTCGAAACAGTTATAGTTCATTGTTGCTAAGACAAAATAGCAAGCGTAATGCATGAGATGAGTATGGGATTCTAATGGCAGACTAAAGTCTCACGTTTGGCAGATTAAGGCCAAAACTCACATGAACACACCGAAGGTTGATGCAGGCTTGATTTTGGCAGGTTGATCTAGGCATATCTCTAGTTTTGCACAACAACGCTAAAAACTGATGGAACTCAGCAAGCTGGAGTCTAAAAATTTCACATTGTTTTTGTATTTTTTTGTTTTTGTTTTGTTTTTTTTGTTTTTTTTTTATTTTATTTTTCTTTTTGCAAAGCTCAAATCTCATATGAAGAACTCAGGATGGCAAAAAAAAAAAAAAATCTGACTTTTTTGGACACAGCAAGCTCAAAAGAAAAAAAAACCTCATGAACTTAAAAATATATATATATAATGTGGATGGCAGGTTTCAAAGAAGAGCAAGCTTCATATGAAGAACTGAGTTGGTGGCGAGTTGGATCTTTTAAATTTAAAAAAAAAAAAAACCACAACAGCAAGCCCCCACAAAAATAAAAAAAATAATAATAATAATAAACAGAAAAGAAACTCATGTAGAACTTTAGGTCGGCCAACACGGAGCGAACCCACCTTAAAAAGAAAAACAAAAACAAAAACCAACCCAAAAAACAACTTTGTTTTAAAATTGTTTTGAGTTTAAAAAAAAAAAAAAGTAATACAAGGTGGCAAGCTGGGTTGTCGCTCTAGCAAAGCCCCCAACAACAACTCACACGGAGAACTTTTAGTTAAGGTGGCAAGGCTGTGGGAACTCACATGAAAAACTCTGGAGAGGAAGGGTTGTCGCTGCTGGATCCGTTTTCTCTGAAGCCATTGCTGACCAGCTTCTCGTATTTTTCCTTGTAGGCGTCCCTCTCCCGGACCAGCCTGGAGATCTCCTGCTTTAGGTGCTCCACTTGCTGCAGCAGCTGGTTCTTCTCCGACTCCGGGACGTGCCGCTGCTGGACCCTCTTGAAGCGGCAGGACTGGGCATAGCCCCTGTTTTTGAGGGTCCTCCTCTTCTGCTTCAGCCGGATCACCTCTTCCTTGCTGACGCCCCG
>NW_008795126.1:4756428-4758785 GCF_000699145.1 Aptenodytes forsteri | reverse complement strand
ATTTTCTTTCCTTTTTTTTTTTTTTTTTTAAAAGACAGGATATCAGTCCCTGAAAATAAAATTTACTGATTATTGCCTTTAAAACTGTGGAATTTTTGAAGTTACAGAAAATCCAGTTCTGCACCACAATACAACTGTAAAAAAATCTGCATCATTTTAAAACTGTGCAGTAATGCCATCTTTATAACTGCATAAATTGTATTAGCGTTCTAAACAGGTTCGTAATTTTTTTTTTGTTTTTGTATTATATGCTTGCAGGTTATATCTTAGTGCAATTCAGTCCCAAATACTTCAATTTTGGAAAAAAAAAAAACAACCCATACATTTTGAATGTAAAATACCCCTATAGATATAAACAGGGGTGCCTCCCCCTTTTAATACTTTGGTTTTCAAATACAGTCAGTGGTATAGCAAGGACTACATATACCCAACTTATATTTAAGTTGCAAGCACATGCTGCATAAACTACTTTTTAAAACAGTCCCGTTGCAAATTCTACCCCCCTTTACATCACGACAGTAAACAATTTAGTGCATCAATCTTTAAAAAAAAATCTACATCTAAACAGACCTAACTCTTTCGAATTTATCTATAACATTCCTTTATCTGTAGCATACATTTTAACTGGGCTAACAGATGACAGAAACTAGAATTAAATTATATACTAGGAACCCAGAGCATTCCACATTTGACAATGACCAAATGCAAAAGGAAAAAAAAATGGGGCAGATCACTTAAAATTAATTTTTAGACTGTTTTAGGCAACAGCATGGTTTCAATGTCCCCCCCAAGTGGGATGTGAATTTTGTTTTTGAACATCTTTCCAAAGTTCTTTTTGTGTTTTTTATAATTTTTTTTGCCACATTAGGTTATCAAAATCCATTCTGGCATGTTTTTTGAGAGGGAATGCTTCAGTGCATTTAAAAGGAAGTCTGAAGTTTTGAGTAACTCAAAGCAGTTTTAGAGCAGATGCAAACTTTAATGGGGAGGAAGAGGAGGAGGAAGATCAAAGGTTGCACTTTTTTGCTTTCAACCCAAAAAAGTGATGAGGCAATAAAACAAAAGGATGAATGCCATGCCATAATAGTCTCCAAAAGTCCATTTCCAAGCAAAAGAAAAAAAAAATAATTATACCGTACATGACCAGCATGCAGGGTTTTTTATTAATATAATGTCTCTTTTTCATAGTCTTTCGAAACAGTTATAGTTCATTGTTGCTAAGACAAAATAGCAAGCGTAATGCATGAGATGAGTATGGGATTCTAATGGCAGACTAAAGTCTCACGTTTGGCAGATTAAGGCCAAAACTCACATGAACACACCGAAGGTTGATGCAGGCTTGATTTTGGCAGGTTGATCTAGGCATATCTCTAGTTTTGCACAACAACGCTAAAAACTGATGGAACTCAGCAAGCTGGAGTCTAAAAATTTCACATTGTTTTTGTATTTTTTTGTTTTTGTTTTGTTTTTTTTGTTTTTTTTTTATTTTATTTTTCTTTTTGCAAAGCTCAAATCTCATATGAAGAACTCAGGATGGCAAAAAAAAAAAAATCTGACTTTTTTGGACACAGCAAGCTCAAAAGAAAAAAAAAACTCATGAACTTAAAAATATATATATATAATGTGGATGGCAGGTTTCAAAGAAGAGCAAGCTTCATATGAAGAACTAAGTTGGTCTAGATGGAGATCTTTTAAATTTAAAAAAAAAAAAAACCACAACAGCAAGCCCCCACAAAAATAAAAAAAAATAATAATAATAATAAACAGAAAAGAAACTCATGTAGAACTTTAGGTCGGCCAACACGGAGCGAACCCACCTTAAAAAGAAAAACAAAAACAAAAACCAACCCAAAAAACAACTTTGTTTTAAAATTGTTTTGAGTTTAAAAAAAAAAAAAAGTAATACAAGGTGGCAAGCTGGGTTGTCGCTCTAGCAAAGCCCCCAACAACAACTCACACGGAGAACTTTTAGTTAAGGTGGCAAGGCTGTGGGAACTCACATGAAAAACTCTGGAGAGGAAGGGTTGTCGCTGCTGGATCCGTTTTCTCTGAAGCCATTGCTGACCAGCTTCTCGTATTTTTCCTTGTAGGCGTCCCTCTCCCGGACCAGCCTGGAGATCTCCTGCTTTAGGTGCTCCACTTGCTGCAGCAGCTGGTTCTTCTCCGACTCCAGGACGTGCCGCTGCTGGACCCTCTTGAAGCGGCAGGACTGGGCATAGCCCCTGTTTTTGAGGGTCCTCCTCTTCTGCTTCAGCCGGATCACCTCTTCCTTGCTGACGCCCCGCAGCTGCCGGTTGAGCTCCCGCACCGACATGGTCACCAGCTGCTCGTCGGAGAAGCGGTCGTCGAAGTGGAGG
>NW_008795126.1:4754747-4756082 GCF_000699145.1 Aptenodytes forsteri | reverse complement strand
GCCGCGGCCAGCTGCTGCCCTCTAGCATAGCCATCGAAGGCGCCGGGCAGCGGGTGGTGGCTGCTGTTGATCAGCGCCTCCACCGCGTCCTCGGGGCTGAAGCCCAGCGCCTCCGGGTTGAGCTGCTGCGGGTAGCCCGTCATCCAGTAGTAGTCTTCCAGGTGGGTCTTCTGGTCGGTGCCGGAGCCGGGGCTGGGCGCCGAGAAGCTGGGGGACGGGGGCACCGAGCTGCAGGGCGTGCTCATCGGGGTGGAAGAGAGCGATCCCCCGGCGATCAAGCGGCCGCACTGGCTGATAATGCGATCGGTCTCCACCGGCTCCTTTTTCACTTCAAACTTCATCAGATCGAAGTCATTAACATATTCCATGGCCAGGGGACTGGTGGGCAGGTCGGAGCTGCTCATTGCCAGTTCTGATGCCATCCTTTTGCTGCTGACAGTCCTCCAGAAAGGGTGCGCTCCGGGAGCGAGGGGACTGCTCTGAGTTGCCACCGGGTGAGCCAGCTTGATTTTTGGCGAGCTCTGCTCCGCTCTCTCCTGCCTCTGCCTCTCGCCACGGCCCCTCGCAGCCTCCGCTCCAATTCGCCCCGGCGGCTCTCGCTCCCGCTCCCGCTCCGCGTTATCCTTTGCAGAGTCTCCGCTGCCGCTGATGCATCAGAGCGAGGGGCTCTTGCTATTCGCCTTTTGCATAAAGGGTTTTTTTTTTTTTCCTCCTCTCTCCCTCCCTTCTCTCTCTCCTCTCTCTCTCTTTTGCGGCTTGCAAACTGCAGCTGGAAGTGTTAGCTGGTGGTGTTGCGAGTAAATTTGTTGTTGTTGTTGTTGTTGTTGTTTTGTTTTCTTATTTTTAACACTTCATGGTGCCTTTCCTCCGGGCTTTCTCGTGCAAAGTGCAGAGCGAGAAGAGAGGTTCATCGGGGAAGGGAGGAGGGAAAAGAGAGCGAAGACACACACACAAAAAAAAAATCAAAGTCGATATCGCAACCAAAATAATAATAATAATAGTTTAAAAAAAGAGAGAGAGGAAAAAAACCCTCGACCCCAAAGCTACAGCAAGAAGGTGAAAAATATTTTAAAGGTTTCATCCAGCAGGAGAGTTTAAAAGCATTGCTGAGTTTTATAGCGCTCCTGACGTCAAATGGGAAATTGACTCGGCGGCCGGACCAATGGGCTGCCGCCATCCCAGCCCTCATTAGCATAATAGTATAGAAACAAGGAAACTTTTCGGAGCTGTCAATCAGGGCCCCATCAGCTGACTGTCAGCTGGGGAGCGCCTTAACCCCTTCCTGCCCGCCGCCTCCCGCCGGACTCACCGGGTAAGCGGATACGGGGACGGGGA
>NW_008795126.1:4715832-4753873 GCF_000699145.1 Aptenodytes forsteri | reverse complement strand
GCCCCCCGCCTCGGTCCGGGGAAACCCGCAGCCTCCGGGGCTGCCAGGCTCGATTTTCCGACGGGGCTTTATGGGAATATCGATAGAATTAAAGTTACTTGTAATTCCGTGATAAATGAGATGTCTCTAGTAAGTAAGATTAAGTGCAGTGCTATAAAGTTGTTTATCTGAAAAGTAATTCTCAGAAACCTGACTTCTGACACTTGGTCATATATTAAACCAGCTTCTTGAACATTGTACTTCAAATCCTCCCTTCTCCCCTTGCCTGGTCCCTTCCCCCTCGGAGTTTGCTGTTTATAACTGCGCCCAGGGTATTACTTTGTAGGTGCGGGCAAGTCTCTGGGTAATTTTTCACCGACTGTGAAAACCATCATTTGCAATAGCCAAAGAATCTCTGCTTAGGAAATAGTACTTGGCTAGTGGATTTACGAATGGATAACATCTTCTGACTATGCCATTATCAGTACGGGTGCCAGTACTAAGGTCTAGAAAGTCATACAGCATGTACTGTTCCTGGCAGCTAAAAAAGGTAGGGCATACTGCAAATTTAGGAAGATAACTACATCTAGAAATGATCATAGAAGCAATTCTGTAAAGCTAAAAAATGCTACCGACATGGCTAACAAAATTAAAATACAGTTCTGCATGGTCCCGAAACACACCCGCACACACAGAGCCGTGGACATCTGCTAGCTTTATCTTACAGATTGCGATTCATGACAAAGTTAGTACAACTTAACTACTCGGGCTGGCTTTCCTATTTCTTCACATCGCTGGAATCAACAAAACTTCCAGGCTCACAGCATAAATCCCCCTAGGACAGTCCAATCCCCTGTATTTGTTTTTTCCCTGAGCAAGATGAATGTGGTACTGTATATCACTTAACATGCTCACCTATGAGAGACATAAAATGTGTGCTAATATTTTTAAATGAAAAGGTTATTGCTTTTGAGAATGTACAATTGTAGTATTTCACTTGCCCGTTTGATAGATGGCTGTGGAAATGTGGCTCCAGCCCCATAAAATAGTTTGTTTGGACGTGAGGATTCAAAGTGCTACATTTGCAAATGAGTAAATTTCCTGAGTAAACTCTGAACTCTAGACAAAGAGTATGAAATTGTGTGAGCTAATGGGGACCGTCTCTTAATTGATACCAATGTAAGCAAGTGCTGCAAATTAATTGAAGCTCTGACCTACCAGAACAGCAAGTAAAATTACTAGTTGTACAATATTGTTCTTGTGTGATTGTTACACAGAACTGCTGCACCAAAATGTCTCTACTGTTCAGCGCAGCAGAGAAAAAAAGATTATTAACAATTTTTGGATAACCTTCAGAGGCAATATTCTCCTCCCTACACTATATAATTCTCATTTTAGTAGTATTTTTCTTTATTATTTGGCTATTCACAATGGGTGTCTAAACATTTACAGTCCTCTATTAACAGTGTTTCTTCCATAACAATCACACACTTTCATTTCAATTAGAGCTATTCAGTCTTCAGTTTTTCCACAATTATCGCAGGCCAATTCCCCCAGACTGCTCCCTTTTCCCAGCACTGTTTGTAACAATCCTGCCCTGAGCCAGGCAGAGGGAAAACTCCAGCGTCCCTCCCATAGCCTCTTGCTCCGGTTTGTTTTTAAGCATCTCTGTTCGACGACAGAACGTGGAGCCCTGCTTGCTCCCAGTTTGCTGCTGACCTGGTTCATAAGCCTTCAAACTAATGTATATTTATTGTGGGAGAGTTTTCTGACAAATCGCGCAGGGGGACGTGAAACATTAACTCCAAATACACTCGGATCGCCCTGCATTGGGACGAGCACGTCAGCAGCATATGCAAGAACTTCCATCGGTGAAATGCGTGTGCGTGTGTGTATCTAACACAGAAGATTTAGCAGAAGCGAACGTGCAGGTTATGAGTTATATGGACTCAGAGTGTAATTTGTTATAACTTAAACACATATCAAGACCAACACATTAAGTACAGTTACTGCTTCTTTTGTTTATCTAGTGTCTTATTTTATGGTGCAGAACTAAACAGTGTCCGCTGAATTTAACTATGAAACCAGCCAAATTGATTTCAGAAAGAGTTCTTCAGAGTAACAGAGTGATAAGGCATAAACTGCTCCTAGGTGCAGTGCTAGATAAATCCTTTTAACAGTCTTCAGATCAGTTAACAGGGTAAGTAAATCACATATCACTGTTAGCAGATTTATGGGAGAGAATTAATAGAATCAAACGAGATAATCTGGTAGGGATAAAATTGCTGAGGAAACAGTCCTGCCTTATATTGGAGGGTATGAAACAACAGTCTGATTACTGGGAGTCGTTATGGATTGGTGAATTATGAGCTAAATCATCATAAGAGTAATTCAGTATTTATTAATTCTTTTCTCTTTAAACAACTCACAGACGCAAATAAAAGCCTCTCTCTCTTTGAAGACACATTCTTTATATATTTTTATTGGATGTAATTTTTCTTTATATATTTTTATTGGGTAATTTACTCCTCTCTCTCTTTGAAGACACATTCTTTATATTTTTTTATTGGATGTAATTTACTATTTGCATTACCTGTATTTACTTCATAATTGAACATTTTGCATTCAAATTTATGTAATGCGTTATGCTTGAGAATATATTTCTCCCTTATTAGCATAAATAGTCACTTACCTCATGAATTACTAACAAAGTTTATCTGAAAATGTAGGTATATTTTTTATTAAGTGGAACACAAACATATGTACAATAAATTCTGATTTGCCAGTAGCGTTACAGAAACACAGAACAGCCCTGCGTCGGAGAAGAGGGAAAAGAAGCAGCAGCGAAGAAGCAGAATCTATTACCATGTGTATATATGTGACAATAATTTCTTCTGTCAACGTTTTGTTTATTTTAATACAGAATGGGTGACTCAAAGGTTTACTTTAGAAGGAGCAGACGAAAAAGGATCTGCAGAGTGAATTTCTTCTCTCTGTTCCCCCCAATACTTTCCGATGGACTTGGCTAACTGAGGCTGTGCCACTGCAGTCTTTGCTCTGGCTGAGTTCCTGCTGACCCGGTGCACGCCATGAATGTATGCTGCTCTAAACTCAGTTTCTCAAACATTTCTCTCTTTCCACTAATCCTGTTTTTATGCTTGGCTTTAAATCCAAATAATCAATATAATTTAGGCCCATTCTGCAGTATTAACGCAACCTTACTTATGCAGAGAAAGCCCCAACCCTATTGACTTCAAGAACTGCAGGATTGAATCCTTGATCCCATTGAAACCAATGACAAAACTTGTATTGATTTCAGTGGAAGCAGGATCGGGTCCTTGACGTTAGCAATTTGTTTGTGTCAGAGGACTGGCGCTACCAGAAATAAGAGACATCCGGAGCTCTGCTGGCAGGAAATCAGGTCTGCTCCCCAAAATTCAAAGGCAAAATTCCCAGTTAACTTGTGGTGGATCTCCTTTACGCTCAGGTTTTATCGTCATGATACTGCACGCTAGGATGCCTGTATATTTTGTATGGACGCATAAAGCCAGTCCTCCTGGGAGCCTTCAGATGAGCACACCTATAAATGTAGCACAGCAAAATGAGCTACTTTTGCCACTCTCGCTTTTCCCAAGCCTGGTACAATCCATTTCTGTGACGACAGTTTTCTGCCCCATACGCATCTGATACTGCTCTTTTATTTTTAAGGCTGAGAAAATCTTCCCTTTAAACTCACGCTGAGCATCAAATTGGACTCCACTTGCGACTGAACATCTTGGCTGTCTCTTCCTTTCCTCCATCAGCTCCAGTGTATTTTATGTAGAATTCTCTCTGTTAATGAAACTTGCTTCTCCTCTCTCTTCACTTTCCAGTTTTGCATTAGTGTTACCGAATCCACCAGACTTGCCACGTTTCAAAACTGTGCAAAAGGAGAGAAAAAAAATGTTTTCTTTTCCTATACAGTCTCCTATTTGGCCATTCTGCACAGACCCTGAATATACAACCTCTATTCATTTGTATGTAAAGTTTCCGTTGATAAATTAGAAAAAAGTAGTTTGAAAAGGCAGGCTTAAATGCACGTCTTGGTTGCTTTTGTGTCGCATCCGAGAGGGCTTGTGTTTCAGCTCTAGGAATTGTGAGGTATTAGCAGCTGCTTCGATTTTATTCCCCTGGAAGTACCTGACAGCCGCGATGTGGAAGACGCCGCATCGGTGCTACACCTGAGTGCGTGAGTTTGCTCTGTGTACTCTGAGTCCGAATGAAGTGATGGCTTTTTAGCAATCAGAATATTTTCATTGCTTGCTTATAATGTTCATAAAATGCTAGAAATATTCCGAATAACTTTGTATGATCCAGAAATAATTTCTCTATCTGAAGAGAAGACAGCACAGAGGTGCGACTGAAAAGCTGCAAGTGACTCTAAGACGTGGCTAAAGGTTGGTGTCACAAGATTTGTACTGTGCTTGTTTCATTATTCATGTCCTAGTTTACTAATTTTCATGAATGGCTTTGCCTAAATGTAAAAATCAATGAAGACATTTTGATGCGAAAAAATCTATTTATCTAAAAGAAATAAAAACTGAAATTACAATAAAGACTTTTATCAAGCTTTATGGTGGAATTTATCATTCATAACTCGGATGATCATGTTCAGTTATATAATGTGGTGTTTGGTCTGAAATTATCTGAAGTGGGTAAATAGAGAACCTGGTAAAAACTCGTGCACAAATTAGTCTGAAAACTCGACAGAAGCAGAAAACTAGTATTAGTTAAGGGAAGAGAATAAAGCAATTACATTGATGTTATGTATCTGAGCTGTCCTGATAATGTCCTGCGATATGCACGCTGCATTTGTATCTATTTTAACTCAGAAAAATCATTGCTGCTTTTCTCCCTTCTGCTCTGCATTAAGTTGTTTCAACAGTAAGGAACGGTTGCAGTGGCAGCATGAAAAAATAAGTGAATTTTATATGCTATCTCTTTCTTAAAGTCAACCATCAGTAAGTGGTGAGGAGGGCATGATTCTGACATGATGTTTTGATGTGTAGCTGTGAAGGTTGAGACGGTCTTTATTAAAAGTTACGAACTTCAGTAAATTTTAAACAAATCTGTGATTTAATGTCTTGAAGTGCGAGATGGCACAGACTCATTAATTTTTGGTGATAAACTGCGCTGTGTGCGATGGGCTGAGCGCCATGCTCTGGGCTTATTCAGTATAAACAGTAAAATACGATAACTGCTTAAAGTAACTGATGGGGTCTTTAGCAACACAAGGTTCTTGGCTTACATGACCTGAAAAGGTTCATTATAACAGAGGAGGGCTGGCGTTGAGCCCTCCCCGGCTCTCAGAGCTCTCTGTGCGGGGAGGGTCACTCTCGGCGCAGGGGGGGAGGTATAAAGTGAAGCCAATTCCAGGCGGCAGCTTTTCCCCCCACCGTGCACTCGGGTGGCACTGATAGAAACAGCTACGGGAGGTGTAAGGGGAGAGAAATCAGGGCAAAAAGGCTTTGCACAGCAGCAGTAAGGAGAGCCACTTAAAATAAAAATAGATGGGGGGCTGATGACTGCGGCACAGATGAGAAGGGAGCTCTGAGCCCTGCACCCCCCGGGCAGGACCTCTGGTACTCTGTCCATCTCTGGAGTAGGTAGGGTGCTTGCCCACATGACAAAGGTGCCTCAGACATGAGGAGAGCTGTAGGATGAAAGGTGGCTATGAGCACAACGTATTATAAATCAAAACCCCAGATGAGCTGTACGTATAAGAGCACATAAGGATCTTACGTTACCTCCAACCTTTAATTATCTGACTGAATCTGGCCTAACCTGCTTATCTTCTGAGCATTACTCATCAAGCTCTGGCAGGAGGAGGTGTTAATGAATACGGGACAGGTTTGGAGCCAACACCTTCGCCAGTTGAACTGGCAGGAGTGGAGGCTTAATCATGGGCAGAAACGGGGGTGGTGGTGGTGGTGTTTCCCCCTTTCCCAGCCTGCCCCTCCATAATGGATCCAGCTGATTACATCTCCTGCAGCCAAGGTGAGCTAGCTCCCCTCCCAGCCTTTCCTCTCCCATTCCCCAAATTCAACAGCCCAACTCCACCTATGGTTAACGACGCCAGGTTTGATTTCTGTGGCAGAAGCCTGGCTGCTGGAGCTGTCTTCTTGTCTAAGGAGATATAGCAGCATCTGTCAGAAAATCTATGTGAAAACAGTACCCGTGCCAGCAAATGGAAGCTGTAGCTTTCTAATCAGCTACATTTGATTTGGTTTGATATATTTAACTTCTCCTTTTTTCTCCCGCTATTGGAAAATGTGTTATTCTTCCACAGAAATGAAAACAACCTGCAATTTACTGGATTGCTTTACAGAGTCTTGGTGCAAAGAAGTGTATGTCATGATGACATCTGATATCTTTCAGTGTCATTAATTGTCTTCACCAAGCGAGGGATGGAAAGTCTTATACCCCATTTTTTTTTCCTCCTACTCCATCAAAATTAGTTCACTGTTACGGGAGTGCTGGGCAGACCCGGTTCAGATTTGTCTCCATCCGGAGCCTGGGTCATTCGGAAACTCTAATCCTTAACTAAAAGGAAATGATAAAAATACCCATGAAATTAATTTTCACACCTGCAGTTGGAATTAATAATGGCGACCAGAGTGGCATCCTATTTCAGTTCCCTTGAGGTGACTAACGGTCCTGGTCATTAATATAATCCCAACCACCAGAGGAATTCACTGTCTGAGGGATCTACCATGAAAAACAAATGATCCCCAGAGCTATGCCTGCACAATGGAAAATAGCTTTAGTCATGTATTAGTCATTTTATCACAAGATTGTATTTTTTCACTGGGAGTTTTGCGCTCTGATATTAAAAGAGAACAGAACAGAACAACAGCATTTGACTTGGTAATTTGCATACAGGGTTTGATTATGTTTGAGCTTCCTTGCTTTAGAAGGATGTGTGTAAATGACTAAGAGCAATAAATGAAGTCTTCTAAGTGTGAGGCTTTCTCATGCAAAGTTCACATGCATTTATTACTGTCTGTGCTTAGCATCAGTCCTGCATATATCTGTGGGTGACGCTTGTACTTCATCTTGATAAGGGAGTGGTCTATTGCTAAAATGCTGCTTGAATTTTCCCCTGATTCTACTTTTCTCCCTTAATTGCAAGGGATGAAATGTGTCAAGCGTCTGCTTCACTCAGCTGGGAATCACGTTACTGCCACTGCAGTTTCCCAGCCTTCAAAGATGACATGCAGCTAGCAAACTATAAAGCTAAGCGACTGCTCGGTGGCTCTGAACTGCCTTCAAAAGGCATTTGCTTCTACCGATGGAGCAGCATTAGTACTTCAAGCAGGGCGCAGAATAGGTGTGCACTTGAATCCTTTTGCAGAACCATCTTTCAGAAGGAATTTCTCTAATTATGTTTATTTAATCCTGCCCTAATGATCACACGTGACATGCTCCGAGTGTCTGAAACGGAACTACCAATTTCAGCTTTATTCTCCTCTGCTCTCAAGACCAGCTTGGCTCGTGAAAAGCAAAAAACTATTGCCCGTGCCCCAGAAGCCATCTGCACAGCGTGTGAGCACATTTCTACAACTACTTGTATTCATAACAAAAAGAAGGAGGTCTGTTGCCTCTTCTTAATGTAAAGCCTGAGATGTTTTCTAAGACAATACACACCTATCACACACTCACTGCATTTACTGTTCTGGGAAAGAGTAATAACCTCATGGTGCTGCTGGAGAGGTCTTTCCACACCTGAAGTTGTTTAGTTCCATATTTATTATGTCGTACAAAGGGGCTTAAAGGTCACTAGCAATGGTGGATCTTATTTATTTGCACAGCAGAGGAATTAGACTAAGAGAGAGCTGGAGATACAGACTTGTCTCCCTGTAATTTGTACAGAGATTTCAGCCACAGCTTTTTTCTCTCTGTTTAGAGCATTTACTAGGATCAGTTACTGTGAATGTACCTTGTGTTATTCCCTGTGGAACAGGAGACAGGTAGGGCAGTTTCTCTCTTCCTTCTTTCTGTCCCCTCTACAGATTTACACCTTTTATAGCTGTTAAGGTAACTACGGAACTACTTAGAGACTGGCCTCGTGTAGTGGCAGCCTAGCACGTTCTGGTGTTAGTTTAGCCCCAGCAGGTTTAGATTCCATCCCCTGCAGTCTCTTCTAACAGGGATTTTATTTTTTTATGTCTGAAATTCAAGGTTCAGCCTAAAGTTGATTCCAGCAGCACTTGGCTATGTCCTTTTGCAAGTGATGATCCAAAATCAAGTGCTAGGAGCCACTAATAAGAGGGGTGATATACCATAAGGTTTCTATAGTTTTCCAGATGACTCAAATAGACTGCTATTAGTAAATCTACCCTTGCAAATTTAAAGGAAAGATATCCATCATGCCACGTTATTCTGCAAGTACAGCTGGGAATGCAAGGCTGGCTGTAGCTGGATGGGCACTGTCACGGTGAAGAATCAGGATACCACCACCTTCATATCACCAAAATTAAACAGGTCAGTGCAAAAAGGTGCACTTAACTCCACAAAGGTCATGCAGTGCCTTGAGTTGTATGGGTCAAGCTACCACATGTGAACCCTGATGTCTGGTGACTCTACTGCTACATAACATTCCTGGTATTGGAAAAAATTTGCACCACCGTGTCAACTCACTCCAGCAGCTGCCAGCTGCAAAGATTAATTTTTAACCTCCTTTGCATTTTCCAGGGCTAAGGCAGATGAGTAAACACTTCACGCCAAGCCTCAGCTGGGCAAACTGTTGTTAGATCAGTGGAGGTGACAGTTCCTGAGGGTCTGTCCTTTCATTTCCCCGGAGCACCCTTCTTGAGAGAGGATTTTTCTGTCTGCATAGAAATTTCATTCTGACTGCTAGCCAGAAACGCAGCGTGAATTCCTGCGATGCCTATTTGCAGCAAAGGTGCTGCAAAGCTGCAGGTACCGTAGCAGAATAGGGCCGCTACAGGATTTCCTCATGGAAAAAAAGAAGTTCAGTTTTAGGCTTCTTGTGGGTTCTCTGAAAGATAACTAAACTTTACATACATCACTATCTGGAACTTGATCTTGGGGTCAGAAGTACAAGCATGTAAAGAGTCTGCATAAGCGGGAACGACTCGCTACCCCCCTCGTTATCTTCCCCATCACCTGCTTTTAACAATACCCAGGTTTGGAGACAGTCATCCTCCTTCTTTAGACTGGGAAGGCAGCTGGCAGGGTTAGAAGCAGGGCTTCCAGTCAGGAGCATTAGCTCCTTCATAATTTTAAACATAAAAATGTGGTTCAAGCCTAACACGATTTCATTTCCTGAATGGTAGTCCTGCAAACCCAGGCTGGGAGTCTAAAAGCCAAGAGCCCCTGACAATGCCACCCAGACTGAAACTCTGATGACTAGAACTTAGCAGAGAACTATCTTTTATTAGTTAGCAGATAACTATTTATTGATGCTACACAAGAATTTTGCCTCAGCTGAGGCCGAATAAAAGCAGAGGAAGTTTTTGAGCATTTGGCCCTTCATTTGGGAATTTCAACTAATAACTCTCTGTCCTTCCTCTGTTTCACAAGTCCCCTAACTAATATACTGGGATGTGTCATGACTCATAACCAGAGCTGCAAAGTCCAAATCCAAACTTCTTTAGAGGCTTGGAGGGGTTGGGGCAAGGGCAAAATTACAAAAATGAAGATGAGATGTGGGAGACTTGCTCTGAGGAGGGAACACCCGTAGCATATCAATGCTCTTCAGCATCAGCAGCTGGGTAGTAGTAAACAGACACAAGAAAAATACATCAGTCTTTCTGGTTAGGAGCAATTTTCATCACCATGCTTCCAAATTAATAGGATAGAAAAATAATATCGCAATATACAGTATCCTGGACGGGTATAACTCTTGGTCTTACCAGAAAACCTAGCAGAAAGCTCAGGGATGGGACATCGGTTAGGTGAGCAGGCTGCAGGACAAAACTAAGAGGAAATGAATAGTACCTGGTACTTAATTTTACCTCAATTTAGGTATTCTTTCCTCACAGTCCGTACTGACAATTAACTATATATTTCTGGAAAATACAAGAGCTGTTTAGAAGGAAAGAGTTGTCGTCTGATTCCCTTTGGCTACCAATCCTACATAAAGCATATGCTATAGAGGTTTAATGAAGCTTTTCCATTAGGACAAAATACAGACTGTCCTAAGTCCCTCCTGCATGGCAGAAGAATAGTACCGGCTTTCCTTTCATGCGTGTCCAGTCACGTGCAATTCAAGGACTTCGTGGTAAACACAACATCTGTGATGCAGAACAATTAAAGTCATTCCCATCACAGCTGAGCTTGGCTGGTTTATGAACAGTGTGCAGTGAATGTTGTATCAAGACTGTGATGATCTGACGGTTTTAGGAATAAACCTTTCAAAGAAGAGAAGACATTGATACAAAATTGAGGTGTCACAGAAAAGGCCAGATGTTCAACTTTTAGGTCTTTATAGGGCATGCAAATTTTTTCTCATGACTGAATGTGCATATTACCCATTGATGTGATCACTTATGCATCCAGCTCATCATCTGAATAGGCAAATATCTTATCTTCTGCAGCAACCATACTCAGAATTTAATGCAAAATTCATTCTTTTTGAAAATCAGTCAGCTAGAACACAATGGTAAATCATGCACGATGAAGTGATATGAAGAGAAATGCTGCACCCTTCTTCTGAGGTCTTTATTTCTTTTCTCCAGAAAAAAGTCTCCACCTTCATGCTGAAAACCACAATTATTATTTCTTCATATTCACACTGTGTTACTACTCAGTGGCTCACATCATTGATTGGGCTCCATTATGCTGAATTCTAGAATGCCCAAAGAGCTAAATATAAAGCAGGAGACAACAGATGCAAAAATAGACATGGACCACAAGGCAACCATGAGCCACAGTAACATCCTGCAGTGGATTTGTCTTCTGAGGCACAGTCAAGCAGAGCTGGAGTGAGTCGGTACATGACAGGAGATCACAAAGGATGAAGAGTTAGTGGTGGTTCTCACATCACTGAATTACCACCATTAAAATAATTATCCTGCCTTGCGTTAGACGACACGGCAGCTTTCATGTAACTTGTGATTGAATGACATGCAAAAAAGAGGGTTCTGATACCTAATGATGAAATTTCTTGTCCTTCTTTTTCTTTCTTTTTTTTTTCTCTTAACAAAGGTAAGACTAGTCTCCCAGGAGTAGCCAGTTCTCAGCTCTGCTGTGGCATTTTGCCTTGCCTATCTTTTCCTGGCAGATCCAACTGCTATTGGGTTCCTCGCTCGTTTCCTTTCCAACCAAGCAATGTTTATAGTTATTGGGTTTGAACAAATGGAGTAAATTGAATTGCGGATGATATGTAATATAATATAATATACAATACATGAAATGCGCTTTACATTTGTATATCGGCTTGTTAGCAGGCAGTACTGACCTTAACAAGAATTGCTTAGAATCCCATCTCCAGGCACCAGCATCTGTAAGTCTCTTTGGTACGGAAATATGCTTTCCATTCAAATTATGACCCACTGTATTTAGCTGTTCTCTCATACACAACGACAGATGTATGTAAGAAAAGTTATGTAGGAAAGCAAACCTGCCATGATTATCAGTCTCTAAAATGAATGCTTACTCAGGAAGACAAAATACTCTTCCCCTCACTAGGAAAACCCAAGCTATATTATGTACACAAATAACATGCCTGTAGTTTCGGTGCCATAAAGCATAAATCATAATTTAGCCCTCTGCAAATAGCCTCCCTGCACTGAACTGCTGTGCCACGTTCCCTGAGGTCCACCTTCTTGGAAAGCAATGAGCAGGACTGGAGGAGGTGGTGAGAAGGACTGCCGTGCTCCTGGGGCCGATCTTTGCCCCTGCCACCCCACATCATTTCTGCGAGCATGAAACTGGGAACAAACTGGGATGAAATCTGAATGTGTTTTTTCAGGTTGATGTCAATGCAATGCTCGCTTTTCTCTTTTTTAAAGGGTTATAGGAATTCTGGATCCGTGTCAGGTCTGTGATTCCCAGTGCAGAAGGAAAAAGGATTTTTAATGAAAACCAGCTTCAGTTGTGAATATTTAATGCAGTGCCCAAGTGGTAACAGGATGATAAAGTTTTGATAGGCCTGGTATTGGCTTTTATTTTTTAAGGGGGAACTCCTCTCTGACTAACAGAAAAAGCATTTTTAATGCCAACATCAATATAAAGTGCTGCTGGGACTTTTCTATCATTTCAGTATCAGGCCAGTGTTCAAGGAGCAAAAATAAATGCAGTGTTCACAACCATTTGATATTAAAGCTGAATAGCTTTCAACAAGCTCTTAACATGTTTTTATGCACAAAGTATGATTTGGAGGTTGGGGATGAAAATGAGGGAACTGGAGGGGAGGGAAAGCTTTTTGTTAATTTATAGATGCTAGCTGAAGTGTTTAAGAGCAATCTTACTAGGGTCACAACATGGTGTCTAGACCAGGTTATTTTGCAAATAGCAGAATTTCTTCTTTTTTCCTTCTTTTTCTGGCAGCATCAATAAATTTGTTTCATGCACTTTAAATGTTTAATTAAAACATTATGTTAGCACATTTACTGTAAGTGATAAAAACACTTTGGAGGTGGTCTGAAAGAAATTGGTGGCTCTGAAATTGCTAGACATGCACCAGTAAATCAGATACAAAGTCCATAAATTGGAACGATTCTCTTTCAGGCCTGTGCCATTTCACAGATATTAAAGCTGCCTAATTTAATTCCTCAGTAATGTGGAATGTGTACAGCAGCTGATGTGACTTCTTCAGACTGATTGTTTAAGGTCATAGAAACTCAGGCCTACAGAGCACAGGATAGAAATTCCCTCTTATATGAATACTGTTTATAATTCAGGTCTCCTTCAATCCCTTAATCAGAAAATAAATGTTTATTGTGTGATATTGTTATAAAATAAGTAGGAATTGTAAGGAGTATTTAAAAATGTAGAAAAAATACACACTAAGTCACAGCTACTGCTACCAACTGTCTCCTCTTTTTAAGCAGGTTTGTTCAACTTAACAGGAAAACTTGTTTTTAATGCAAAGCAGTGACTTTTATATATGGAACGCAACTCTATTTTATAAAGTACAAAGGAGAAGTCAAAGCTACTGTAAACTGTTCCTTGCAAATGACTTTGTTCCTCAGCAAGTAACACTGCCCCATATTTACCAGATGAAATCTATACCCAGCTGAAGTCAATGGGAGTTTTGCTGCTTCCTCCCATTAGAAGGACTCATGATTTTAGGAATTGCATAGGTAGCATCTTTAGCAATATGGAAGGGATAGCATCTGCTGCTCCACTGCTGTTTTAATAGCTGCATTCAAAAGACAATAGTAATAAAAGCTTCAGAACAAATTATTACGATTGGCTTCTTTGCCTACGTTGGAAATCTTTACTGAATCAAATTAATACAGAATATAAATATCACAATTAGATTTCACCAAGATGAGCAAATAATGAGTCTTTCTTATTCAGCTAAGAAAGTAGATTTTCTTGAGAAATCTCTGAGTCAGCATTTCTTGCAAGATGAACCTTTTTCCCCTTCCCCCAACAATGTCAATAGCTGAGAAGTCAATGATTTCCAAGGATGTCACGGATAACTTGCAATAGGAAAGGCAAAAGTTCACTCATTTTGATGTGTACATAACCTATTTCAGTCATCTTTAACAATATGTAACATGAAATTCTTAGCATGGAAAACTTGACTAAATGTCATGTCCCTTACTCATAAAAAAGCTGTGTGACAAGTTTGTCCCAGGATGCACAAGAAAAATTAGCTCCGTTAGAGGCTTGACTCTGGAGCAGCAGGAGCTCCTCATGAAGAGCTGTGCTGCAGGAGCCACTGGGTAGACGGTTTCTTGACATGAGGGTTTCCAGGGCTGTGGACACTTCTTTTTATTCTCTGCAGTATCTAGTAGCATGGAGTCCTGGCTCATGGCTGAGATCAATGCCATGCAAGGGATAAAGCAGCAGTGTACAACACATGCTGATGTTGGTGATGTCAGAGAAGTGTGTTGGTGAAAATGATACTGTCGTCTTCAGTGTGTTTTTAATTCATATCTGCTCTCTTTACTGATGAAACCACATTTTTACCACCAGCATGAGGTGGAATGGATTTTTATCTCTCATGCATCAACAAAGTTATCAGCACGTTCTAATTACACTGTGTTGTGAGAAGCAGCAAGAGCACAGCTGGATTTTCCGATTCCAGATCTGAGGTGTCTGCAAGGCAGACATTTGAGAAAATAACTAGATACTGAGGCTCATTAGACCATGTAGCATTTAAACTAGGGTTGAATTTGTCTCATGAACTCTGTCCTGCGTGGTCAAATTCCAACTGCATGTCTGCCTGCCCTGCTATTAATCACTTTTTGGATTAAGAGACAAAATCACCTCTCCAACATTCTTAAGCAAATGTGTTTTTTTGTCCATAAACAAACAAAGAAATCAAAACTATTTGTCTTAACTTGTTGATTTGTCCAAGTTATCTCATCCCAGATCTAATTAGTGTCCCAAATATTAATAGGAAAAATTCTCTGTAACAGCTGCACCTCTTTAAAGCTATTATTTTCTTCAGTCTTATGTAGTACTGTTTGCAGTCTTCAAAGGGTAAAAGAGTAGCAAAGAAGTAAAGCCTGGGCAATCTCACCCATCTTCACCTGACCTATTTTAGATTCTCATAACTGTCAAAAGAAACAGAGAAACCAATGGTTGCCATACATAGTGAGGCCTTCATTAATAAACTCTGACAAAACCCTGTCATGCATCAAAGTCATTTTCAGCAGAAATTAATAATGTGTACTGGAGTCATTTTCAGAAGAAATTAACTGGGTGCACTGGAGTAATTTATGCCACCATTTCTGAAAGGAAGAATACTTGAGTCTGTATCTAGCATGAAGAATTCATAACTGAAAAAACCAAAACAAAACAAAAAAACCCCAGATTTTGGCCAGTTCAAGTTTGGTCATTATGCTTCATATAAAGAAAAAACCACATTTAGTATGAAATATCAGTTCAACCAGAGTTTTAAAGTACCTGTATTAGACAAATATCATAATGTGTGTTTACAAGTCAAGAACATCATTCCTAGCTACTGTGAATTCTGATAATGTATAGTCATTAAGCCCATCTTTATATTTGTCATAGGTTAAAATACTCTACTTAAGCATGCATATTCATATATAACTGAGCAGATCAGTCCTCAAGATATGCTCAAGGCCCTTAGGTTTTTTTTCCTTTTTGTTTTTTGGTGGAAAACTACATTTTAAAACAGTTTTGATATTTCATAATATAGTTTGTGACAGGGCTATTTCACCATTCACTAACGTGGGCTGCGGTGTCATCACAAAGTCCCTAACACTGTGTCAGTGTGAGTCTATGGAGAAGACATCAAGATGTCAACATATTCCGAAAGGGGAAAGAGTGTCAGTGCAAGTCTACAGAGACACGGTGGTATGTGAAGAGGAATCAAAATGAAATTGTATCTGTGATTGTACAACACTGCCAGACGAAGACACGCTCAACCCAGAAGCCTTTTTAAGAAGTATGTGCAGTATTCAAGAGGAAGCAACCAGGTAATTGTGATATTTTCAAATCTTAAGGAAACTTTAGCTCTAAATAACGCTTCTGTCCTAAAATACCTCGTCTATAACCAGAAGTCTCACAATAGTGAAAGTAGGTGATTGGAAAATGATATAGTAGTATGTGTTAAATAAGAGGACAGACGAACAGCCTATTGGGTTGCGCATTGCTGTCCTCCTAACCACTCTCCTCATGCAGAGGAATGTCTTGGGAGGTTTCCTTCCTGCTCTTTCCTGGGCAGTGGAGGGTGCAGCATCCTCCTTAAGGGTTTGCACAACTTATGGGCAGCTCAGAACAGCAGCCAGCAACCAAGGTGAGAGCCTTCTCCTGTAACCAAAGGACCGTATATGCCACAGCATCAGTACACAAATAATGCTCGTGGTGCATAGTGGTACCTGCTGATTTCAGGGAGTTGGTTTTGAGCTCACTAAAGGCAGACTGAAAGGTTCATTTATGTTTAAGCAACTGGCCAAAGCCCTCAGGGATGCACAGCTCCACCAGTCTCTGCAAGTGTTTGTCTTTCCTCACCCCAACCACGTTTCATAAAATATTCAGCCCTGCAACTCCCCTTCCCACGTGCCGCCTCTTCTCCCAGCTGTGCTGAGCACCATCCAGTGTTGTGAATGGAATGGCTTCCCATAGCCCCCTTTCTTTCACACCCTTGGAAAGGACACCCCACCATTTCATTAGTGTAGCTCTATAGTGTTGAGTTACATTTTTTTAGCCCCAGACATCTGGAACATATCATCTAGGGGCCAGATTTGAGGAGTATCTTAATTTTATGCTGCCTGCAGGAAGGAGGAGGGCAGAGGCTTCACATTACTGCAGCACAGATGAGCCCTAATTATTTTTTGCGTGATTAGTGGACAATGTAAAGGCACATGTTAATGTGTGGTCCACCAAAGCCCTTTCTGATCCTCAGTAAGGAAGTTCCTCCATCAACTTTTGTTGCAACAGGGCAAAACTGAGGTGAATTAATATAGATACATCCTCGCTGTGACCTGAATGGGGCCAGGTTTCCAGAAGTAATTCCATATTTTAGGAATGGAAGCTTCTTTTCTTCAAGAGTTCTTGAAGGCCAATTGTCTAAAGTGATTGAGGCACCTAAAATCCTAAAATTCAGAAGGCTTTAGGCCAGGGCAGGTTTCAAAAGCATCCAGGTGCCACACTCTCACAGGTAGTGGCAATACTTGTCAAAATAAGGCTCTGCCCTCCCCCCAGCTGAAAAATGGGACTCTGCAGGTCCAACCACAGTACTGGGTGTTGTGAAAATAAGAATAAAACCACTACAATAAGTCTTACTGCATTCATTTATCAGCACAGCACAAGAGATGAAAGATGCAATTGTCCTGACCTTGGGTGGTTGTTTTTTTCCCCCCATTTGCTCTGTAGTGTGCTCTGTCTTTCTAATGGGGGACTTTCATCATTACCACAGGCAAGGTCAGCGCGTGCAGTCTCCTGGGCATGTAGCTGCGGCTGCTGCAGAGCACAGCGAAGCCAAATCCACCGCTGGTGCAACTCCACCAAAGCTCCCAGCCTTACAGAAGGGACTAATTTGGCCTTGTGTATTTTGAATAAATTGTTAACTCTTCTCGGCATGAAGAAGTGATTATTGAAAAGTTTGCCTCCACATACAAATGCAAATGACAGTCGAAGAACACGTGAATGTTAATCTTCCAAACCAAGTACGTAGACAAATGCTAGTCATTAGAAACATTTCCGTGCATTTATATTAGGCTGTCCTCTAAAAGACTTTTCAGACAAATATGTCATCAAGATATTCAAAACCATGTAATCTTATCCAAAGTTTCATCTATCAACAGTACAGTTTTCATCTCTCGCAGCTGTGTGTCAGAATGTGCAGGCAGATTAGCCAGCTGATAGCAAGGGGGGAAGGGAAAGAGGGGCTCTGTCATCATCAAGAAATACTGCTGGGGAGAAGAGACTCTTGCTGTCGATTTTTCAAAACTCTCCCCAAGAACCCTTTCCATGAGGGGATGCAGGGGATATTTGCAGACTTTAATTTTTGATGGGAGTTGGTGCTCGTCTCTGCTCCAAGCCCTCCTCCCCCAGTTTCCCCTTCCCTGCAGAGTGTAAGTTCTCATAATAAAAAACATCCTGAGCACAATTGTGTATGAGGTGTCTGTGGCAAAGTGTCCCCCTCCATGGCAGATTAAATCACCAGATCTCTTGTGCCTTCATAGGCCCGGAGAGAATGAGATAAAGCCCAAATCCGGATGATTTTGAACTCCAGCTGCACCCTTCTCCTTCCTCAAAGGACAAATCCCCACACAGGTCCCTTCTTCTCCTAGAGCCAGAGGGATCACTTAAAAAAAAAGTTTACCTCAACACTTTTCAGCAAGCAAATTCTGTAATTCTGTTGTTTCAAGGAGAGAGATGAATGATGACATATATGGGCTTCTGATAAAGATGCAAAGAGATAGGACTAAAACATACAGTAAAGCACTGTGAAATGATTCCTCAATATGAGATTCAATATGCTGCAGTTGTTGTCTATGAGACAATGTCTTTGAATCCATGCATATGAATCCGTGCATAATCTTTGAGCGTATTCATTTTTAAATGCATTCTTTCAATTGAATTTTAGCATTACTGAGGAGCTCTAGCTTGACAGCACTGGAAGACAATGTTTTCAAATTTTGGGAGAGTGGGAAAGGTTTTCAAAACCACAGGAGAGCAGTTAGGACTTAACATCACCTAAAATAGGCTCATGCTTTTCTGGTATTTTTGAAACTTCTTTTTGAAGTGAAGCCCTAAATCTCAGTCTTTAGCGACATAAATTGAGTGCCTTGATTTTCAGAGTCACAAATCCAATTTGTGCTGACCATGCAGAATATTCAGCATCTCTGAATATCACCTGTCCCAACAAACTCAACTTCAGTTTTTGCAGTTACATTTTTCTTCTGTGTTTTTGGCGTGAAGATGCCTGCACCAGGGACAGACAGAAACCAGGACAGTGCTTAGCCATTTGCCATGGGCTCTGATCTCGGCTTAAAGTGGTATTTCAGCACAAAGGAGTCTGTTTTGGTGGGGTATCCTATGATACGGACACCTTCCAGCGCCGTGGCCTGAAGCCAGCTGATGTCAGCGTAGTCACCAGACAGTCTGCGGGGATTAGGGTTGGAGTCACCAAACCCCTAACTGAGGGAGCCGACCACTAAGGGAGGCAGAGCTCCATATCTTGCTCGTATTCCTCTGAGCTTATCTGGTTCCCTAACTTCAATACCAAATCAATCTTTTTAATGGGAGCGTAATGCTTAACCTATTTCCGGAACTTTTCCCTCAGCCTTGGAAATGTGGTTTGGAGCAACTCGACTGAAAAAGTCAGAGTGCAGAGAAAGAGCCTTTCAGAGCAGATCTGGAGGTGTCCTGAGAGGAGGAAGGCGGAAGTTAGTTGTCCGCTAAAAGACAACCCTTAAATGCAAAAGCAAAATTCCTTCCGTTTTAACATGCCTGGAAAAGGAGCTTCAACATGGTATTTCTTAAAGCTTCATTTGACAAACTCTAATTTTAAACTCAAAAGCATTTTTTCAAGCTTTTTAAATACTCATGTTGTTAGATCCTTGCTTGGAAAAGTACCTTTGTCTCCTCTGAAGAGAAATGGAAAAGAAGTGAGGAGCAGGGTGGGAAGGGGAAGACACGTTATTTGATGAAACAAGACGTTGCTCCCGGCCTGGGGCTTGCTGCCCTCCCAGCGATGCCCAGCCTGCCGGCTCACTGCCCGGGCACACATGCCTGCCTGCCAGCCAAGGTCCACCAGGTCAAAAATCTGCTTTATAGAGAGTGCCCTGAGCTAGTGTTTACCTAGATGAGTTATTGCAGCCTCTCAGGAAATAATCCACATTTTCAAATGAGCCTGCATGCCCAAATATTTATTTGCTAGTTAGATGGTAATGGCTCTAGAGCAGTTGTTATGGTCTTCTGGGGACAGTGTGCAACTTGTACTGCTACACAGAATTTGTTTACCAGATGAGGTATTAATCTGGTTAGTTGAAATACTACGGCCTGTCCACAAATCATTAATGCTGGCTGCAGTACCATACGCTGTTAACACATGTACTTCAGGGCCGGTCAGTCAGTCCAGTCCCACATAATAGATATTTAGCCCAGAAAGGTCTGCAGGCTGTTCCCAGCCCTGTTCTCTCGCTGGCCGTGCTGCCAGACCAGCAGAAACCGGTGCGAGGCATGGGACCATGGGTGGAGGCTTTGGAGTTACGACTTCAGTAGGCAAAGGAGGAGGAGAGTGAGCGATCTGCCAAAACAAGCATGGGTGGTGTGGTTTGAGAAGACAGGGGCATCAAGCAGCAGGGAGCAGAGCTTGCTGGAGTGGTTTTTAAAGACGGTTTAGGAAACTGGCTTTGATTTTAACAGCCAGTTCTACCAACAGAGACCAAACTGCCTTCGGCACAGCCCTGTCCTTTTTCTTCGCCTACACACTGCCACAAGCCACAAAGCACTCACCAAGACTGTATAACAAGCTTAACTTCAAAAGACGAAAAGCCACAAAAAGCATAATGTCCCACAAGAAGGGAGCAGGAGCATAAAGAGAGGTAGTAGTAGTGATTTCCCCAGATGCCTTTCTACGAAAAGAGAGAAGTGGGCAGCCAGGAGGTCATGTTACACTTCCACATCTTCTCTCGGTTCCCAGAGCCTCTCCAGCTGCCCATAACGACTCCCAGCTTCAGCCAGGGGATAAAGAATTGCAGTGTGGACCCAAAGCATCTATGCTGAAGATTTTGGTGTCCAGTGGGTAATGGGGACCTCTTTCTGTTCCCACCAGAGCCATCTTACAGGAGTGAGCAGACAACTAACGGCAGCAGTGCTGCGCCCCCCATGGCCATGGCCATCTCCTCCTTGTCCAGCTCTGAGGGACGTCAACAGAATCTGCGAGGACCCACTGCTAAGGCTGGTGTTTCCTCTCTCAGTCTTGTCATCAACCTTTTTTTATCAGAATGGCTGGAGTCAAGGATGTGGTCTTGGCCTTATCTTTGAATTTCCTGGCTTTTGTCAGTGAGTGTGTCGCAAAGGCGATATTTGCCCAGCTGTGTTGATAGCAACATGGAGATTTTGCTGCTGCTCTTGGAGGTTTATTAGAAAAAGCTGCTTGCAGAACGTGATGTGATTGCTGCATGTACACCCCTGCTCCATGCTCTGCCTCTGCCTTTGGTGGTGTTCACAGTCCCCCTCTCACAGGAGAAGGGAACACAAAGACTGTTCTTGAAGGGAAGGACATTTCCCCCCACGTGCAGTTTCACTACACTAGTAGAGTGTCACTGGCACTGCATCTGCAATTTGCACATTGCAAGCATAATCAAAACAGTTTTCCTCCTAACTCATAACAGACGGCATTTCACTGAGATGGGTTTACCATTGGCTGGTTCCACTGCACAGCCCAGATTAAAAACAAAACAGAAAAAACCCTAGCACTGTGTGTAATCAAAGATGTGAACACTAACCCAGAAGTTGCACGTCCCAGACTAGATAAGACAAGTCGTACAGAGATAACAAAAGTTCAATAACTTTTTCAGCAGATTGAGCTCTTGATTGTTGCAAACTATCTGCTTCAAAGAGTTGCAGCCTTGCCGGTGGGGATTCATTCACCCTTTCTCCAGTCAGGAAGCCACCTCTGATGCTGCACCGTGGGCTGGGAAGCCTCCAAACACCTTCGGGAACCCATGAAGGTGCTTTCATCCTGGAGAGGATGTCTCTTAGGACATGGTGAACTCAACCTGCTTTCAGAAGGTTTTTCAGGCCAACAGAGGCACCTGAAGACTTAGAGAAAGACGGCACTGCCAGATGGCATGGCCCAGGGAGAGGATGAAATGAAGGCTGCGGGGGATGCGTACACTGATTTCTCCAAAGACTTATAACCACGATGAAGAAAGAAATAGCTCTGCCACAAGAGAGTCTGATGAGAACAGTCATTTGCTACTGAAATGTAATTTAAAAAATGTATTTAATACCAATTAACAACACAAGCCTGTAATATCCACTTATCTAAACTGCTTGTGGATTACTTGCTTTTCACTTACTAACCTACCCACTAATTTCCACAAAAAATAAAAATACAGGTCAGGCTTTTGCTACCAGATTTAGTTATTTTACTACCAGACAAAGATGAGCCAGAACAGTTATCAAGAAAAATAAGGGGGGAAAAGAGAATTGGGAAATCTTAGACATTGTATTAAAACAACAGTTTTCAGGGTGTTTGATTTACTATTCAACTGTGCGCAGCTGCTGCTGTGAGAAATAGGAAGCATGCCAAGGGAAAGAGATGGGGGAAAAAATTAACGGGTGGGGGAGGTTTGCAGAATCAACTGGTTAATGAGATATGAACATTTTTATGAGTAAGCCCCTGCTGAAAAGCACTTGTTTGTTTGAACCAGCTTACTGCTTACCCACTGACATGGCAATTCGGGTACTCTTTCCAAAGGTCTTAATCACCAAATGTGAAATTTAGATACCATTTGGGTTTTTCGTGCACTAGCTTAGATCCTCTGTTCTTCCCCCTCCTTATCTTGGAGCAACCTAAAATTTGCTGGGGTCCTGGCACACGTTTCCCCCTCTCCAACTGAAGGCAGGCTGCAGTGCTCTGTACGAAGGAGAGCACTTTCCACTGGGAGGGCAGTAAATGACTCAAGTCCTACAGTCCCATAGGAAGGAAGCTCAGCAGGGTGAGGTAAGAGACGTGGGTCTGAATGCCTTCAGGCAGAGGACAGGAGGGAAGCAGTGCTCTCAGCACCCTGCCTCTCCCAGGCTGGTCCCACCTTCCCTCCAGCCCCGTTATGGAGCAGAGAAGAGCTCTCCTTTCTCCACTTCTGAGGGAAGGATTCAGGGTTCGAATGCCCATGGAAGATCCAAGACTATGAATTTTTTAAAAAAGGAAAGCTCTCTGCTTGGTCCAGAGGAAGACCCCTAACTCCTTAAAAAGTCCACGCCTTCCCTTGGCATTTCCTATAAGACCGCTTAGGCAGTCCCCTGCTGACTGTCCTCATCTGTATGAACCCCATTCCTGGGCACTGAGCAATTTTCAGACACTGGTAACCTAAGCACCAAATTCAGGATTGTTCAGCACCCTGAATTTAGGAGCTGCATTATTGCCTCTTAATCTCTTTTGGCATGACCCGAACCTTGTTTTGGAGTCCAAGTGAAAAAAGACTTCATCCTCCTCAGAACAAGCCTGACTTGTTTGTAACAATTCCTTGGATTATATTGCCCAGTTTCTTCTATGAAAACTTACAAATGCCTTTGACGTTGCTTGGTGTATTTTGTAAGTGGCAAAAGCTCAACAATTTGCAAGAAAAATAAATGTCCCAAATTCTTTAAAAACAAAACACAAACCCTGAGGTGCAGAGCTCAAGTTTGTACCAAACCCTGGTCTGTGATATTCCCCATGAGGAGGAGGGAACTGGCACCACCAGAAGTCCTGGCTTTCATCTTGGCTTACTCATTGGTGAAAATCTGCTGCTGGAGAAACTTTCAACCTGAAATGCTCATTTGCAGTTGATTAATAAACTCCCCAAAACAACGTTTTATTGTCATGTAGATTCAGCCATATCTACAGCTACTAGGCAGCTAATGGGCTTGGCCCCAGTCTACTCCTGATGATATTAATGAAGAGTTATTTTCTAGAACCTGTTCAAATAACAAGCATTTAAACTAAGGGATTAAAGCAGTATGCAGTGCTCCTTTACAACAGTGCACTTTGAATGCCCCTGTTTGCATCTGTTGCATGGTGAGAAGAATACCCATTGTGTTGGTACTCCAGAAGGCCTCACTGTAGAATATTAGACTTGAGAAATCATTTATTGGGTTCTTATCTTGCATACCTAATTGAGATGTCAGGCCACTGCATTTAAACTATAACTTGCAGGCTAATTAAAGGCAACAACTTAGTGCTTACCTAGGGATTCAGGCAGATTGCATGATGACCTGCCTGTGTTGTAAAGGGAAGATTAAACAGACTGAACTAAACAATGTCTTTATTTTCCTGGTGATGCCTGATTTGGGGAGTAATCCCACTTTATCCCCAAACATAAAACCTTTTTGTTATTTAGAGGGATATAACCTAGAGGTGCCTTATGGACCTTTTCACCTGGCTTTGATGTCCTAACATTTACTAACATTAAGCTTGTTGTTTTCCTGTTTTATCTTTCCCAGAATTGTTTCCAAGCAGCTATCTGGTTAGTGGGAAAACCTCGCTTTTCTGCAGGGAAAATTGCAAATGAAACAGATAAAGTTTTATATATGGTTTGCTTCCTTTTATTTGCATATGCATATCATCTTCTAATTCCAAATTCTAATCCTTATGCGTCAAGTTGAATAACAGCACACGGAATCCTTCTCCAAGGTAGCAGACCTGAAATGGCAAGTTAAAAGCTCAGGGGTCACTGCTGGGACAAGAGGAAGCAGGAGGCAGTTTCCCTGTCTTCGTGAAGATGATGATGATGATGCCTCAATTTCACATGGTGTGGAAGGAGGCAGGCAGACACTGAATATAAAAAGCAGAAGTTTATTTGACAGCGTTATAAGGAGGGTAACTGGAGGCAAACATTTGAAATTGACACACTGGAATGCTGTAAAAATTTAATTAGATGGGTACATTAGTCATAGTTGTATTAGGGGGTTCATATACTACATGCAAAAATGCATGCTCCAGTACAAAAGAAATATTTAAGTCCTTCCTGTAAATACCATTTCCCTCATATTGGGAAATGTGGTCTCAGTGGGACCATTGACCATGTCATTGTATTTACAAAAGTATGGTTAGAATGAGATTAACAGCATTTATGGGAAGGGTTTTCCTACACAGGGAGCGATGCCCATTATATAGGGAAGGTTGTGCAGCCGAGTTGCAATGAAGTAGGTGTATGTAGTTGCTAGCTGGTTTAATATAGGGTTTAGTTCTATGCTGTTAAACTGTCTTTAATAGCCTCATGTTCCCTAAAACGAGGGCTATTGGTGAGCTGAGATGCATTGAAGCACGTCAAGAAGGTCTGCTGCAGCTTTGCCTGTGTCTGGAAACCATTGTGGAATGCTTTATGGCTTCATGGCTGTCCCAAAGAAAGCCTGACAGACTTGCTTGCTCAGTCTGGGTAGTTAAAAAGCATTTTCACAAATGGATCCTTACAAGGTGATCCCTTGGGACTAGGTTTATTTGGGAAGTTCACATCAATCCAGTGCAGATTGCACCAGAGAAAAGATGGGGGCTCCTCATAGGTCCCAGTATGGATCTCCATGACTGTGATCTAATGCATTAAAAATTTTGATAACTTGCAAGATTGATGGGTGTTTTCTTTATTTTTAAGCTGCAACTATATCCAAAAGCTTGCAGGGAGATACCTAGATTTCAACAATCCTCTTCCACTTTGTGGTGAACCAGTAAACCAATTTAGTCCAAATATTTCCCACATGCTTGACATAAAGAACTGGGTTACTGTGGGGCTGCTCCAACGCCTGCAGAAACAAAAGTCTTTGCAGAAAAGCTTTGAATGTGAAGATCAAGGGGGTAAGCTAGTTCCAAAACAAAGAATTGGTAAACCAGTTAGAAATCACACTTGAAAGGATGTGCTCAGCTTTAAGACAGCATACACGCTGCTGTCTTCAAAATCCTCCCTACCTCAGAGAACGGACTTGTGTCTTTCCTTGGAAAAGATGCCTATTTCATGTCATTTGCAATGATTTCTTTTCAGAAATCCCTGCATAAAAGGAGTTTGGACCATTTCCCTTACTTTTCTTTCCCTTCAGCTTTACTACATGTGGAAAATAAGATAACGTTTTAATTGGACAATGTTCATTTAGTAGTAAAAAAGCAAGTAATTGGTCATGTTTTATTTTAAACAATGTTTCGGTTGTGGTACCATGTGTGACATTCAAAAATAATTATGAGATTGAGATACCGGATAGGAAAAGGATAAAAACAAAAGATGACTCAACCAAAATCAACTAATACTTTGTCTTAATCAGTGTTTGGATTGTTCTGATGAATTTGATATCAATTCTACAGAAAAGGAGAAGGTTATAGTGGTGATCAGTTCATTTTTGCAGAATTCAGTGAATTTGCAAAGAGGGTAGTGTTGTCTGCAATCACCTGTAAGCATATAGAAAAGGAAGACACGTAACTTCTGAGGAAGCCAATTGTGACCCTAGAAAATCACATGTGTAAATACCAAGAACTTATGTTGGTGGGGCTGGGAGGAGGATATCCAGGATTATATACATAAATCAATGAACAGCAGCCTGTGCTTTTGATTGAAACACTGAAATGTGAATTAAAATTCACCTTCAGATGAAGTAGTCTGGTGTACCATCTACACAAATTGGAAAAAATGTGTCACACTGGAAAGGGAAGGAAAATGAAGCCCCAAACCACAATTTGTATTAAGACGACTCTTTCTTTTCTAACTCCCAAATAGAAAATCAGTACCTCGCAGAAAGACTTGCCTTTAATTGTCATGCTGGTTGTTTAAAATCAGTAGATCAGTCAGACCAACTGCATCTCTCTGTCATAAAGGATAAACAGCCAAATGACCACAAATTGATTGCAAGGCAGATGCATACACACATAATTTTTTAAACAGGGAAAAAAGCTACCTTGCTGTGAAACATTTATTGTCAAACTTCCCCAAAACTGTTACAGTGAGAAGCAATTTGGGGCTGTAGGGATATTTTGCTATGGGTGAAGGTGTCAGCTGATAACTACATCTAATTTAACATTGTATCTCAACAACTTTGAGGGATCTCTGCAGGAACAATGTTAGCGGGTAGAGTTCTCAAGAGATTTGATTCCAAGGACGTATTTAACCATTGACACTGCTATACTCAGCAAATGACAAAGTGGGATTTTAATTTGCATGTCTTTGGAGAAAAGGGAGTCACCCAAGAAAAGAAAGACAGAGAATGAAATTAAGTAAAAAATATTCTGGATGAAAATCTGCAAAATTTCCAAAAGGTAACCAGTATTACACTGAACAATGGTCTTCGAAAGGAGGTGAGGCAAAAACAGTTACGTGGGTCTTTGGAAACTGAATGGAACAAAAGCTCAAGAGCATCTTCCAGGGCCATTAGCATGATGATAAAGAAAAGCTTAGAGTTCTGAGTGAGGTCCATAGCAAAATTTTAACATGGTAACATTATCATAGGCAAGCAATTGAGTTTAAATAGTACACAGCCAATTAAACAAACAAACAAACAAATAATGAGAAAGAATGAAATGAGACTGTAGTAGACTGGTTTGGATGGAAGTAGGATGCATGATAGGTCACTTGCTTTGGATTGTGTGCCCACAGACACCACCTTGCCACTCACCAACACCGTCTGAGCAGACAGCTGGATGAAATCAAGGTCCTAACACACAGTTCATCAGTTTACCTGTCTGTTAATCACATTTATTTATTTTAAAGTTCAATGAAAACTAAGGCTCCCACTAACATCAACGCTGCAGGTATGAAATAAAAAATTTTTGAAGTTCTTTAGTGACTTAAGAATTTAAGTCCCATCTGCAAAAGTCTGACAGAGGCTTTTGAAAATTGGATTCATAATTAGTAAACCAGACAACTGGACTCTTAAGATCATTAGAAAGATATTAGGTAAAAACTTCGAAGTCAATGGGATTTGTACACCTTAGTCACATAAGCTCTGAAAATTTTCCTTCATGTCAATCTGCATTCAAATAATTCTTCTTGCACTTAGCTGCAGTGTGTTTGTCATGACCACTGAGTATGATAAACCAAATCTCAAAAACCCAGTAGGAACAGGAATTAAATATATATCTCCTTAAAACATTATATTTCCTAAAAGGTAAGGGAAATTGTGACTAAACAATGTCGAGAAAAAAAAAAAAAAGCTTGTTAAATCAGACTGAAGTAGTTCCAGCTTATCCAAAGCCTGTTCCCAAGTGAGTGCTGGAAGATCAGAAAGCTGTGACTAGCAGAGACTAGGCAAGAGCAGACGTCGTGTCCAGAGCCCTCACTGTGGAATTCAATAGCTGGTTTGGTGAATCGTTTGAACTGGTCACTTGGGAAGGCAGTGCCAGCTTAGTTTATAGTAAGTTTGAACAGTCCAATGTTTGAACAGTGTATTCACCTCTTACTGGAATAAAAAGGCTGTGTTTGTAAATAAGATGACAAATTGTACCATATTAGGGTCTTTTGCAACTGACAAAACATTCCCGTTTTCCATAGAAAAGGAATCATTTGCCTGGGAAGAAATATCATCTGGCAGTATTTCTAGAGCCATGCTTCAAAGAGAAATTTGAAGCCACTCTTGTATAATGTGCAGGCATTAATCACCAAAAGCAAGATTCTCATAAACAAAGTAATCCAAACCAGTAACACAAACCCAGTTTCTCTCCCTTGCTGAGCACTGATCAGTGTGGAGCACATGAAAATCTGGGTCAACCCCTCCTTTGCTGATAGAAAGGCACCTGGCCCCATTGCCCAAGGATCAGCCCGTGCCCTTGCATCTCAGAGCAAGAGCAGAGCGTTGGTGAAACCTTCCGGCAGTGCAAAACATAAGCAAAGCCAAGGAGACTCGAACAACAAAAATAGCATCAAAGGAAGCAGAGAAAAATGTTAGCTGCCCGGTGGTGGGAGCAGCAGAATAAACGGCTGTATTATAGGACTGTCACCTGTGAGAGCCGATCAATGCTATTAAGACTGAGTCAATCTGTGTCTGTACAAGTATAGCAGCGCTTGAATGATGACAAATCTCTGGGTCCAAAGGGAGACATCCTTCACCTTGTTGAAAAGTAAGGAGGCAGCTGCTGTGATCAGTTTTGGCAAGCGATTCTGATCTGTACCTGGACCGTTCCCATCAGGTGTCACGTACTGAAGCTTTATGCCTTCTCATGTAATGGCGCTACTGCCATGCCGAGAGCCTGAATTGTTGCGGACAGGCAGTGTTGACTGCTGCCGTTTCACTAAAATGAATAATTATATATCTCCCACTCGAGCTGATTGTTTGAAAGATGTGAGAGGGAGTGCGCGAGAGAGATGCTACCAATAAGGGAGTTTTTAATGCAGCTAACATTGCCTCTGAGGAAAACCGGACTGGAGGAATGAAGGTTGGATTCTGGTCCTCCCATCAGCGCATAGGACCATCGATGCTTAAGTGGCATATCTGTGAGCTGCTGGGATTCTCACGCGGACAACTTTTTTATGCAGGGAGGAATGAGGGGACCTTTTTCCAAGCCCTTTTAATAGCCCAGTCCACAAACAATCTTATCCTCTCTCGTTGCTGTTCTACCCTTGTCTCTCCTTCTTGGCATGGTGCCTTTCCCCCCCCCCGGAGCAGCAGCTGTGCACACTTGAATAGTAAATCAAACACCCTAAAAACTGTTGTTCCAAAATCTTTTCAGATCTTTCTCTCCTCTATTTCTGTTCTCTTTTTCTTGCTAATGATTAAGGCTTTTGGTTTTTTTTTTTTTTTTTTTTAATCTGGTATGAACTAATTTTGTGTTGCAAACAACTTGATGTATCACAATGTCTATCAATGAAAGGACCTAGAGGTACATCTAGTTCATCTCCCATCAATGCATGAGTTGTTGGGGGGGCACTATAGCAGGAAATGTGTGGTGGGGGGCTTCACCTTTCCTCTGGGAGCAGGTCCCACATCATCTTGTGAAAAGACAAGGAAGATGGTAACAGCCTGGATTCCCAGGTGATAGATAGCAATATAAATACACTCCAGTCAGGGCTGATTTACACTAACCAGGGACCCTAGCCCAACATCCTAAATGGCATTTGTTTTTATGGTTCCAAGACTATTTCCACAACAGAAATGCCTAGAGGATTAATATTGTAGAAAGAGGGCTGAAGACAGAACAGCAAAATACCAGATAATTAGCACCATGCAGTACATCATATGCTTTCTGCTGAACTCAACATCCATCACAGAGTAGCAGTGAGTTACTCCCTGGAAAAATGGGTGCATTTTTTTCCCCATAAAGGTTAGATTTACAGAAGGTAACTTAGTTGATAGAAATGCCTGACTCCTGCCCAAAATACCTAGCAGCTTAACTGTTCCTGTATTTTGAAACTATTCAAAGAAACTCATGTCGCACCTTTAAAAAGATCCAATTTGGAAACAAAAAAAGAAGTGTATAATTCTTGTACTGCCCCTTTTATTTGCATGAGATGCTTAAGCCCATGGATAGCTTCTCCCTTTAGTATGTACATCTGTGAAAGTGATGTGATGGTAGAGCTTTGGCTGTGAAAATACAATGTATGCTTTATTACAAAGAAAACCACAATTTGAAAACCAGGGAAAACTCTGATTCACCAGCATGACTCACACATGCACTATAGAGCCTGCAATCCCTTTAGCAAAGATGCAAGCCCAGCAGCGTGTAAGTACTTGCAGAAAGAACATATTTTTCCTGTATGAATGATCTTTTCAAGTGCCTTATCTTACTCTTTTTGAAGGCAGTGGAAAATCTCTCACCGGACTTTGGACGAGGCCCTTAAAGGCAGGAGGAAAGTCAGTAGACACCATGTAAATATCCACAAAAATGACTCAAAGCCACTATCAAGATAATGTTATCGTAGGAGATGGGAAGTTAGATTTCTGAGAAGGCTGTTATGAGCCCAGGGAGGACCTGTTACGTTGGCCAGCATCTGATTGTGATTAGCAAAACTGAACTTTTCAGGAAATGAATACTTTAAGGTTCCCACCTCAGGAGATAATTTTGACACGTTCTCAATTTCAGCAGATGCATCTGAAAGCAAAAAAATTTCAGAGGATTTTTGGATGTCTTCAAAAAATGGAAACAACTAGACGGGAAAATATGCTTGTTTGAAGGTTAACAACTCTGTTGACTGCAGCGTAAGGGAGTTCAAAGGAACTTCATATCCAGGGATGAAATAATTTTGTTACATTACTCCAACTCTCAAGACCACTGGTCCAACTGATTATAATAAAGTGTAATACTGGAGTAACATAGTGAGCAGCCAGGCTGCCAGGTCCTGCTGCCTAACAGAGCATCCACTAGAGGAAAGAAAACTCTTTGAGGTGTAATTGCAATTCATTTTGTCTGCTGGGGCTACGAAAAGTAGTGTAACAATGTGCATGGGCCTTAGAGGGAGGAACTCAAGGTGCAGATGCAGGTAAACTTGTTTATTCAACCCTCTCAAATAAGTGGCTTCACTTTCAGAAATGCAAAGCGCCATGTTGCTCTCACTGAACCAGCCTGAAAGGGGAAGGAGCCGGGTTAGTGCCGCTGGTTTCCCACTCTCCATCACAGCCATACCCAGTGCACCCATTTTTCCAGTGAAAAGAAATCCTGAAAGGGTTATTTTTAATGTCGTTAACATATTAATATGTTAAAAGAACAAAGCTCTTAATTTGGTTTCCAACATTTTTTTCTTTGCTTTAGGATGAGAAACTTTCACTATATTTTGAAAATTCTTAGGAGGAAAGGACACTGTCTCAGTTTAGAACACACGGAAGCTACATTTACCATCTCTTTCCATGTTGCTGTGGCTGTGTTGAAGCTACCTCTCTGCCCTGGATCTCTTTGAAGCCATTAATTCTGCGATATGTTTCCCCATATACATATCATCTGCTTGAGCACACCTGCATGCATTCATCTCTACTGTCTGTGAACTGCAGGTCTTTAGCTATATGGGCTCATTTTCCCCGGCTTTTGGACTCTACATAGTGTCTTAACATGCCTGTCATCCACATATGAGTGTCACAAATTGGCTGAAACCTTGGCTTTTTAGTTTGAGCCATGGGAGTATCAGGCCAGGGCTTACGTTACGTACAGTAGCTTGGTGTTCCTCAGCAGAGGAGGCAGATGTAAGATTAAGTCAACTCAGATCCTGCACACTCATCTCTTAACCACGCTGTGCTCATATGAAAGGTCATCTCAGTCCCATAAACTCTCATGCTTATATTTCCCAAGCTAACAAACTCCTCATTTGGTTTTCAGAGCTGGCTGGAGTCTTTCCATGCTGGAATTGCTTAACTCTGGAGCCAGTGATGATCATTAATGAAGTGTACTCCCTACCATTTCCACTCCATCAGCTAACTTGGCTTTGGACTTCAGCATATTATACATTACTTCTGGGTAAAAATAGAGATAGCCCTCTCCATTTCATAATATTAGGTTGGACCTGCAAAATTCTGAAAGGCTAGAATTGGAAAGTATTATTTATCTTGCTTAGAAAGAACAGAAAATAGATTAGTAGCCATATATGAAGCATGTATTAATGTTCATTAATACTTATGCAAAACCTCTACAGTGAGAATTAACATGAGACATTGAAAAATTGGTCTTTTGTATTGTCTGAAAAGAGAGAGCTGCATATTCCTCTTCGTAACAGATTAAATGTTTGTATTCAGGGTTCCTGCTGAAACCCTGGTTCTACAGGTATTAGATCTATGGTTGACCAGAGAATGCCGTTAAGCAAAACTGATTTATTTTATAGTTCACAACATTACTTCTGGTGGGAGAGGGCAGGCAGGAGGCTGGACTAATGGGAACCATTATCTGAGGAATGCTGCCCTTGATTTCTGTGGAGACGGGATTTCGCCTGGTGCTGCTCCCCTTCCTGGCACCTGGCTCGTATCTCCTCTGCAGCAGTTACGCCACGAATCAAGAAGCCACGAATGTAGATGTATGAACATGAAGCTATTCAGGATCGTCTGTCTGCACAATCTGACACAGGGATGTCCCGTGAGCTGGTCTATTAAGGCACATTTATTTCTACAGCCCATGAAAGAAAAACCTACGGGATTACAAACATGTACTTCCCTAACTAAGCAAACAAAAACCTGTTTCTGTGGCCCAAACACCTGCCTCCGGATCCTCAACAAGATACTTCAGCTATTTTAACACCATTCTCCCGTTTCAATGTCACCAATGACAAAAAATGGTGTGGTACTATGATTTATCCCCATTTCTTTGCTTCCTGTGCGGTCATACCAAAAGCACTGCCTTTATAGCATTGATTAAACATCAATGGAAATACATATAGCATGTATTGAGTGGGATAAACCCCCACAGTCCTTTGCTTTCCTTACCCTAATCCAGCATCCAGAGCATTTCAAACAAAAGCGTTCCTCCGATGGGAAGATCAGCATTTTCTAGTGTTACCATCCAAAGATTCCTCTCCTACATTGCTGCATAATAAACTTGTCATAAGAGGGATCTTATTCAGATAAGCGTCTGCGTTTATGCTACAGAAATATTTGTTATATATAGACAAGATTATGTGTTCTCCCTCACTGAGCTAGATGGTATCTCAAGGACACACCCCAAGAGAGAAGAGGGAGGAAGCTATTCCATCCCGGGGCAGCACAGGAACAATTCCTCCCCGTTTCTGTTTTGCTCCAATACCAACAGCAGATACTCACACGCCCCCATTCCTATATGGACTTGGTCATGCTGGGGTGGTGCAATAGTTGGTCTTTGTCTTTCTCCACGCACTAGTTCATGAGTCTAAACCCAATCTCACAGCAACCATAGAAGTGTCTGGCTGCCCCTCCTGCCTTTATGTAAGCTCACATTCCACAATCCAGCTCGGGTACCTGTGTTTCTGGGTATGGATTTAGAGGAGTTATGAACAGGAATCTGCACGGTGAGATGAGAGAATACACAGACAAAGTGTTTAAAAAAACTCCAACAACAGTGAGCATTTAGAATAAATTGCAAATAGAGGTGCATAATTTGTGGTTAGAGAGACTGAGTGCTAGTCATTATTCAGTATCATTCATTTCTTTCCTCCAAATATATGTATGAAAGCCAGGAACTAATAATATTTTTTTTATAAACAGGGAGGAGGTTTTCTTTTTTAAATTAGATTATGTTAAAAAATAATCTAGGATGACTGGAGTGAGATTGTACCTATACAGAGAAATTACTATACAGCCAAGTGAATCATTAATCCAAATATAATGTATAACTTTACAGCAAACGAAAGCCAGACATATTAAGAGTGAATTGTTTACAATAGAGAGTTACATTTTAAAATGTATGTATAATTGTAACCTTCTGTTAATACCTTCTTGAAGAGAAGAAACACCAGTTCCAGGCTTTAAAATCCTATGTCTTAACTATGCTCAGTGTAGAGCTCTGTATGTAATGAGAGCAGCATACGTAGGAGGGATTCTTGCAGATTAAAAAAAAAAAAGAAGAAAAAACCCATCTCCTAATAAAGTGTTTAGCAGAAGTTGCTCCATCTTCATCTGCCTATATCAAAGGAATTCATTGTCATCTCCAGAGACAAACTTGGGGGAAAGAAAACGTGCTTTATTGAAAGCAAGACATATGATTTAATCTGATCTCACCAGAATTTCATTCTAGCCCTAGGAATGTTGCCCTGGTGACATCACACTTTGCATCACGCCCTCAGCCCACAGGCATCCATTGTAAGCTCTAGAAGAGACTGGGCATTAGCTGGGGATGGGAAAACGCACACATTTTGGAGGACTGATCAGGGCAAACAAATGCATCTTCCATCCCTGCTACTAAAAGAAGCCCAGAGCCTTGGCCTGGCTTTACACTGATTGCCTCCACCTCCTCCAGAAAAACATCAGAGACAGAGAAACAGAGCTCCTCATTTGCACCATATGCTTCTTTCCCAAACCTTTGGAAAGTACTTGACAGAAGAGAGTAACTGTTAGGTCTTCTACCATTTAACCAACTCAACCACCATAAACAGCTTCTCAAAGCAGTATAGAAAGCAAATAAATCAGGTTTCTAACTCTCTTCCCATTAAGAAATTGATTGGAAAAGCCTTCTCATCACCCATTAAACCAGAGGGAAACAAGAAGAGAGGAAGAACAAAGAACCCCTTGAATGATACATGCTCATTTGCTAGTAGGCTGTTTGCCCCCTACAAGCCCATGATACTAAGTGCCATAACTCTACTGCACCAAGAATCCCCTAAATAGCCTTCTCTGCATATTTGTTGCTTTTTGTATGCTCACATAAATTTGGCAATATGGCCAAAACCCAACTGCTTTCCTTGTCCCATAAAGTGCCCTGTTTCACTCATAGAGAAACCACTTCTGAAAAACAACCTCCCCAAATCCAGTCCTCTTTGCTCCCGCTGAGCTGGAGCCCTGTTGCAGCCTGTCTCGGGTGGGAGCTGGGCCCTTGGGCTGATCCCCAGCACTGTGCATTGTTTCGGCCCACCGGGAGCCAGCTGCTCTTCCAAGACCAGCAGCCCACTTACAGGCACCAGAGAAAGTGCCAAGATGCATTCACATAGCTCCAGCAAACTTCACACACCAATACACTGTGCAGTGCGTGCACAAGAGGCACATGCTGTCTAAGCTCTGGGAGCTTAGTAACAGCCTTTACAGCACTTTTTGGATATTACAGAACTGGAAACCAGGGAATACAGTAGTTCAGAAGATAAAGAGAGACATGAAGAGATCTTATTCAGAGATGAAACTCCAGCATAGACCCCACTGCATCTGCAAGACCTACTAGGAAAATAACAGAAGCCACAGTCAACACAACACTTGTGTGTATCACATGTATTCACATTTCAGTGTAATTTCCATGTAATCACATTTCAATATCTTCCATCTCACTGAATAAATAGATGGGACTTAAAATCCCTCAGACGACGTGGAGTACTAGTTTCCCAACACAGAAGAAGAACCCAGTCTCTCTTACCCCCTTTCCTAGAGCCAAATGCAGGAAAGTTCCTCTGCCAAGTCCTCTGGGCAGGTGGTAGACTCACCCGTCGATTGAACAAAGACAATGAGAAAGTGAAGATTGACTTGCTTGTTATCACAAGGTTCCCAGCTGCCTCACGCACACATTGGGAGGATAGTTTCAGAGGAGCTTTGTTGCAGGTGCCCCTCTTTTCCAATCAGTAGGCATCATCACAGCCAGAGAAGAAGCTAACAGAGATGCTAGCATTGGAGTCATTACAGTGACATGTAATACTACAGTCTTCTGGGCTATTGATTACTGTTGTTCTGGCATTGCAACCCAAAACCCTGGAGGAAGTCAAGTGGAGAATGAGAAGAGGTGGATTTAGCATGCTGGCGAGCTGGTTAAAATACCTTTGCTGAAAAAAAAATGCTTTCAAAATCATAACTTTTGGCCAAAAAGTATGAATTTCGAGACAAAGGTTTTGCAGGTAGTTTGGGGATTTTTGTCTGGGTCTCCAACCTGCCAAATTAGTTCCCTAGTCACCCAGCTACCAGTTATGCTCTCTCAGGTTATACTTTGTTTTATTTTAGTGCAGTTTCATTCTGAGCTGCACCACAACCAAATTTTTGAAACGTCTCAAAAAATAGAGTGGTTTTCTGTTCCCGACCCCTCCTTAGCATTCAGACGGAGGTAAATAACTCTGTCATAAACTCTATGGGGAGTTTATTGATAACATAAAATGGTACCTTTTGCTTTCAAGACATTTCTTATTACAGTCAGGAGAGAGAGGATGTGAGTCAGAAGCTTTCTTCTCAGTTTCACTTGGTTCATTTATTCACTTGGTTTACTGAAACCTAAGTAGCTGTTAGAGCCAGAAGTCCCGAGGCGCATGTGTTCTTTAACACATAACTTAATTTCCAAAACAAATAATTACAACTCCGTTTCTGAGTGTCACCCTTCCCGGGAGCATCTGATGCATATGCAAAAATGTAAAAACTTGAATGTTGAAGCTCCGCTGCAGCTAACTGCCCTCTGTTTCAGGGAGATTTACCCTCTACCCACCATTTCTTCCACTCCGGCAGTCATTTCATGTGTTCTTTAACACATAACTTAATTTCCAAAACAAATAATTACAACTCCGTTTCTGAGTGTCACCCTTCCCGGGAGCATCTGATGCATATGCAAAAATGTAAAAACTTGAATGTTGAAGCTCCGCTGCAGCTAACTGCCCTCTGTTTCAGGGAGATTTACCCTCTACCCACCATTTCTTCCACTCCGGCAGTCATTACTATATCTGGATTACTTTTAGATAGTTTGCTCCAAGCGAGCAAACGATGGCAGATCACTGTTTTGTCATCTACAGATCCCTCCAGAAAAAACTTACACATTGAACAGATCTCCCTTAACGTCAGATGGAGGTAACTCTCAGTTACCCCACAGAGAAAGCTTTGTAATTTAAAGGTTCAGTATTTTGCATTGTTAGGAACTGGCTCCTCCTCCCTTTAGCTGTAACACTGACCTAATTATACAGAGTCTCAACGCTACAGTGCAGTTTCGAGTTCTCTTGTTATGTGATGCCTGCAACAATATTTATTCACAAGCCATTTCAAATACAATGTGTTGTTTTACTGCATTAACATCAAAGCCAAGCTTGTAGATCGTACTGGTTTCATTTCTATGATATGCATACCTATACATACATGTATTTTTTTGTATATATACACACACACACACACACAGACACACACGCACTCTTGCCCAAGACAAAAAGCAATGCAGGGCCACTTATAATAACAGCAAACAACAACTGATGCTTGTGATTTTGGATCTTGCAGCACGCACACGTCTTTATGCCTTTCATATTGAAATCCACGCGTGGAGCAAAGACAGGCAGCTGCCTGCACAGTGCCTCGCCCAGCCGGCCCCGGTACTGCACCAAGCACTGCTGCCTGCAGAGATGCCATCATTTCTGCCCCAGGGGGATCCCATTTGCTCCTATCCAGGTTAGCAGTAGTTCAAGGCAGAAGTCCATCTCGTCCAACATCTCTGTAGGTCAGTACAGATTTTTATTGCGCCTTCTTGCACAGGTAATGACTTGAGGTTGTGGATGGCTGTATCGTGATCATGAGTATCTTCCAAGATGGTAGTGCTGTGTTAGATAATTCAAAATGCTTGCCAGAAGCTTTTTGGTGAATTCTTATCTGCAAGACATCATTTCTGGTAGGCTAAGAGCAAGCTGTAGAGGTTTTCTCCACACCCAGTGTACCACTTGGGGTACTTGTGCACAGTACACCATGAATTCTCAAAACCAATCAAACCAGTCCACTTGTACACTCGGAATGTCTATCTATTCATAAAGACACATAGCTTTTCCTTGTGTTCGATAGTGGTTGAATTAAAAAGAAATAAATCAATGTATACTAATGAATGATTTCAATCATCGTAGCCATGACTAGGTCAGTGTATCAAGAAGTAAAGCAGTAAAAGTGTCTGTTACCCTCTTTCTAATTTCCCTATTCTCCACCTCAACCCCTTTCTTCTTTTAAAAGTTGAAACTGAACTTTTAAAGAGAAGAGTAGATGGAAATCAATATCAATAGTGAGCTATAACATGGAACTTTGTGCCAAGTCACATTGAGTAATATTGATTTGGCTAAAATATATGCTCATGAAACCAAGCCCTTTCATTTTGAGGTATTTTTACTTTTGGACTCTAAAATCTTTGCATTCTCTAAAGTCCCCATACTCTTCCTTCCTCCCTCTCCATTTTTCTTTTTTTTTTTTTTTTTTG